>NC_059361.1:5775000-6107500 GCF_019703515.2 Myxocyprinus asiaticus
GCACCTCCGTGCTCTTAAAGGCACCTCCTCTTAAAAAGGCACCTTTACATTTGTGAAGGGCACCTTTAGATTTGTGAATGAAAGGGGCAGGGGCTTGCCCCTGTAGCCGCTGTTCTGTGCACGTCAGTGAAGGGCCATGCTAAAAAATGTATTGTGAAATACATTTATTTTGTCTTGCCTCAAGGATTTAGAGGAAAGATTAATAAAAAAAAAAGAGTTATTAGCGAAACGTAAATGTATCCATTATAGCACCACCATGTGTCTGATGGAGGTGTGTGTATTTATGGGATTTATGGGAAAAAGTAACTTATCTTATGGAGCCTTTTAACAAACTTTTCACGCGTTTCTGCCTTAGCAGCATAAATCTAGCATATTATATTAAAAAATATTTTCTTTTATTATTTACCATAAATTTATAACATTTTACTTTGATTTATATTACTACGGAAGCCCGTTTTGTCCATGGTTTATCACTTTTTTTCTGTTTTGCTTTCTCGTGATCACGACTTAAGTGTAAATCACTGCAGAATCATTCCAGAGACATCATTCAGTGTGACAATGTCAGAGGAGCAGGAGTGAGCCACATATCTCATTAATCAAGGCCTGACGGCAGCTGAAGTAGTTTTGTGCCATTGAAGCACTGTATATATTGAAGCACAGTATCGGAGCTTCTATCATTTTGGGGAAAAAAACGTTATCTGTGAAGTCCGAAGCTTCATTTGCCTGACCACATGACTGCTTCAGTATATGGTTCAAAAGAAGCAAATTCCAGTACAAGTTTGAACCCAATACAGTCACATAAGCACATTTCACTCCCATTTTAATAAAATGTTACAGCCCATCCCACAAGCATTTTTTTTTCCTCGAATCTACACGATAATAATCAGTTATTTATTTACTCTCAGACATTGTTTTTATTTTTTAACAGAATACAGTAACTTCTCAACTCATATATGAAGTAATGGTTATTACATATTTATTTATAAACACTTCCTTTAGTTAACAAAAGAGGAAAATGACATAATGTTGATAATACATTTTAGGGATGTGCCACGGACGTCAACTAATTGACTAGTCCAACAACTGACTAGTCGATTAGAGGGGTCAACTAATAACATTAATATTTTTAGTGGTGGTGGTTTTAATGGGAGATGCATTTCTCATATTAATTGAGAGACGCAACTTCTCTGTGAGAGTTTTTGCATGATTATAGCTTGCTGTGCTTAAAAGTGAATAATAGCTCGCACAGTAAAACTCTCTGCAAGAACTTTGGAGGTATTAAAGTCTTTTGGTGATTCTGTCTGAAACTACTTAAATAAATAGTTGGAGTAAAATACGTTTAAACTGCTTGATGTCATGAACTAAATGTGTACCCACATCATCTTGCAGTTCTGTGCCTTTGAGTGCGCACTGCACAGCGAGGATCGCCTTGAGACTCTCAAGCTCTCTGTTTATATTGAAGCATGTCACTGTACACTCAGGATGTGCAAAGGTTTGTGCCGCTCTTTATTAAAGCCTTTCTTATTTTCTTCTTTTTTTACTATGACAGTTTTGTGCAATAAGACATTATCGTTATTTAGCCTATTTATTTGTTGCATAACCGTTAGTTACCATGTTGAAATGGTGCGCTTAGCGTCCACATATCCCTCTGAAATGCAACTGATCAGGGTCACGTTATCATTACAGAGCCTATGTTATCCATTATTATTTTTATCACCGACTAGTCGACTAGTCATTCAAACAACTGACCGACTAGTCGAATGAAAATTGGTAGTTTTGCACATCCCTAATACATTTTATTGCTAGTTAATGTCTTTGATCACCAGATGACAGTAAACTGAACCGTGCACAGAAGCTTTGAGTAACAAACCCAATTCTATACATTTGTAATTAAAGCACCATTGATTCAGAAAGGTTAATTTTCCCATCATTACTCGATGGATACTGGATTATGACTGAGAGATGCAGGTCAGCAGACTTACAACATAAAATGAGATAAACTCCCACTACTTGGCTTGACCTACAGAGAAGCCTCCTGTTGCGATAAACTGAAGATGCAAATGCTGTGACTGTGATGTTATGAGGTGCTCCAGGTGGCAAAAGGTGTTTTCTTGCAGGAACTTTAAGTCGAAATCACAATAAAACAGCTTTTGTTATGTCGAGATCATGAGAACATTAAGTTGTGACCACGGAAAAACAAGACGGAAAAAAGTGATAAACCATGGACAAAACAGGCTTCCGTATATTACTATGCCATTTGTTTTAAAAAACTAGTTACCACCCCTGCAATGAGGTTTCTAATAGTTACTGAGGGAGTGACTAAGGCCTCTTCTCCTTTTGACTGCAGTAATCAACCTCTCTGCTTTTTTCCTCTTGTGGAAAGTCATGGACATTTAATTTGGGATTATTTTCTTTTGCTATTGGAGTAAATGGGAATGCAAAAATTATATTTGCTGTGGTCTCCCATTCACCACTATAGAAGTTTAATTCCGCGTTCCAAACCCGGAAATGTGAAAAGTATGACTCAAAGGTAAAAGATTAAAACATATCAGGTGACCCTCATGTACAGTTTTATGAATTTAGATACTCGTACCTTCTCTGAAATGGCTATAACCCACAGCCTGTCTGATCTCCTCTAAAGAAGAGCCCTGGGCGCCCAGCTCCACCATGCCCAGAGCCAGAGCCACACTCAGTGGGGAGAAGATGATGTTCTCCTCTCCTCCTGTGATTTGGAGCTGGTGGTACAGTCTGACCGAGAACTCTGCTGTCACGTCCTCAGGAATGTCTGCCGCTTGGCAACCATACCCCCTTAGCAGCATCAGCGGTAAGAGTCCGAGGAACAGCATGGTAAATGAGGGACAAGCTAACTAGAGAACGGAGAGAAGGAGAGAGTCAGAGTGAGAGGACACTAGTAAATAAAACTCTTTGCGAAAGAGAGGCATCACACTCTACTGAGCAGTAAAGAGCATAATCATGGATTTACCTTGCTTTTTTGAAATAATAATAAAAAAGAGTTCAGTATACACAAACTCTGATTCACAATGGAAAACTCCCTCTGCCGTCCACCAGAGTATTTATGGAAACAAAGCTGTACAAATGGGTGATTCTGAGTATACATACAGTTGAAGTCAGAAGTTTACATACACCTTAGCCAAATACATTTAAACTCAATTTTTCACAATTCCTGACATTTAATCATAGAAAACATTCCCTGTCTTAGGTCAGTTAGGATCACTACTTTATTTTAAGAATGTGAAATGTCAGAATAATAGTAGAGAGAATTATTTATTTCAGCTTTTATTTCTTTCATCACATCCCCAGTGGGTCAGAAGTTTATATACACTTTTTTAGTATTTGGTAGCATTGCCTTTATATTGTTTAATTTGGGTCAAATGTTTTGGGTAGCCTTCCACAAGCTTCTCACAATAAGTTGCTGGAATTTTGGCCCATTCCTCCAGACAGAACTGGTTTAACTGAGTCAGGTTTGCAGGCCTCCTTGCTCGCACACGCCTTTTCAGTTCTGCCCACAAATTTTCTATCAGACTGAGGTCAGGGCTTTGTGATGGCCACTCAAATACCTTGACTTTGTTGTCCTTAAGCCATTTTGCCACAACTTTGGGAGTATGCTTGGGTCATTCTCCATTTGGAAGACCCATTTGCAACGAGCTTTAACTTCATTGCTGATGTCTTGAGATGTTGCTTCAATATATCCACATAATTTTCCTTCCTCATGATGCCATATTTTTTGTGAAGTGCACCAGTTCTTCCTGCAGCAAAGCTCCCCCACAACATGATGCTGCCATCCCCGTGCTTCACGGTTGGGATGGTGTTCTTCTGCTTGCAAGCCTCACCCTTTTTCCTCCAAACATAATGATGGTCATTTAGTTCCATTTTGTTTCATCAGACCAGAAGAAATTTCTCCAAAATGTAAGATCTTTGTTCCCATGTGCACTTGCAAACTGTAGTCTGGCTTTTTTATGGTGGTTTTGGAGCAGTGACTTCTTCCTTGCTAAGCAGCCTTTCAGATTATGTCGATATGGGACTTGTTTTGCTGTGGATATAAATACATGTCTACCTGTTTCCTCTAGCATCTTCACAAGGTCATTTGCTGTTGTTCTAGGATTGATTTGCACTTTTCGCACCAAACTACGTTCATCTCTAAGAGACATAATGCATCTCCTTCCTGAGCGGTATGATGGCTGTGTGGTCCCATGGTGTTTATACTCGCGTACTATTGTTTGTACAGATGAATGTGGTACCTTCAGGCATTTGGAAATTGCTCCCAAGGATTAACCAGACTTGTGGAGGTTCACGATTTTTTTTATGAGATCTTGGCTGATTTCTTTTGATTTTCCCATGATGTCAAGCAAAGAGACATAGAGTTTGAAGGTAGGCCTTAAAATACATCCACAGGTACACCTCCAATTCAGTACACCTCCTATCAGAAGCTAACTGGCTAATTGTCTAAAGGCTTGACATCATTTTCTGGAATTTTCCAAGCTGCTTAAAGGCACAGTTAACTTAGTGTATGAAAACTTCTGACCCACTGGAATTGTGATATAGTCAACTAAAAGTGAAACAATCTTTCTGTAAACAATTGTTGGAAAAATTGCTTGTCATGAACAAAGTAGATGTCCTAAATGACTTGCCAAAACTATAGTTTGCTAATATTAAATCTGTGGAGTGGTTAAAAAATTAGTTTTAATGACTTCGACCTAAGTGTATGTAAACATCCAGCTTCAACTGTATTTCACATGTGAAAAGGTTAGCCAATCAAAACAGAGGTCATTTACATGTAAAGTTGACAGGAAATCAAAATTGAAACTATTTCAGTTTAGTTTGTCAAGACAAACTTTGATGATAGCCTAAAGGGCCCTATATACAGTACTTCCGGAAAAATTCTTATTCGTTCTTTGCTGAGCAACTATATACTGTTTGTGAACATTCAGACACCCGCCACACCGCTATGGGAGGCATTTAGAAGTGCATTTAAATATGAGGATGCTCAGTAAAACCTTAACTAATGTGACATTAAAATGTGTTATCAATTACTTTCTGCTTCGAATTCACACTAGATGAGTAAAAGATACTTTTTTAACCACTCGATCATGATTTAAAATAATATACAGTATATGCAGTAGAAAATGCGCAATTTGTCTTGTTTACATTATGAATTTATGATGCTAATGCACTAACACGCTATTTGTGGGCATAATACAGTATGTGCCGATTACACTATGTTAATGTACTTGATGACACTGATACAACTGCAAAGATTGGTGTATAAAAGAGTGTTAATGTTCAGAATACAGACAAATGAATGGTAAGAGGGCATACCTTACTATGAGCAGATGTGTGAATGGCTTTCACTGCAGAAGCCTTACAAAAATGTGCAGTTTTGTGTAGTACAATGATGTTGAACTGCACAATGACAAACTGTACTGCACTTACAATGCCTTTTAACTGCAGTACTGATATAGTGCACTACAGTACAATTGCAAGTCAGTTCAGTGAAGTATACCTGCATTCCACACTGGTATAGCGGCAGTACATTGCAAAACAGTTTTCAGGACTGCAGTACAAGTGTGGTAATTTGGACGCAGTATTCCTGCAGTTTTCAGGACTGCAGTACAAGTGTGGTAATTTGGACGCAGTATTCCTGCAGTTTTCAGGACTGCAGTACAAGTGTGGTAATTTGGACGCAGTATTCCTGCAGTTTTCAGGACTACAGTACAAGTGTGGTAATTTGGATGCAGTATTCCTGCAGTTTTCAGGACTGCAGTACAAGTGTGGTAATCTGGACGCAGTATTCCTGCAGTTTTCAGTACTGCAGTACAAGTGTGGTAATTTGGACGCAGTATTCCTGCAGTTTTCAGGACTGCAGTACAAGTGTGGTAATTCGGACACAGTATTCCTACATTTTTCATGGGAGGCACTTTTTACTGCCCGGTCCCGATCTTTTCAGCTTCCCCGCCCTCACTACCCTCGATGGTGGGGCAGCCAAGGGCTATTCGGCAATCCCCCGGTGGATAAAGGCGCTCGCGGTGCACCTATGCCCACAGAGCGCCGCCACCTGGCGCGGGTGCCCAAAGCCCCCGTCCAAGGCTTGTAGGTTTACGTCGTCTCTGACGGCCAAGGCCTACGGTGCCGCTGGACAAGCCACCTCCACCCTGCACGCCATGGCTCTCCTGCAAGTCCGCCAAGGCGCTAAAGGAACTGCACGAGGGTAGTTCCGCCCCGGGATTGATGCAGGAACTGCGCTCGGCGACCGACCTCGCTCTCCGAGCGACGGAGGTCACAGCGCGGTCTCTCGGGCGGACGATGGCCACACTAGTGGTCCAGGAGCGCCACCTTTGGCTCAACCTGGTCGAGATGGGTGAGGCCGACAAGACACAATTCCTTGCTGCCCCCATTTCCCAGGCGGGCCTATTCGGCGGCACCGTCGAGGACTTTGCCCAGCAGTTTTTGATGGTAGAGCAGTAGATGGATGCTAGCCGGCATATCCTGCCCCGGCGCGGCTCAAGATCCGGCACCCCGTCTACTCATTGCCAAGGGTGTCCCCCTGCGGTGACTGCACCGGCTCTGCCGCAGCCCACCCTTTCGGCCCGGCCCCGGCATGGAGCCCACCGCAGGAAGCAGACGCCATCCGTCTCATGGCCACCCAGAACCCGTGAAAGGCTTCAAAGTGCCCTTGAGACGGGCAACCCAGGAACAACAAAACCCGCTGCTCTGAGCTGGTAAGCAGATCTCCTTCTTTTTGTTACCTTTTGCATTTAATTGTGCTGCATGCCCAAGTGGCTGCAGTACTCAAGAGCTCAGCAAGAGTGGTTTCCTTGTTCCCTGGGTCATGTATTCGGTGTGCACGGCCGTCATCACAACCACCGTCCACCACTCTATTTGGCAGGTTTGGTGCTCCAGCGGTGGTCTCCCGCCCCTGAGTGCCCAGCCGTGGCACAAATCTGCCCCCGATGTGACAGTCTCCACGGGTCACGTGGACAGGCCTCTTCCTCCCCCGTCCCAGGCTGTTCCAGGGGTGGTCACAAGGAGCCAGGTAAGTGCTTCGATGTCCTTAGACTCAGCACGGCCACGACGTGGTGTGGCACCTCGAGCTCTGCCCCGCCGCGAGGCCCCACCTGCCGGTACGTCTGATGACGTTGTCCCTTTGGTCCCCCTTGCGCGGAACTTGGACGCATGCCTTGTGCTTTCCAATCCGTCGTGAGGGCTGGTCCGGACCGTCCGACTCGGCTGCGCGATTCACTTCGCCAGGCGTCTGCCCAGGTTCAGCGGTGTCCACTTCACCTTGGTGAAGGACGAAAATGCTGCTACTTTGTGCGGAGATCGCTACCCTCCTATGGAAGGGCGCGATAGAACCTGTCCCTCCAGCCGAGATGAAGGGGTTTTTCAACCCCTACTTCATCGTACCGAAAAAAGGCGGTGGGTTGCGGCCAATCTTGGACCTGTGAGTTCTGAACTAGGTTTTACACAGACTCCCGTTCAAGATGCTGACGCAAAAACGCATTCTGGCGAGCGTCTGGCATCAAGATTGGTTCACGGCGGTAGACCTGAAGGATGCGTACTTCCACGTCTTGATGCTTCCTCGACACAGACCCTTCCTGCGGTTTGCGTCCGAGAGTCAGGCGTATCAGTACAAAATCCTCCCTTTCGGCCTGTCCCTGTCTCCTTGCATCTTTTCTCGGTTTGCAGTTGGACTCAGTCTCCCTGACGGTGTGCCTTACGAACGAGCGCGCCCAGTCAGTGCTGGCCTGTTTGAAGGTGTTCAAACAGAAAACAGCAGTTCCACTGAAAATTTTTCAGAGGTTCCTGGGGCATATGGCATCCTCGGCGGTGGCCACCCCACTCGGGTTGATGCATATGAGGCCGCTTCAGCACTGGCTCCAGACTCGAGTCCCGAGATGGGCATGGCGCCACAGGACACGTCACGTGGTCATCACGCCGGTCTTTCACCGTCTTTTCAGCCCTAGGACCGACCTCTCATTTCTACGGGCAGGTGTTCCTCTAGAACTGGTCTCCAGGCGCATCATGGACACGACAGACGCCTCCAAAATGGGCTGGGGCGCTGTTTGCAACGGGCACGCAGCCGCCGGCCTCTGGACGGGTCCGCGACTGCATTGGCACATCATCTGCCTCGAGTTGTTGGCAATTCTGCTTGCCCTGCGGAGGTTTTGGCCATTAATCCAGGGCAAGCACGTGTTAGTTCAGACAGACAACATGACAACGGTAGCATATGTCAACCGCCAAGGCGGTTTGAGCTCTCGTTGTATGTCACAACTCGCCCGCCGTCTCCTCCTCTGGAGTCAGCAGCACTTCAAGTCGCTGCAAGCCACTCACATCCCGGGCAACCTCAACACTACAGCGGACGCATTATCACGACAGGTTACCCTCAGGGGAGAGTGGAGACTCCACCCTCAGGTGGTCCAGCTGATTTGGAGTCGATTCAACAGGCACAGGTGCAACTGTTCGCCTCCCAAGAATCCTCCCCACTGCCCGCTCTGGTACGCCCTGACCGAGGCCCCCCTCGGCATAGACGCGCTGGCACACAGCTGGCCCCCTGGCATGTGCAAATATGCGTTTCCCCCAGTGAGCCTGCTTGCACAGACCCTGTGCAAGGTCAGGGAGGACGAGGAGCAGGTCATCCTGGTAGCACCCTACTGGCCCGCCCAGACGTAGTGCTCGGACCGCATGCTCCTCGCTACAGCTCCCCCCTGGCGAATTCCCCTGAGGAAGGACCTTCTTTCTCAGGGACGGGGCACCATCTGGCACCCGCGCCCACACCTCTGGAATCTCCATGTCTGGCCCCTGGATGGGACGCGGTGGTAGACACGATCACTCAGGCTAGGGCCCCCTCTACAAGGCGCCTGTATGCCTTTAAGTGGCGTCTGTTCGTTAAGTGACGTTCTTCCCGTTGGGAAGACCCCCAGAGATGTGCAGTTGGATCAGTGCTTTCCTTCCTGCAGGAGAGGTTGGAAGGGAGGCTGTCCCCTTCCACCTTGAAGGTGTACGTTGCCACCATAGCAGCACACCATGATGCAGTCGACAGTAAGTCCTTAGGGAAGCACGACCTGATCATCAGGTTCCTCAGAGGCACCAGGAGGCTGAATCCCTCCAGACCACGCCTCGTTCCCTCATCGGACCTCTGTAGTTCTTCAGGGTCTACAGAGAGCCCCCTTTGAGCCTTTGCAGTCAGCCGAGCTTAAGGCATTCTCCTTGAAGACTGCCCTCCTGACTGCGCTCACTTCCATCAAGAGGGTAGGTGACCTGCAAGCGTTCTCTGTCAGCGAAACATGCCTGGAGTTCGGTCCAGGTTACTCTCACGTGATCCTGAGACCCTGACCGGGCTATGTGCCCAAGGTTCCCACCACACCTTTAGGGACCAGCGCTGCCCCAGGAGGAGGCAGACCCAGCCCTGTCATCGCTGTGTCCGGTGCACGCTTTACGCATCTATTTGGATAGCACGCAGAGCTTTAGAATCTCTGAGCAGCTCTTTGTCTGCTTTGGTGCACAGTGGAAAGGAAGCACTGTCTCCAAGCAGAGGATCGCCCACTGGCTCATTGACGCCATAACTATGTCATATGTCGCCTAGGACATGCCGCCCCCGGTAGGGCTACCAGCCCATTCTACCAGGGGTGTAGCAGCTCCCTGGGCCCTGGCCAGGGGTGCCTCTCTAACAGACATTTGCAGAGCAGCAAGCTGGGCAACACCCAACACCTGAGCAAGGTTCTACAACCTCCGGGTGGAACCGGTTTCGTCCCAGGTAGTGGCACGCAACACAAGCGGGTAAGCCCGGGATAGCTGGCCGGGTGTATCGCTTGCACATAGCGCCTTCCACCTCCCTTGGAGCTGAAGACATGCGCCATTAATTCCCAGTAGTGTTCACAAACTTTGTTCCCTGTTTGACTTCCTCCGAGCCCTGTGGCGGTCGAGTTTTCAGAGAGACTCGCTGCCGGCCCAGTACACGCGCTAACTAAGAGCCCTGTTCTGGGGTAGGTGCTCTGCATGTGGCGGTTCCCTGTAAGGCTAACCCCATGCGATTATATATCTTCCGCTAGTTTGTTTCCCTGCTGGCAAACTGTGTCTTCCTTGGGCAGAACCCCTCTGCCCCAGTCTCCATGTTTGTAGTAACTCCTCCCCCATTGGGCAGGATCTACCTTGAAGGCTCTACACATGGTTGGAAAGACCATGTGACATATTCTTCCACTTAAATATCCCCCCCTCTCTTTGGGCGAGGTGTGGTCTCCGCGGTGTCTTCCCCTTGGGAGGGACACCCCCCGACTAGACCTGGCGGCCCAGTCGGATAATCCCCCTTCTTTTTTAGGGAGTGGAAAAAGAGAAGGGGAAAAGAGGCCACGACTGGGTTAAGCCTGTCTCTATCTTTGGGTAGTCGACTTGTCCCCAAAAAGGGCCGTCGACACTCATAACTATGTTGGGGCAGGTTACGTGCCGATCTGGTGCGCTGGCTATGAGGCACACAGCAGTCTGCCCACCACACACTGCCAGTTCACATAACACAGTTCAGCCAGTTGTGGCATTTCGTATAGGGACCCCTACTACGTCGAATGAGTGACAGATAGGGAACATCATGGTTACTTGTGTATCCTCCGTTCCCTGATGGAGGGAACGAGACGTTGTGTCCCTCCTGCCACAACGCTGAACTACCCGCTGAAATGGCCGGACCTTATATCGGCTCCTCAGCATAAAACCTGAATGAGTGGTTGCATACCAGCTCCTTTTATACCTGTATGTCCGGGGGAGTGGCATGCAAATACCACTCGCCAATTTTCATTGGCCTTTTATCAAAGACCAGAGGTGTCTCGGGCTCCCAAGAGTGACCCCTAGTGTCACTACATCGACACAACGTCTCGTTCCCTCCATCAGGGAATGGAGGTTACACAAGTAACCATGACGTTTTCAGGACTGCAGTACAAGTGTGGTAATTTGGACGCAGTATTCCTGCAGTTTTCAGTACTGCAGTACAAGTGTGGTTATTTGGATGCAGTATTCCTGCAGTTTTCAGGACTGCAGTACAAGTGTGGTAATTTGGACGCAGTATTCCTGCAGTTTTCAGTACTTCAGTACAAGTGTGGTAATTTGGACGCAGTATTCCTGCAGTTTCCAGCATTGCAGTAATACTGCGTCCAATTTACCACACTTGTACTACAGTTAAAAAACTGCAGTTTTTTTTTTTTAAGGGAAGGCACATGAGAGAAGCAGCATTTAAAACAAAAGCACTTATTTTGTTTTAAATGACGTCACACCCGTTTGTTCTTTGATTTCGTATAAAGTATATCGGGGCCTTAAGCCACATCTACACTAATCCGTTTTCGTTTTCAGTTTCCAAACACCATCTTTTACATCGCCTTTGAGTACACTCGAAAACATGCATGATCCGCATTAGCTGGACCAGCCTGAAAATAGCATTGTTTAGCATGTTCTGAGCTCAAAAAGCACCATTTATGATATCATTGTTGTCAGATTTTAATGCTGATTTGAAATATATTATTTGATCGTTGTCTTGACCAACTGTTTTGGATATTCCAATCTTTCCCCATTCAAGCAGATAGGAGCTATCCTTTCATGCTGCTTCTATTCAGAGAAAATTGCTGCCCGGGAGCGTTCAAAAGATAGCTGCCGCGTGGACTGACTTGCCTTGAAGGCGACTTTTACGTGGCCTTAAAAGCATTAGTTGTGTCCGAAATCGCATACTGTCAGAGTATGTACTTTTTTTTTGATGAAGGACACACTTTAGAATCTCGCTGGAAATACTGTAGCTCTTTCTCGCTTACTGTTTTATGAATACAGATGATTTGGACATATTCTCCATTGGCATAAAATTTTTGGCATACTATATCCACAGTTTTCCTGAGCAACCACTGGGCGGTACCAAGATGATTCTAACTGCCTGTTTTTGTTTCTGGTCTCGAGATGCATTGTAAAACTAACCAATTTTGGTGGATGTAGGGATTTTGGAAAAACCCTAAACCAAGTCTGTAAAGTAACAGTATGATGGCATATTTCAAGCTAAAATAATAAATAGTCAGACACTTACAATGGAAGTCAATGTGGACAATTTTTGGAGGGTTTGAAAGCAGAAGGCTTTTAATTTTATAAAAGCACTTACAAGAATTATTCTGTTAGAACTTGCTGTAAAGTTGTTTAAATCATAATTTTACAGTCATTTTAGGGTTTTTGGGTTTGTTGACATTACATCGTCATGGCAATGAAGTTGTAAAATCGGCTATAACTTTACACAAAAATGGTTATTAAGTGATTTTATCACTCTAAAATTATGTTAACACACATATTTTTCACGTCTTGTGGCTATACTTTTGAAACAGTCAGTATTTTAATGTATACAGATTGGCCCCATTCACTTCCATTGTTAGTGCCTCACTGTAACCCAGAGTCTTGCTTTTTTTAAAGGAGGGACGAATTTTTTGGTAATCAATATTATGCCACAAATGCTGTCGATTGAGCTTAATCAGGATCAGAGAATCGGTGGGAAATGGTCATGGTAAATTATGGCTGTTTTTGGTGCAACAATCCTTCACTAACATCATAAGTGGACTTCAGGGGGAAAAAATTATATAATACGATAGTGTACAAATGTCCACTTTAAACTACAGTACTGAGGCTTTCCTTAATTACCTTACAGCATTATTAGTCCCAAAATGGTTAATTCACAATTGGCCAAAAAATTATAGATTTCTTTCTCCAAGAACTGTAAGTAAAAGGTTAATACCTCTTTTTCTTCCTCTGATTGCATAGCAAATCCACACGCATACTCCACACACACGAATTCTCCATCACATACTGTATAAATGTACCTTCATCCAAGCATGGCACAGTCTCCCTGCGTTTGCCGTTGCCTGACAATGGTGTTTTCTACAAACAAAGCAGAGAGAATGTGGCCTTGTGCCATTGTTTGATGGTGAGAAAGAGAGAGGTGGCACAGGTTGTGATGTAGGCTGAAATGCCTGTGTGTGTTGCGTGAGGAGCAAACATGTTTTGCATGAGTATGTTAAAGAATGTGATGTATCCTCTAAATGCTCTGTTGTCTAGATTTGTTCTGTAATGGTTTTCAGCAGCTAACTATGGCTGATAAAGATGACAGCAGTGACACTGTGCCTGAGATTTAAAGGTGCACTCAGTAACTTTTGTCTTTGTATCATCTTGGATTTACACTGACACCTAGCGGCTTCGATGCAGCATAATTTAAAATCAATAGTTTTCAGTTTCAGATGCCATTGTAGAAATATAATATTCACAGCCAGCCATGATTACTTTAATCAATTAGTGAAATTGTCAAATAACAGGATGGTTACTGTGATTAAGAGAGTAGTATTCGGCTGGTCATGTGATTCTAACATGGCAGCCCCCATGTGCGGACCCTCTCCATGTAGAATAAAACAGCTTTTATAAGGTTACTGATATGACAGGAGTCTTCATTTTAATGTGAGTGGTCATGATTTCCTACATATACTGCAAAATTACAATTCATGTCTTTAGGAATTAAACATTTTTAATGAGGAAAAAATTACTGAGTGCACCTTTAAAGAACTCAAAACAAGAAAAAAAAATTGTGTGGAATTATCTGGATTTCTACATAGATGGCTCTTAAAATATGATATAATCTTCATCATCATCATCTTCATATTCTAGTTATAATAATAAACTACTGTACATTTGCCAGTGCTAAAACTCACCACTTAACTGTTAAGATATTCTGAGTGGTTTTGGTGTGTTGCTAGGGTATTCTGGGTGCTTGCTTACTGGGTTATTGAGAAATAAAGTTGTCCAAGATTATAAAAATAAGAAATCTTTTAAAAATCTAGTTTACTGCAAAACACATGTGTCAAGTTTTAGAAATGTCATATTTTTTCACATTATGGTTTCATACAATTTTGAAAAACATTTATTGCATTTTCTACAAAAAACAAAACAAAAACAAAACTAATTTAATGTTTTAAAAAATGTCAAGTGGTGTTACCATCAATTAAAAGGTTTAAATACTTTCCTTGAATACACATGCGTGTACATTTGATCATTAATTTCAAAACATATTTTTTTAAGGTATTTTGTTTTACAAATATCCTGCATTTTTGAGCCACAAATACATACGTTTTGAGAGTTACTCATTTCGACCTGAATAAAATGTGCTTTTTTACTTGTCAGCATTTGACTTTTTTTTTTACATTTAATTTCACCTTATAAAGATACATTTTATTTAATTGTACTGTCTCCGGACAGTTAAACCAATTAGACATTTTTGACATCAGCCCCCAGAAAAAAATAAATAAAAATACAAATGTCTTTGAACTCAGAAATTGAAAACATTTTCATCAAACTAGAGTAGAGGTTTATTCAAGTATTTGTGTGTGTGTGTGTGTGTGTGTGTGTGTGTGTGAATTGCAATTTAATGTATTTTTGAATAACTTAATAGTTCCAGACAAAAAAAGATTAGTGTCACATTATTGACCCTTAAGTCAAAACAGCCCACAATCTGGTCCCAAGAATATCATAGATACTTGGGGGTGGGCTCTGTTGAACGAGGCCAGTAAGTAACCACCTAGCAATCGCCCATAACACCCTAGCAACTCCACAGAAACGTCCTTGTGACAAAACCCTACCATCCTGGAGGTGACTTTTGAATGGTAAGAACCACTAATATTTTCTTCAAAAAAAAAAAAAATTTAATCTAGTTTTGTTACTCTGTTGTTACACTCTGTTGTGTACCAAAAACACTATTTTCTGCACAGATCTACTCACAGATGTTTGGGGGGAAATTGGAAATATGTCCTAGTTAATCTTCTAATGTCCTTCCTTACACACAGGCAAAGACATTTTCTATTGTTTTAGCAGCTTCTAAAATGTCACCAGTGAGCAAACTTGACACAAGATCCAAAAACAGAGCTGAATTGGGGTTTAATGTTGCCAGATTCTTTCTGGTTGGGGCCAATAGGGTGGTGGGAGTTTCAGACTGGTCTTGTTGCGTTCCCCCAGGTGGCAGTCAGACCTTTGTGTAGAATCCAGTACGGGTGAGTGAAAGGTCAGGCAGGTCTGGTGGTTTTCAGGTGTACCCTCTCTTATCCCTCACAACCGGCCATCTGCTTTTCAGTCCCCACCTCGGTCACCAGGGTCAGGTCCAGTTACACAAGCAGGGCGTGTCTGTGCATGTGAGCCTGAGCAAAACCAGTTGCCTCTGATATGAAGGGCTCAGGTCATGAGAAGTCAGAAAAGTTCAAGATCGATAGAAGAACAGATCTTGTATGGCTTGCAGGTCAGTAATTTCACGTAAATTCCATCATGATTAGCTGATTAGCTCCACAATAACAGCAGTTTTGGATTTGAAATTAATGGCATACTAACGTACTACTCTTACTATGTCCGCTGTATACTGTATATGCAGCCTTCATGTGCTAGTGAAATTATACTACTGTACTTCTCACTTCTGGGTACAGTAATTACAAGTACCTTGTGTTTCAGTGCTTTGTTGTTGGAGAGAATAGGAAAGAAGAAGGACGCAAGGTTCATTCTTGCATATTTCTTGGGGAACTCTTATTTTGACATTGTATTTAGTCAGCTTTCAGATGGTAATATAATTTTCGTCAAATAAACGCTATTTTCTCTGTGTAAAAATTTTCAATATGCATCAAATAGTTACTGATACACATAAATGTTTATGACCAAAACGGCAAGCGATAACAAGGTTGCTGCATTTAGAAAAATGAATAAAACTTTTTACTATAGAAACTGGACTCTCCGCCGCCATTTTAAAAGTTTATGGCAACTTGGAAACTCAAGTATCAAAAAGAGTTTCCCAGTCTTAATTACAACTTGGGCGGGCATTCACGTGAAATTTTCAAGTAGGAAACTCGTATTTATGAGTAGTAATACCAATATAAATTTGTGGTAAAAAAAAAAAAAATACATAGTAATAACACAGGAAAACCAAAACTATGATAATAAAAAAAATTATAATTCTGTCCAAAAACATGGTTCGTTTTTCTATAGTAACAACATGGTTAATTTTTGGTAAATGTACTATGGTAAAAAAAAAAAAAAAGGCCATGGTTACTGCATTTTACTATAGTAAATTCACGGTTAATTGTTGTAAGGTCATGTTTTTTTATTTGTTTGTTTTTTAAACATGGTACTTGTTCAACAGATTAGCCATGGTGTTACTATAGTAAAACTGTAGTAACCATGTTTTTGGATTTTTACTACCATTGGTTTTGGTTTTCCTGTATTAATAATATTAGTTTTACTACGAATATCCTAGTTCAACTATAGTTACTGTAGTAAAACCATGGTAAACCTATTGGAAAAAAGAAAAAAGTGTAAATTGTTTGAATAAGAAAAACAATATCATGTTTAAATCTAAAGTCATGTATAATTTAAAGGCTAAATTTGCCCCAAAATATTTGTGTTGTTTTCAAATTAAGTTGTAAAATGAGGCCATCTTAATCTATATTTTTAATGTCAATATGATGAGGATTAAATACAATTTAAGAGCTGCCTCCATAGAAATCCCCCTAAACCTAAAGAATGAGCAAAAGTCATTATGATGCTTGCGATAGCAGTCACAACTAATGAGACCTTGAAAAACTGCCAGTGTTTTTAATCACCTCAAAGCACAATCTAGAAGTTAACTCGGACCTATGTCAAGCTGTACGCAAACGTTCAGATTTTCCTAAGCATGTCTGATATCTGTTATGCAAACCATAAATCCAAGACAAAACTGTGAGTTTCTCCTCAAGCGAAATCAAGCTTTTAACCCTCCTATTGTCCTAGGGAAATTTTTGACCCTGGCACAGGTAAAAAAAAATTACCTATCTTTTTTTGGTACTGGAACCAAATGTTGTGACTTTGTAAAGAACATAATAAATAAATAAAAACAAAATACATTTTTGAATGTAATTGTTTAAAAGAAATAACACCTTAAAACAAATTTTTCCTTCCATTGTCTTAACTGCTCAATTTTGACCCGTGTGGGAAGAACCAGTGGTGACCTTTCACCTTCGGACATTCTGGATGTTTTTCAGCTTTAAATAATTTGTACATGTATGAATCAAATTTGACCTTAAAATATTTCACATTTTCTCAAATTTAGCCCTTAACCCCATACTGTTCTCTAGCGCCCCCCACCTGCTCCACTGGGTACTGCATCTTTCCCACAAATTCCCTACTTTCCTCCCAAACAGGGCTTGTGAACACAAACACACACAAAGAGTATTTTTTACAGTTTTGAACATGTAATATGTGAGTAAAAATGGGGCGCAATGGGGCTAAAGGCCCCCAGTGGTAAAAGATCTATTGTGTGTTATCTTTTCCTAAAACATGAGATGGGCAGAAAGAACTATTACAGCATCTTCCTAAACCCCTGTAACACTGCAACAAATTGTTTGACATTAGTGGGAAGGAATGGATTTGTTGCAATGGACATGCAAAAGTAGGCCTGTTATGACTGCTGGAAAAGTCAAAAGAGAGTTTAATTTGTGAATTATGCATGTAATAAAATTGTAATTCTCAAAAATGTACACTATTGATTTTCTACAAGCAGAATAAAACAATTTGTTGTAATGAAGTTGAGATATTATAAAATGCCAAAAGTTATTGAAATAAATGTCAATTTAGACATCCTTGGCCAATGTTTTCCAAGTAAAAAAATAAAAAATAATAACAATAATTTGTAAAAAATTCTTTACAAATTATGTTACTCCATGAGTATTCAAGATCATTTATATAATTTAACACTTTGGGACCACAATTTTTTGTTAAGGGGTCTTTAGTGCCATTGTACACTAATCAAGAATTTTTGCATTTTGCGTGGTTTTCAATACAGGTCTAAAGGTGCTGTTTCTTAAGACAGTAAGAGGGTTGTAAACGTCTGCATTTCACACAACTCGCACATACACATACAGAGCAACTGCTATAAATATGTCCTACCCTCCCAACTGCCTTCAAACTGTACTCAACTAGAAGTGCACAGTTAAGACATTTCTAAAACAGGGGCAGCGTAGGCGGCCCTTTTTTATCTCTGACTGTTTTTATCTATTTGACACAACATTCCCAAGAATTTTGAGCAGGAGTGAGGATCTTTAACAGGGGAGGCACACCAAATCAAACAGCTCGAAAATTTCCCAAAGACGATCGCTCATACACACATACGCCTCTATCATCATCTGAACGAGAAAGCTGGTGGCACCAGAACTCTCCATCCACATTCATCAGCCCCCATTTTCCTGACAGGATGGCCTAGATAAAGCAGGGCATATTGGGTATGCTGCCATCCTTTTGCCTCTAGAAGTCTCCAGAGGACAGACCCAGTGGTGTAGTGCTGTCAAGAAGGTACCCGGAGGAGGACATGTTGAACAGGAGCTAGTTTTGACAGCAGGAGAAATGTCAAGCGAGTTGAGGAATCAGAATGAGGTAAAATATTCAGAGGTAGAACACTCTAGAAGGCTAGTTGAGGAGTTAAAGAAGCGTGCAATGACAGTGCAGTTGTAAGTTAACTACACCAGGGTCAGCTGTAATTATACTCTAATAAAGAGCCCGCCGCCTGTAGGAACCAGCACATCACTGCTGTATAGGACCATCCTGTCCACTGCTATCACTTTAAACTTTATGTTTAGATCAGAGAATGAGAACATGGATAACCGAGCTAAGCAGATGCATGAGGACAGAATACAAAGGTTTTGTAGTCTTACGGTTCACATCGTAAATGTTTTTGCGTCCGTCTGCACTGTTCTTTGATTGTTTTTCCTATGTAAACATGATCTAGAAGGATGTCTTTGATTGTTGGATCGTGCAGGAGTGGCGCTCTCACACCCTGTCTATACTGGATGCATTGCAGTGCTTTGGCCACAGCAGCTTGAGGTTGTCTACACTGGAAGCACTGAAGTGAACTTTCTAAATGATGTGCATTTAACAAGGATCAATCAGTTGTGAGCTTGAATAGACTTAACGGTTAAAAGGGTTAAAAACCTGTATCATACTTTATTTCAACAGAAATCCACTAGTATATACATTTACTTATTATATTATTATTATTATTATTATTATTATTATTATGTTATTGTTGCTAAAATTGCATTTACGTGTGGTTAGAAACAAAAGAAGATTTAAATTATTAGACCACAGATCAGAAACATCACAAGCTAGCTTTAACCTCGTGCGACCCCACATACACATAGCGAAACTTTGTATTTTGGCTTCGCTATATGCAACGGATAATTTAAAATTAATTTAGTTCAAGTATTAATTTAGAATCTCAGTTCAGGAGACTTTGTGCTGTCACTTTCGAAGCACTTGAGTCATGTGACCAAACAACATGGTGCCGATCACAGCGGAGTTTGTCTTTGGGAGAAATGCCAACAAAACTACATCTGGTAAGAAACCTAAGTTTAAAAAAACAAAACAAATTTTATCCCTTCTCCCAATTCGGATGGCGACAAGTCTTAATTGCCTCTGCTTCTGAGACTGTCAATCCACGCATCTTATCACGTGGCTCGTCGTGCATGACACCGCGGAGACTCCGCATGTGGAGGCTCATGCTACTCTCCGCGATCCACACACAATTTACCACGCACCCCATTGAGAGTGAGAACCACTAATCGCGACCACGAGGAGGTTACCCCATGTGACTCTACCCTCCCTAGCAACCGGGCCAATTTGGTTGCTTAGCAGACCTGGCTGGAGTCACTCAGCACGCCCTGGATTCAAACTCGCGACTCCAGGGGTGATAGTCAGCATCAATACTTGCTGAGCTATCCAGGCCCCAACCTAATTAAGTTTTTAAAATTTTAAAATTTAATATTTATTGCGAAACGCCACGCTGATATACACAATGTACACTAATGTGTACTTTAGCACATTTTTCCTTAGAAATCCTATATTCACTGTGCATTATCACATGAATAATGTTGCTTTCAGAGGCTTTATATGGAGTTTGGCTGAAAATAAGGTGCATTTCAAACTGCTCTGAGACCAGTGCAGACAGATAGCTCTCTGGAGGTTAAGTCATTCACTAAATAGGGAGCAAGGGAGCATCCTAGCTCTCTATGCTGCCAAGTGCATTCACTCCTAACATCCGGTTAAACGTTCAGTTTCAGGCTGCAGATGATATCTGGACCACTCAACATGTTTGGTAGACATGGGACAATAATCAGTACATAGATTCAGGATTTATAATGTATCAGTTTATTTTAACATGATTGGCAAGTGATTGGATGATGCTGGACATTACTTTGAATCAGAATTAATTATGCTAATTTCTGATGTAATGTCTTTAACATCTCAAAAACATGAATAACCAACACTCCTGGAAACATAATAAACAATCTGATTTAAAAAATCTGACTTTCTATAGCTTGGTATTATTTAAAATTTCACAACTTAGTCCCACCATCCACATACGTTGCCATCAATCTTTAGAAAAACTATTTGCTCTAGAATTTTTTTCTTTGCATATTTCTTAGGGGCTACTAGTTACAAATCAAAAAGGGAAATGGTAAATCCACAAAGCAGTCACGCTAGGGTCTCAGAAGGTTAAAGTAAAAACGAGGTCGAGTCAAAATTATTTTTTGTGGGAATCAACATTATGCTACAAATGCTGTCAATTAAGCTTAACTTGAAACCGGAACTTTACAATAAAGGGATAGTTTACCCAAAAATGAAAATTTGCTCTTCACATTTACCCACCCTTATGTTGTTCCAAACCTGTATGACTTTCTTTCCTCTGTGAAACACAAAGGAGATGTTAGACAGAGGCTGTGTCTGAAAACTGGAAAATGCTGCCTTCGGTGGCTGTATACGGAGGTAAGAGGAAAACAAGGTGCTTCAGAGTAAAGAGGTTTTAACTACAGTGTGTGTGTGTGTGTGTGTGTGTGTGTGTGTGTGTGTGTGTGTGTGTGCGTGTGTGTGTTTGTGTGTGTATGTGCGTGTGTGTGTTTGTGTGTGTATGTGTTTGTGTGTGTATGTGATATTATCTCTCTCGTCTGCACTGGCACAGCTGTCCAACAGCATTTTCCGCCGATGGAAAATAAACACAAAACAGGGCCATAAATCGCTGTCATCATAGAGACCACCAGGCTAATGCATGTCGCTATATTATAAATTGTACCATGGGACAAATCTTTCTTTCCATCTGTCCTCTACCAGTTCTATCCAACCTTCCTCGTTCTTTTCCTTCGGTCGCCTTAACACAGACAATCACCAAGTTTGCCTCTCTCTCCCAGCATGCCATGGTGGTGAAGCTGAAAATCTTCTTATAGGTGCATTTATCCTTACCAAGTTCAAAGGCCCCTCCTACCTGCCTGTGTTGATGAGAGTAGACGTGACTCAGGATTGCAGGCATCCTTCAAAAACACCCCCCCCCCCCCTTCAAGAGGGCGAGAGAATGTTGAGCCCAGTCGCTCATGGGCTGCCAATGCTCACGCACTTCAAATGACCTGATTTATTCACCCATCCTAGCTACAACACGTCAATTCAGCGATTCTAGCTAGGTTTATGAAAGGCAGAGAAAGTATCTGCAATACAAAGTCAACAATGTTTCTATTTTGACTAATGAAAATTATCTGTAATTGGTCAATAAATTCTGAATGCTTGAACTTTGAGTGCTTATAAAGCTCAGAATTCACCACTTAAGGGATGTTCTGGGTTTAGTTAAGTTCTACTGCTAGTGTATGTAGCGTGCTGTTGAATACTACAGAAAATTATTTTGCCCCTCAGTTTATAAAATCAAGCATGAATAGTGTTGACAGTAATGCGCTTACAATGGACGTCTATGGGGTAAGACACTGCACCAGGATAAACTTTAAAATGTACACTATTTCGAAGGTATTGCTACAATACTTAAAGATTATATGCATTAACTAATGTGATGAAATCAATTACTAACGCTGTCTGCGCAAAGGTATACCCAATTTTTCTTGTCATGTCCATTTAAAACCAATAAAAACTGGCAAGGATACCAGAAAATGACTGTTTACATAGAGAAACATCTACTCACAGGAATGACATATGTGACACATTAACAGAACTTCATCCACGGACCTGGCTGGAGTCACTCAGCACACCCTGGGATTCGAACTAGTGAACTAGCGAACTCCAGGGGTGGTAGCCAGTGTATTTTACCACTGAGCTACCCAGGCCCCATGAATCAACAAAAATACGAATTGCACATTTCTGCTTTTAACCCCTCCGGTACACTTGCTCCATAGACTTCTATTGTAAGTGCATTACTGTAAACATGATTGTAACATTATAAGGAGGGGCAAGGAAACTGGCTGAACAGTCAACGTAAGTTTAATGTCAAAACTCAAACTTAAAACAACATAAAACTTAAGGACACACATGCAGCGCGGCCACGTGTGTCTCTCGCTCTCGAACTGGCGCCTCCGGCTTCCCTTTATCTCGCTCTCACGCTGATCAGCTGATTCAGCACCGGCCGTGCACCATCACAGCCCACCACACCCTCCTCCTCGTCACACTCCTCCCTCGCCCAATTCATGCCGGGGTGCCACCGGTCTCACTAACTCCCCCCAGTCTCTGGAGGGGAGACGCTGCCCTTTAGATCATTCTGTCAGCAGGTGGACCACCCCACCTCCTGTGAACCTGGGGGAGAGACGAGGGGAGGCGTGGGGAGAGGGAAAGGGCGAGCGGAGACACACAGAGAAAGAGAGGAGAGAGAGAGAAGAACTTGTTTGCCGGCTACCGGACATGCTGCCATCCTGTCCTCAACCACTCCTCCGCTCTCTGGCGGACACCAGCTCGCTCCTCCCCCAGTGGATGGCATTGACCCCTCTGTCCCCAGGCAGACGGCCACAGCTGCTCCCCTGACAGATGGCAGTGGCGAGGACTCCGCGACAGCGCATTCCTCCTCCCTCACGGGTTTCGGCACCACTGTAACATTATAAGGATGGGCAAGGAGGAGGCGGGAACAGTCAACGTAAGTTTAATGTCAAAATTCAAACTTAAAAAAACCAAAAACATAAGGACACACATGCTGCGCGGCTGCGTGCGTCTCTCTCTCTCACTCTCTCGAACTGGCGCCTCTGGCTCCCCTTTATCTCGCTCTCCCACTGATCAGCCTATTCAGCGCCGGCTGTGTGCCACGCCCTCCTCCTCGTCACATATTGGGACATATTGGATATATTGTCTGTGGTTATCGACAGCATGCACAGATGTTATCCATAGAGCTTATAACTTGTTTTAAACGTGGAACATTTACATTTATCCCTGTGCATTGCCTTGCCCCATAGACTTCCATTGTTATTGCATTGTGTAAACACGATTTTTGTTTGTTTTAACAAACTGAGGGAAAAGTCAAATTTATTTGCTGTGGTAATAAACAACATGCACAGAGACTGTCCATAGAGCTTATAACTTATTTAAAACAAAAAATGAACTTCCATTGTAATTACATTACTGTTAACATGATTTTTGATTTTTATTGTTTGTTTTTTGTTTGTTTGTTTTTTTAATGGGGGACAAATTATTTTCTTTGGTAATTGACAGTATGCAGAACTTGTATTGAAAATTAAACATTCTTTTAATGTCCATTTATACACATTACTTATGATCGAGTATGTGTGAGTTTCTCAGCTACAATTCATCCACACAGAACATTATCTTCCGCTGTGATCAAGCTTCACCATCTAGCTGTGAATCTCCTCCTTAATGCTCAAAAGTAATGATTTTTACTGATAGAATTGGATCACACAAACCCATCAGAGAGAAGACCCGCACAGAAAGTACTCAATGCAGAGCACAAGAAAAATTAAAAATACAGTAACTAAATTAACTTGCACTTGCTTTCCAGTAGAGCAAATCAGAAGAATAAGAATCTGTCAGTAACCAGTAGAAAAAAGAAAAAAACCTTACTGCAACTCCTCTGTGTTGTCCAGAATGTTCATAACGTCTCAGAAGCAGATAAATAATTGTGCTGGACAGTCAAGGGCACATTGAACAGCACTGTGTATTGCATAAAGATGCAGTCCATAGATGTGACATAATTGCAAAGCAATCAATAACAAGCAGCTTTGCATATGTTTAGAAGGACCATCACAAGGCCCAAGGAATGTTTATTTAAAGGGCAACAGTGAAGTTCAATATATAATGCCCACTTAGTGACATTGCCCTTGAGATAGCACAGATGTTGTCTGGATACTTTTCCAGCCATCTGCACTTTCCTAACGGCAAGCAATGAGTGACAGTACTGGCACAGCTGCCAAAAAACAGATATGCCATCATCTAAAAACATTTTTTCTAGCCATGGCTCAAAATCTGATGTTACATGGATGTGACTGATTCTGTAAGCATCTCATTTAATGGAACATTGAAGGTTTTCCTCTATAAACTGAAACAAGCAAGCAGATATGTGGGTTTTGTGCACAAAAAGCAAAGGGTATATTGTAAAACTGTGAAATTACACAGCAAATAAATCAGCCCGATTACATGACTGTGACCACATTTTTGCAAAATGATATTACATGGTTCATTACACATCTAGCGTCAGTTCCGAGGTGAAATGTCCATTGAGTGGCAATAAAAGCGAGTCAAATGTTCTCCGAAACAGATGAGGTTTTTAAGGTTAATGCTCTGTTGAATTTTAAATCAACTTATACGACCTCCCTCTAAACCTTAAACCTAAACCTAACTGATAGTGTCATAAAAAGCAATTGTGAGATGAAAAACACAATTGCTGAAGCAACCACGTCATTTTGTGGTGTTTCTATTACACTTTTGGGCTCATGTGTCGACTCATGTGCTCTTCAGGACTCGTACCCCGGTCCTTTGCATTGTAAGTTAACACTAAGTTGAGCTACTTCGCGATTTGATCACATACAAACAAGCTTCTAAATGTAATTGTTTAAGTAATGCAAACATTAAAATGCATTACCTGACAAGTCACGCGCTATAGTGAAAGCGTTTAGATGTCATAAGATAGCATTGTGTGCGGAACAGGGCCAAAGTAAGTGTTTATGAACTGATAATGTGCCGTTTTACCCTTACAAAAAATCTAGAGTTCTGACAAATTTGCCGCATAGTTAGTGCAAACTTGCTGCAAATGCCCCACTCATTGTTTTCAAATGAAATCTGTGGTAAACACTTCATTGTCGTCAAAGGTTTGCCGCAAAAATGCTCATTTGCATGTTCAAATACTGAGTGGCGAATCTGCGGCAAGTTTGCAGCAAGTTTGCCAGAACTCTCGATTTTTGTAAGGTTACTCATAATTTATGTGAAAGGGAATAAAAGTCATTGTTTTTGTAGCGCCTCTAGTGTTAATTTCACCAGGAAACTTCCTCATGGATGCTGCACAGATTTTAAAATGTAAGACCTTTTTTAAGACTTAAATAAAATTAGTACGGTATGTCCATACCAGATCATATAAAAAAAATGTGTGTACCAATATATCAACACATACGAATTAGAGGTCAACCAATATTGGATTATGCTGATACAATAAAGTGTTGGAAGAAAGGCGATAACTGATAAATCGTCTGATAGTTTTTAAAATTGATACATTGAATGTGTTAAACATATTCTTAGAATCGTTTTACTGTGATGGGCACAGACACAGAGGAAACAAGAAACCGAATTTCCAATAATAACCAGAAAAAAAATGAAAATTTGGTGCATAATGCAGGACTTATATCTATAAACAAGCCGAAAATACACTGGGGACTCTTATTTTGAAATGTCTGTACTCCCAGTTGCTCACACAAACAGATAAGGGAAATAAAATATGCACTCTTACAATCATCTACAACTTATTACTTATACATGCTGTAAAATAAACATTGTCATAAAACAAAAATAAGCAGTAACTAATTAAGTGATTCTGAACCACTCTGAAACAGATGGAAACACTGGGCCCTGTCCCAATACCCAGACTTGCGGTCTTGATACTTAACTGCACATGCACGCTGAACCAAGTAAGTGTTCAAGACTGACCCATGTCTGAAACATGCCAAAGCTCAGTGCACTTGACCCACACTAAATCCGCACTGGCCCGCTTTGGAGCGGTCTTTCAGGCTAAGCGTATCCCAGAGTTCATCACATTCAGGGGCCTACACCCCGCCTACCCGAACGATCTGCGTATTTGTGCCATGATGACATTTCAGTATAAGTTATTTATTATATTCAGACACTAAAATGTAAGTGAAGCATATGTTGTTGTATGTACTGTCTGAATATGTTCAACATAAAGTGCAATATAATGTTCACAAACATCATGTTTTTAAATGTATATTTATTTACCTCTTTGTTATCCTTCTTGTCCAATAAACACCTTATTTTGTTTGTTCTCGCCTAATACTGCTGGTGATTTTGGTCATTCATCAGCCAGTGTGGCGTACAGTATACGATTTAGTATATGTTGTTTTAAAATGTTAAGTACTACCACTGTTTCTGTCTCGTTTGTACTACCATGTGTTTATGTATTTAACCCTTGTGCGACCTTCGGGACATTTTTGTCTTTTTCATTTTAGTTTTTTCGATCATTTTGGCTGTGTTAATGCCAACAGCATACATTTTGCCAAAGGTTTGTATTTTTGGGGGAATTTCAATATTTAAACCTCAGTTCCTATAATACATCTATAATACACTGTGAACACAAAATAGTTACACTCAGGACCTTCAGGACAAAAATGTCCCCATTGAAACCCATTAAAATTGCCATATTTGATCCCAGTGCCATTAAAGCATAAAATCATGAATTCTATGATAGTATGCTTTCATTCCAGAGCCCTGGCTTCAAAATTTTAATTTTTTATATTTACATTTTAATTTAGCCTATGGAGCAAATACATGCTTTTTTCCTATTTTCTGTTTGCTGTATTATAGAGCACTGCAGGCCAACTGAATATATGATGCAGCTAAAATTGTGTGGATGTGTTGGTATGGATGTCAGAGTGTGTTTTGTATGTGTGTATTGAGAAATTTGTGTGTGTTTGTGTGTGTGGGCAGGTTTAAGTGGTTTACAAGGACTTTTTTTTAGGTTACAAACTGGTAATTACAAGGGTATTATGCTATAAATGTGGTTTATGAGGACATTTCTAGTGTCCCCATAATTCAAATCACTTAAAAAAAATACGAAACAATATTTTATTGAAAATGTAAAAAGGCAGACAGCTTATTGTGAGGGTTAGGTTTAGGTGTAGGGTTAGGGTTAGGGGATAGAATCTATAGTTTGACAGTATAAAAATCATTATGTCTATGGAGAGTCCTCATAATGATAGCTGCACCAACATTTGTGTGTGTGTGTGTGTGTGTGTGTGTGTAAAAAAACAACAGTGGCATTATGTAAACAAACTAGAATTTAAAGGATTAAAATCCTGAAAATAAATGAATATTTGGTAGTTATGATCAGGACTGATGTTGGTTAAAAAGTCAGTGAAAGTAGGAAATAATATTAATATATAATATTTTTATGGCAGTTTTTTTGACGCAGCCATTTTTGTCCTCTAAGGTCCTCAGTGTGTGTTTTCTTTTTTTTAATCTGACACTGCACAAAAAATAATAATCAAAATCAATGTTGTTGCTAATCATTGACATATCCCAGACTGTGATAATATGATGAACATTCGATTTCTGAGTTCAAAGTCATTTAGAATTTTTTTCTGGAGCTGAAAGTAAAAAATGTCAGAGTGGTGTAACCCCTTCAAAAAATAAAGAAATAAAATAAATCAAACTCTCATTAAAAGCTGAAATTCTTAAAAAAAAAAAAAAGAAAAAGAAAAAAAAAAAAGAAATGTTGACATAAGTAGTTCTGAAAAGCCAGCCTTTTTGTTGTCATATGGCAAAAAAATCATAGAGGATCCCTTTAGACCCTCATGACTGTGTGTGAATTAATTTTAATTTATTTTTTTTTTTTTTATATTTGATATTTTTTATGAAAAGGCACGTTTTGTTCAGGTCAAATGGAGTAACCCTAAGAAAACGTCTTGATGACTCAAATCATGATGTTTGTTTACCTTAAAATATGTTTGAGAACATTTTTGAAATTAATGATGAAGTTGAGTGCACTCACATGTATTCAAGATGCGAGGAACGTATTTTTATACCTTTTACTTGATGGTTACACCTCTTGACATTTTAAGTCATTAAATCAATCTTTTTTGTAGAAAATGCTATAAATATATATTTTTTTAAATGTGTGAAACCAACATGGACATGAAGATTTAAATGTCTATGAACTTTACAGGTGTTTTAAACTAGGTTTTTAAAAGATTTCACATTTGTATCACCTCCGACAACCTTATTTGTAAATGACATATGTGTTGATTGTGTCAATACATTTGAAAAAGCACATCAGCAGCCACACTTATTTATGCTTTCAAATTAGAAGCATATCCACGCATGCAAAACAGCAATCAATCGAGGAATCAATGTCACTGATTGGAGGTGACCACCAAGGAGCCCACATATACATGAGTATATAATGTGTTTGTGATTGGCAGCCCTTGGAACCACAGAAGAGGTCTTGGAATAAAATGCTGCAATTCTATTACAACTCCTTTGCACCTTCATACAGCTTGTTATCCATTCCGTTCCATTCTTCTCTCTTCCCTCATCCCTCTGCTATCGATCTGTCTCTTTCATTGCCTTCCTTCTTGTACCGACTGCACACCTAATTTACCTTCCTTCTCCTTTAGTGGATGTATTCTACATTACACATGCTCTGCCCAGCACACCTAATCTCCACGTGAAAGTGTCCCACCAGCATTATCCAGAACAAACCAGCTATTTTACACCTGCTCAACTGGGGGGGGGGTGTTTGGAAGGGAGGAGCGTTCTCCCTCTCCCCAAATGTCTCATTTACAGAAACATGAAATAGGATTTTTTTTTTTTTTGCAGGAGAAGAATTACACATCCCCAGACACGCTCCCCCCACGCCCAGATGTGAGAGGATGCAATGCTGCCTGCGGTATCCACATATTCTCTGCTGCCCTTATCGGATTGAAAATAATAATAATAACTGAATCTTAACCAAAAGCATTGTTTAAAACTAGAAAATGAAGAAAAAGATAAGAATAATATCACTGAAAAAACAAATGCAGGGGCATATCAAGAGAATAAGGTTATTTTTATTGAGAATGGGGTAAGAATTAATGGTGATATGATCATAAAAAACAGGGAAAATAGGGGTGGGAGTTGTACTTGCTTGTTTTAATTATTTGGGGGGGGGGGGGGGGTCTCCCTCCTATACCCCCCCGCCCGGTTTCAGCAGAATGCAAAATGTATTAATGCATGCACACCTGCAAATGGGCATATCATTTCACAAGTAAAATTCATAGGTTTAAGAACATTTTAAAAAATTAGACAAAAAAAAAAAAAAAAAAAAAAATATAACACATGGACGGAAAATGAAATGGAATATGTTTGGAATATGGATGCGAACAACCAGCCAGTTGTTTTTTAAGGACAACACATCTGCAGACCCATTCGTGTAAAAAAAAAATTAAACCAACATCGGAAATAGCATAATGATAATGAATTATACAATTTGCAGAATACATTATTTTTGTTCATTTGGAAAGGTGAAATTCGGATAACCTGAGAAGAAGATGCGTGGAAATGTCTTACCGTGAGATGTCAGAGAGATGGTAATACTCTCTGATGCTGATGTTGAATTCTGCTTTCCTTCGCGCACTCACACCTTTATTATGAAAGGTGGTCCCGCCCCTCCTCTCTTGTGATTGGTCAGATTTAAAACTCGCTTTAAATCGCCCTTATTTATCTTGTTTTTCTTTCTTTTACTTCTTATAATTTTATCCTAAATCACTTTTATTGCATTACATGTGAAATAAAAAATTTAATAAATAAATAAATAGTTTAATAAATAAATAAAAATACGCGAATCGTTCTATGAAAACTGCGGATGGACGAAACGTACTCCAATCTTTCGACTGCGTTTCCTATGTTTCGCAATGGATGTTAAGGGAGTTGTAGTTCTTTTACCAGCCGCTTCGTATCGAACCGCAGTGATTCATGTCTGTTTGAGGACTACAAAGCGTCACACAGCTCATTGTTCCATTCCTACACTGTCCTCTGATTGGCGCTCACCGCCACACAGCCCCGCCCCTCATTCTTTAGATTGGTCATGCAGAAACTTCCGTCTTTCTCAAGCGATTCCAGCGACAGAAAGGACAATATTCAAAAGAGTTAACGAGGCTAATCAGCAGTCGGATAAACACATTTACGAGCCTCATACAGGTAGGAACGTCTAAAATACTCTTTATAAATTTAATCTGTCATAAACGGTCTTTCTGTGTAAAAGCATTTACGGTTGTTTTGGGACGAGCAGAGTCTTTAGCAAAGCAGCTAACCAGATCATCACAATAGATCAGATACTTAGAAACATTCAAATAATGATGTTTACATTTTATTGAAGTTATGATTTATACAGTTGCACAGAGTCCAACTTGGATCAATATTGAGCAGGCATCAGATTCTTTTGAAGCTTTTTCTTGAAAATCAGTTTTAAAGAGAGCTAAACCAGGCCTGCTGGAGACTAATAGAGAAAATATAACAGAAATTTAGAAAACGAGGCTTTAACACGACACAGTTTTAACACAGATTGTTACTGAAATCGGTCAGTAGATCAGTTTGATAAATGGAATGTGAATATTTTGGTCAGTCGTTGGTATCAGCCTGATGTTGTTATCTTTCAGTGTGTTGTTTTTGGTGAATGACGTAATATTTGGGTGTAAACGTGACGTATCTGATCTTTTAGGAATCACTCAGTAGAATCTGGTGTGACAATGTTGCAACGTTATATTTGACAAATGGAAAATGTTAAAATTGTAGCACAGTTGCCATTGAGTTTGTGTCCATTTTGACCAAATGAAGAATATTGTGAATGAAATGACTGACTAAAGACTTGTGTATGTGATGCTCTGGAGTAAACAAACAATACAGATCAAGACAGGTGAAGGTGAATAGTAGGTTTCATTATTAACACACCATCATTTCTCAGCTAATATAAGCTATAAGTGTGGAAGAAATTATATTAATCACATTGCAAGAAATTGTAAAGGTATTTGCTTGTCTTTACTGTAAAACTGGGTTAGATAAAAGTATTGATGTTGAATGATTATTGATCTGTAGCGGTAATAAATATGTAGGTCTTATATAAGCTAGATGTTTATGTTCTGACAACACCTTCTGGCATATTTATGGAAGTTGATCCAGGTCTAATTAGGTCATTGATAAACATTGAACAAGAATATGTTTAATTAGGGATGCGCCAATAATACATTTTCTCTTACAATACCTGAAATACAAGTATCAGTCAATACCGATCCGATACCAGTGTTTTTTTCTTAATAATTTTAAAGTATCTATACCTCACTGTGTGGAACTGATTGGCAATAATCTTTTATGTGTGAAGAAACGCAAACCTCTAACTACACATTATTTCATTATGTTATAACTATTATTTCATAATGGTCGGAGTTCAATTGAATAAGACACCCAAACACGGTGTTCATAGCAGGGCTGGGTATTGATACAGATTTTCCGATTCGATTCCCATTCACAAGCTTTCAATTCGATATCGATTCATATGGGTATATTTCAGTTAAAATATCCGTTTTGCTGACATTAAAGTAGTTCTCTCTCAGCTAATGCTGTAAATTATACAGGGGACCATCTTCTTGGTACATTATTAAATGATTAATTTTAACATTTTTATTTCATTGTTAGTTTTTCATTATTTTAGTTACATTTTAGCTTTTTAAAAATGCATAAATTCCATCAATAAATATGATGTCATAATAATAATAATAATAATAATAATAATATATATATATATATATATATATATATATATATATATATATATATATATATAATATTATATTGCATGTATATATTTTGCTACATGTTAATTGTTTACATTCATAATTTGCACTATTTAATCTTAGCATCTGGAACCTTTTGAATTCGACACTGAATTTTTACTTTAAGATACCATCAAATCAAATCACTTTTATTGTCACACAGCATATACACAAGTGCATTGGTGTGTGAAATTCTTGGGTGCAGTTCTGATCAACATAGCAGTCGTGACAGTGATGAGACAGTACCAATTTACAATAACATCAAATTAACACAACACAATTAAAGTCTAATATACACATAATTACACACAACAGTATACAAATAATAACATACACTGTACAGTATACAATACACACAATATAGATACACATTATTCAATAAAAAAAGTATATATAGAATGTTCAGTAGGCTGTATTGTACTGTATTGACATTCAGGCTGTCGGTTGATAGTAAGTTGTTAAGAGAGAATATAATATAATAATATTATAATTTATGACAGTCCGGTGTGAGATATAAGAGTAATAAAGTGCATTGCTGATGTATTTTGATCGTGGGAGATCAAGAGTTCAGAAGTCTGATTGCTTGGGAGAAGAAGCTATCATGAAGTCGGCTGGTGCGGGTCCTGATGCTGCGATACTGCCTGCCTGAGGGTAGCAGTGAGAACAGCCCATGGCTCGGGTGGCTGGACTCTCTGATGATCCTCCGAGCTTTTTTCACACACCGCCTGGTATATATGTCCTGAAGGGAGGGAAGCTCGCCTCCGATGATGTGTCTGGCAGTTCGCACCACCCTTTGCAGGGCTTTGCGGTTGTGGGCTGTGCTATTGCCGTACCAGGCGGAGATGCAGCCAGTCAGGATGCTCTCTACAGTGCAGGTGTAGAACCGTGTGAGGATGTGGTGGTTCATTCCAAACTTCCTCAGCCGTCTCTGGAAGAACAGGCGCTGAAGAGCCTTCTTCACAACGACTTCAGTGTGGATGGACCATGTGAGTTCCTCAGTGATGTGGACACCCAGGAACTTGAAGCTGCTGACTCTCTCCACTGGTGCTCCATTGATGGTGATGGGGCTGTGTTCTCTTTGTCTTCTTCTGAAGTCCACCACAAGCTCCTTTGACTTACTGAAGTTGAGGGAGAGGTTGTGCTCCTGACACCAGTGTGTCAGAGTGTGTACCTCCTCTCTGTAGGCTGTTTCATCATTGTCAGTGATCAGACCTACCACCGTCGTGTCATCAGCAAACTTAATGATGGCATTGGAGTTATGTGTTGCCACACAGTCATTTGTGTACAAGGAATACAAGAGTTGGCTAAGAACACAGCCCTGCGGGGCTCCAGTGTTGAGGGTCAGTGATGAGGAGATGTTGTTGCCTATTCTAACCACCTGGCGTCTGCTTGACAGGAAGTCCAGGATCCAGCTGCACAGCGAGCTGTTTAAGCCCAGAGCCCGGAGTTTCTCATCTAGCTTGGAGGGCACTATGGTGTTGAATGCTGAGCTGTAGTCTACAAACAGCATTCTCACATAAGTGTTCTTTTTTTCCAGGTGGGAGAGAGCAGTGTGTATTGTAGATGCAATGGCATCATCAGTGGAGCGGTTGTTGCGGTAAGCAAACTGCAGTGGGTCTAGAGAGAGAGGCAGCACAGAGCAGATGTAATCTCTGATTAGTCTCTCAAAGCATTTGCTGATGATGGGGGTCAGAGCAACAGGACGCCAGTCATTTAAGCAAGTGATTTTTGATTGCTTTGGAACAGGCACAATGGTGGATTTTTTAAAGCATGTGGGGACTACAGACAAAGAGTCCGTAAAAACACCAGCCAGCTGGTTCGCGCACGTTCTGATGACGCGGCCCGGAATGCCGTCTGGGCCCGCGGCTTTGCGGATATTCACCCGTTTGAAGGATCGGGTTACATCCGCTACAGAGACGGAGAGTGAACTAACCTCTGTAGCTTCGGCCGCGAGAGCTCTCTCCACGAGGGCGGTGTTATTTCCCTCAAAACGAGCATAAAAAGTATTGAGCTCATCCGGGAGAGAGGCAGCGGTGTTCATGGCAGAGTTTTTATTCGCTTTAAAGTCCGTGATGATGTTAATTCCCTGTCACATGCTTCTAGAGTTGGTGGTGTTAAACTGTCCTTCAATCTTGTTCCTGTACTGGCCTTTTGCTGTTCTGATTTGGAGGGCATAACTGGCTTGTTTATGCTCCTCCGCATTCCCGGAATTAAAAGCGGAGGTCCGCACATTAAGTGCCGCGCGAACATCGCTATTTATCCATGGCTTCTGGTTCGGATAGATCCGTGTTGTTCTGGTCGGAACAACGTCCTCTACGGACTTTCTGATGAAACACAATACGCTCTCAGCGTAAAGCTCAATGTCGTCATCAGAGGTGGACCGGAACATCTCCCAGTCCGTGTGATCAAAACAGTCTTGTAGCGTAGAGTCTGATTGGTCCGACCAGCACTGGATCATTCTGAGGGTGGGTGCTTCCTGTTTCAGTTTTTGCCTGTAAGCGGGCAGAAGCAGAATGGAAGAGTGGTCCGATTTGCCAAATGGTGGGCGGGGGAGGGATTTGTAGCCATCCCGGAAGGGAGAGTAGCAATGGTCCAAAACCCGGTCCCCTCGTGTGTTGAAACAAATGTGCTGGTGGTATTTTGGTGCGACTGATTTTAAACTGGCTTTATTAAAGTACCCAGTCACAATGAACGTGGCCTCAGGGTGCGCGGTTTCCTACTCACTTATACTCCCGTACAGTTCCTTGAGTGCCCGGTCTGTGTCGGCTTGTGGCGGGATGTACACAGCAGTGATAATGACCGCTGTGAATTCCCTCTGTAGCCAGAATGGTCGACACAGAAGCATGAGAAATTCCAGATCAGGAGAGCAGAAAGATGTGATAGAATGTACGTTCCTCTGATCACACCAGGATTTGTTGATCATAAAACATACACCACCACCTCTGCTTTTACCTGAGAGGTCTTTCGCTCTGTCCGCTTTTGCTCTGAAGTCCGGTTTACAGTGTGAAATTGCTGAACCAATGTCCAAAAATGTTTGTCTGTCGTAGACAATAAGGCAGACAACATCCAAGACAAAAAAACATAAGAATTGTAAACAAAACAAACAAAACACTACCATGCTGTGTCGGAGCTCGCAACGCAGCAGCCATACTCGGCGCCATCTTGACTCCAGATGAACTATGTGAATTATACCTCAATTTAATTAACACCTTATTTCTGTAGGACTAGTTCTTATATTATTTCTGACTGTACAGTAGATCACTTTACTGAGTTGGGATATAGCTATTAAAAATGTTTGTTTCCCACTCCATAACAGATATCATTTTTATTTCATCAAGATCCTAATGATTTAGGCTAAGTAATCATTACTGTAGTTAGGTCAATATAACTAGTCTTTTTTTCAACACCTGCCACAGTTGTAGTAAACATTTATAATAAATTATTTAAAACTATAACATTTCTGTCAAAATAGCATGTTACTGTCACTACTGTAAAATCGTGATAAATGTAAGCAAGGGAGATAGTGTGCAATTTAAAAAAAATCTTATTTTGGCGCAGTTTCTTTTTTCCTCATCAGTGCTGAATAGAATGTCGGGGCTGTCGAGCTATTTGAGAGGTTTTACTTCCTCGATAGTGCTTTAAACTAGTAATTTTCAGAATTGAAATGGGTCTTAAGTTTAGAAGTCTGCGCCACGATATCAAGGTAAGCCTTGTGATCATCAAGGGAAGCCGCCGCAATATTAAGTGATCAGCTCTGCACTATCCCATCTCTGGAGCGCTGATAGCGAGGGAATCCCAGTTGAAGCGCGCACTCCAGATTTACAGAAGAATAGAGCACAGTGCATCATTTGCATGAGCTTCTATGATGTATCGCACCACACTTACATGAAAACCAGGCTTCAACTGCACCGCACAAATGCGTTTAAAGCGCATCAAGTGCCGGATGCCAGCTTTGGTGGCCCGATCGTGCAAAATTTCATAGGAAAATCTTTATTTTTACCCACCCCTTGTTCTTAGCATTTATATATTTGCTTCAAATTCCCTTATTTTGACAGCAAAATGCAATTGGAATTTGAATTGCACAATAATCACACGACATCTACTTTGTGCGTAACACAAGTAATTTTTCCAACAATTGTTTACAGACAGATTGTTTCACTTTTAATTGACTATATCACAATTCCAGTGGGTCAGATGTTTACATACACTAAGTTAACTGTGCCTTTAAGCAGCTTGGAAAATTCCAGATAATGATGTCAAACCTTTAGACAATAAGCCAATTAGCTTCTAATTGGCTAATTGGAGTCAATTGGAGGTGTACCTGTGGATGTATTTTAAGGCCTACTTTCAAACTCAGTGCCTCTTTGCTTGACATCATGGGAAAATCAAAAGAAACCAGCCAAGACCTCAGAAAAATTTTTTGGACCTCCACAAGTCTAGTTCATCCTTGGGAGCAATTTCCTGAAGGTAACATGTTCATCTGTACAAACAGTAGTACGCAAGTATAAACACCATGGGACTACGCAGCCATCATACCGTGAGGGAAGGAGACGCATTCTGTCTCCTAGAGATGAACGTAGTTTGGTGTGAAAAGTGCAAATCAATCCCAGAACAACAGCAAAGGACCTTGTGAAGATGCTGGAGGAAACAGGTAGATGAGTATCTATATCCACAGTAAAACGAATCCTATATCGACATAACCTGAAAGCCTGTTCAGCAAGGAAAAAGCCACTGCTTCAAAACTGCCATAAAAAAGGCAGACTACAGTTTGCAGGTGCACATGGGGATAAAGATTTTATTTTCTGGAGAAATGTCCTCTGGTCTGATGAATCAAAATTTAACTGTTTGGCCATAATGACCATCGTTATGTTTGGAGGAAAAAGGGTGAGGCTTGCCAGCCAAAGAACACCATCCCAACTGTGAAGCATGGGGGTGGCAGCATCATGTTGTGGGGATGCTTTGCTGCAGGAGGGACTGGTGCACTTCACAAAATAGATGGCATCATGAGGAAAGAAAATGATGTGGATATTTGAAGAAACATATCAAGACATCAGCCAGGAAGATAAAGCTCGGTCGCAAATGGGCCTTCCAAATGGATAATGACCCCAAGCATACCTCCAAAGTTGTGGCAAAATGGCTTAAGGACAACAACGTCAAGGTACTGGAGTGACCATCACAAAGCCCTGACCTCAGTCCGATAGAAAATTTGTGGGCAGAACTGAAAAAGCATGTGTGAGCAAGGAGTCCTACAAACCTGACTCAGTTACACCAGTTCTGTCTGGAGGAATGGGCCAAAATTCCAGCCACTTATTGTGAGAAGCTTGTGGAAGGCTACCCAAAACGTTTGACCCAAGTTAAACAATTTAAAGGCAATGCTGCCAAATACTAACACAGTGTATGTAAACTTCTGACCCACTGGGAATGTGATGAAAGAAATAAAAGCTGAACTAAATAATTCTCTCTGCTATTATTCAGACATTTCACATTTTTAAAATAAAGTAGTGATCCTAACTGACCAAAGACAGAAAATGTTTTCTATGATTAAATGTCAGGAATTTAAATGTATTAGGCTAAGGTGTAAACTCCTGACTTCAACTGTATCAGACTGTCATTAGTAATAAACAACAGAATTCCAGCTATGTGATGAGGTTTCTTGGTTTGACGCTAAATGCCTAGTAAAATATAATATCCTATTGTCACATGTTTCCGCTGTGTAAATTCATAAAGTGATGTGAATTATTTGTAGAACTTTCATCTACTTGAGCTTACAGGGTTATGTTGATTTACTTTCTCCAGCTTGATTGTTAAAGGGATATTTAACTCAAAAACCTCTGACTTCTGTACTGTTAGGCAGAATGACTTTATTTCCTCTTTGGAACACAAAAGGAGATATTTGGCAGAACGTTAGCCTCGGTCACCATTCATTTTCTTTGAATTGCAAAAAGATGCAGTGAAAGTAAATGGTGACTGAGGGTAATGTTCTGCCTAACATCTCTTTTTGTGTTCCATGGAGGAAAGAAAGTCATACAGGTTTGGAATAACGTGCGGGTAAGTAAATCGTGACAGAACTTTTATTTTTGGCTGAACTGTCCCAAAATAAAATCTTAGTATCTGATTCCAGATTCACCTGCATTAGGGTGTTACCCATTTCAGACTCTTACTAGAGACAGTACAGGAATCAGGTGTTGGTTGGCCTTTGTCAAGAGGAAAAAGGTGAGCCATTATAATGCATATGTAACCTGGCAACCATGCTTTACAAGGGAAGTGCTGGTATTTACAGACATTGAGTGAAGCAATGGCCTGCTTTCTGTGACGTCACATCGCTCCCTGTGAATGTCACCCAGATAAGGCCGCCTCCCACAGTGGGGCCAAAGGCCTTTTTGATCAGGTGGGAATGAAAAAGTGTGACTCACCATCTCCTGTCCTTTAGCCTGAATTGGTGGCATTGAGATAAGCATGGCACTTTTAATGGTTTGTAATGTTCCTTGTAGTTTGAGAGGAGCTGTGACCTTCTGGCGATAACAAGCATTATTGTTTAACACGTGTCGGATGAAGAAATAAACACTGTGGCATGTTCTTGTGGATGTTGAACAGGGAAATAAGGTGATGGTTGTTTATCTAATTACCATTTGACAGTAAGAGCTCACCCAAAATTTAGAAGTCTGATTATTTACACTGTCGTTCCAAACTCAAATGCAGTTAATTTTTTATTGGAACAGAAAAAGTTGTTATTGCCATTTTCTGTCAAACTCCAAAAAAATAAATAAAAAAAGTTTGATAAAAGTAGTCCATAATGACTCGTGTGCTACAAGTCACATCTAGCACTCATCTAGTTAAGCCTTCAAATTAAAAATGACATGTCAACACCGTTGATGCCACAACATCATAGTGCACGAGTCGTATGGACTATTTTTGTGGTCATTTTTAACTGTAATTGTATTGAAAGAGCTGCAAAATGTTTCTTAAAAAAAATTCTACTTTTGTTTTCCACAGAAAAAAATCATTTAAATAATGACAGTTTTATTTTTTGGAGTGAACTATGCTTTTAAATAAAGAAGGTATGTTTATAAAATTATTAAAAATAATTATTAAAAATACAAAAACCTATTATTACAATAAATCTCAAATTTAGCTTGGTCGATCTTTAGTGTAGTTATTTAATGATATCATAAACTCATGACTGAAGTCTTTTGAATTCATTTTGAATACATAGAGTAACCCAGGTAAAATAAATGTATAAAATAATAATAAAAAAAGATTAGTTCAGATTTGTTCACAGTAACCATTTTTGTACATCACACTTTTACACCAGTAGGTGGCAACAAATGAATGTCTTTTGTGTTTTGAGTAAGTCATTAAACAATTGATAAAGCACCTCATTCACGACTAAAACAAGTCTAATTATACTTTATTAAAATTAGCGTGTCTACTAAGAGACTTCAGCAGTTTTAAAATATAAGCGTTTCCCTGCAAATGACAACAAAGCATATCATTTTGTGATCTGCTGTTCAAGGCCATCAAGGTCTACATCAAAAGAGAACATTATTAGCCTAAAAGTAATTACAAGTTTTAATTTACATCCTGATATCATTGTAATGTCATAAATCACTTTTACTCTTAATTCATCCAGCCCCTTTTTCTCCTTGTTAAACGAGATTATGGCTGAAGCCCTCCTAAATATGGTCTAACAACGCCTATGGTAGTATGTCAATTCCATTAATCGAAATTAATTGCAGTTATAGCATCAAGTGATAGTTTAATCACGTGCAGCTCTAATTGTCACATTGCTGTCATCTTTGGGCCATACGGCTTGAGAAGGCTAATTCATAACATTATCTTCATTGCCGTAACAACCAGGAAATAGCTTTTATTTTCGTTACACCCAGCACATGACTAATACCTTAATCTCGAGGGGCCTACTGGTTCCATCAAAAACTTGGCGCTTTCCTATGGCTATCAAGTCTACCTTTTGAACGCAGGTTGAGAATGTCATTTCCTTACCTGTGAAATGGAATCCCGCTACCCTTTTATAATCTCTTCCTCACGGTGCCCTTGTGTTTTAGGGATCTACTGGGCCCCCTTCATCTCGAGCCCCCCAGGAGTGAAGGACACTCCACCCCGCCCCTTCCACACCCTGCCGAGGATGACAATGGAAGAGATGAAGAATGAAGCAGACGCGACCTCGATGGTTTCCATGACGCTCTATGCCGTGATGTACCCTGTTTTCAATGAGGTACGGTGGTAACAGTATTTGAGATTGGCTTGTTCACTGTTAGACTCTGTTCAGTCATGGCTGTGTTGAGACACACAAGCCGAGAAGTGTTAGGAATGGAGGATTATGAGATGCAAATGGTGCACACCCACATGCTTAAAGGCCTGGAGTTTCAAATTTGCTTCGCTTCAAGTGTAGTCACACAAATCTCACAGCACTCCTCTCTGTATTTTTTTGCTAAGAAGTACAGTTCTGGTTGTCCCAGAACTTTTATCAACAGACACATTAAGATGCTAAAGTTGTCAATCCAGCTTGCGAACTGATTTTTGATCTATTAGCCTAAGTATTGTTTAAAAATAACAAAAAGGTAAGAAATCCACAAATTGGAACACGTTTTTCATTCAAAAATAGAGCACAACGGTCTGGTTCTGGAAGAAAAATCCAATTAATTTAACCCTTTCATAGGGAATCTATCTTTAACGATAACTTACTGTATAAACCTTTAAAAACATTTTGTTAATCAATGGTATATGCTTCTGTTGAAGCCATCATTTTGTGTTATTTCAACTTCATTTTCACCAATCAGTGAATCGTGGAAAACGTAGCACAGCAAAATATCCCTGCAGTGACCGCCTACTTCCATGACTTACTGTAAACACAGTCGAGTCAGTCTCTCTACACTCTCAAACTACTTACTGTATATTAGGGCTGGATATTGACACAGATTTCCCAATTAGATTCCGTTTAACAAGCTCTTGATTCGATATCGATTCATATGGGTATATTTCCATTATAATGTCCATTTCGCTTACATATGAAAGAAATTCTCTCCCAGCTAATGCTGTTAATTATACAGGGGACCTTCTAACTAGGTACATTACAAAAATATAAATTTGACTAATTATACATTATTAGTTTTTCATAATTTTGGTCACTTTTTTTTTTTTTCTCCCAATTTGGAATGCCCAATTCCCAATGTGCTTTTAAGTCCTCGTGGTCGCATAGTGATTCGCCTCAGTCCGGGTGGCGGAGGACGAATCCCAGTTGCCTCCACGTCTGAGACAGTCAACACGTGCATCTTATCACGTGGCTTGTTGAGCGCGGTGCCACGGAGACATAGTGCGTGTGGAGGCTTCACGTCATCCACCGCGGCAACCATGCTCAACTCACCACGCACCCCACTGAGAAAGAACCACATTATAGCGACCACGAGGAGTTTACCCCATGTGACTCTACCCTCCCTAGCAACCGGGCCAATTTGGTTGCTTAGGAGACCTGGCTGGAGTCACTCAGCACGCCCTGGGATTCGAACTAGCAAACTCCAGGGGTGGTAGTCAGCGTATTTTACCACTGAGCTACCCAGGCCCCCCCACATTTTGGCCACGTTATTGTTTAATTGCATAATTTGTACTATTTACAAGTATTTATATTGATTTGTTGAACGTGTACTAAAACCGGTACTGGCATTTCTGTAAATGAGCGCATGTTAATTAGAGAGAATTCCTCTCATCTGTGCCATGCATGATTACAATTAAATGTTTATTTTTTGTTGTTTTTGATCAACAACTGACTGTAGAGAACAGAAAGGGTATTAAAAGAGACATTATTCAATGACAAATCGGTTGCGTGGATCTTGCCTTTTACACGGAACAACTTTTACTCTCAACATGCAGTGAAAGGATCTTGCTGCTGAATACTTCACCACTATACTACACAATTACTGGTGAGTGAAATGTAAACATTTACCAGCCAGTTGCCAAATACACTGTATACATTTTAGTCGCATAGTGCGAAATTTGGATGCAAATGCAAGTGATTTCCTGTTACTCATAGTGTGAAAGATCGATCTTGGGATTTAGGAGTCAATATCGAGATCGTTCAAATTAAGATCGCGATGCATCAGAAAATCGAAATTTTTACCCACCCCTACTGTATATCTGAATATTTGCAATAAATGTAAAATATATTGATTCTATACTTATAATCAACTTTAAAGCTGCAATATGTAAGATTGTTGGGGTTAAAAATGAACAAATTGCCATTATTGATTGAGTACATAAACAATCAATGTTCAAAACAATGTCCTTACCTTACCCCGATTCAATACGGTAAGCCTATAAAAATGATTGTTATTTTGAGCTGTCTGGTTCGATTTGGCTTGTGACGTTCATCCTGTGTCATTACGTCATGTCCGCACATACAGGAAAAAGTGCCGGCTGTCTCATGTTCCGGCTGGAGAAATTAAATACGCAGTTCAGCTCAGTTCAATAACACTCACACAGTTCAGGACAGCATCGCAGCAGTCTGGATGGATGTTTATCTGTTATCCGTTTGGTGAAGTTGTTTACCTATGTCATGTTAATATGTATGACTTCTGAAATTGACTTCTTGTATTTGTTATATTGCATTTTTAAGCATATTATTATCATGTTTAAAGTATATTTTATCCCCATCATTATTGAATCCTTGTTTTATGTTTTATGTTTATTTATTGTGTGCATTTCATAGACATACTATTGTAGTAACTGAGGCTGGACAATATAGTATGAAAATAATAAAGTCTTCTATTGAACTCGTATCAGCCATATCACGAGTTTAACCTCTTAAATTGAAAAATGTAGTACAATTCAAACATTAATAGTAGATAAAACACTTGAATAATTAAATTAGGATCTGCTGGTGGTGGATGAGGAGAGTCCCTTGTTCTCTTTTTAAAAGTGCTTTGAGTGTAGTGTCAGAAAAGCGATTTAAGTGTAAAATTCATTCAAATATGTAAATAAGAGTGTTGTTTATCTTCATCAAAGCATGTAATATTTCCGTTTCAAATGTTCAATCATATAATATCAACATGAAAACAGCACGTTATGACTCCGGCTCCAGTCATGATCACACATAGATGACGTCCAGGTAAGCTCAAATTGGGAGATTCATCCGCAAGAAGAGCAGTGCCAGAACACGACTGACGTAATGCATTCTTCCGCATATTGCTTGCACATTTATTTTTCAACCACAGATGTCGCTAGAGAGCACAAAGTTACGTAGTGCAGCTTTAAATCATTAGTTTGATATTTTTCCATCGTTCTTAACCGTATTACGTCGTTCGAAATGCTTTATTTCAAATACTTCTTTGCTTCAAATAAAAACATGTAATGTTATGATTCACCTCAGGGCTGGCAGGTTTGGTTCATGGCTTACGGCACTATTATTAACTATTTTATAAAAACCCTGTGGAAAAACTTTCCAGAACCAAGAAGGCTGAAAAAGTGGTCACTGTTGCGTAGGACAGGGTAAAAATATCGATTTTCCAATGCATCATGATCTTCGTTTGAACAACATCGATTCATAAATCCCAAGATGGTTTTTTACTAAATGTGCAGGGTTCCCACGGATCCTTAAAAGTCTTAAAATGTCTTAAATTCAGTTTTCCAAAATTTAAGGTCTTAAGTCTTAATTATTATTTAAAGAGGTCTTAAAGAGCCCATATTATGCTCATTTACAGGTTCATAATTTTATTTTGGGTGTCTACTTGAATAGATTTACATGCTTTAATGTTCAGAAAACACATTATTTTACTCATACTGTACATTGCTGCAGCACCTCTTTTCACCCCCTGTCTGAAACGCTCTGTTGTAGCTCCTGTCTCTTTAAAGCCCCCTTTTCCGAAAAGCCCAGCTGTCAGCTGGCCCAGTCTGTTGTGATTGGTCAACCGCTTAGAGCGTGTGTTGGAAATGTAACACCCCTTTCCATAACCGAGTTTCAGCTCCAGAGGCTCCTGAGCAGTGCATTCCTGAGGCGGGCATTATGCAAATGTTTACATTATTACATAGTGACATAGCTAAGTCACGGAAGTAATGGCTGGACTGCAAACCAGATGTTTCAGGCAGTTCAGGAGCAGTGTTTTCTGTGGGAGAGTGTAACTCCCTTTGCCGTGGACTTTGTGCTATGTAAATTTGCAGACCTTTTACATGCACAAACAGCTATATTACACACTAAAGGAAAGGTAAAATCGCAAAAAGAATAATAAGGCCTCTTTAAATTTGGGAGCGGATAGGCAGGCGTTGTGATATGACCTAATGTGATTATCAAACTTCAAAAGAATATGATTTAATTAAATAAATGCATGCGCTGCATCCCTCAGAGTGAAAATGTGGCACTGTTGTATTTTCTCCAAGCACGCGGGGGCTTGTGAGTGTTTTCAGCTGTTGCGGAGCAGTTCATAATCATTAAGCTATATCGGAAAATTATGACAAGCGATTACTAAAGATCAACTGTTGATGAAGATGATATAGTGTTGATGAAATATGACAATGTTTACTTTTAATTGTTTATACGGGTCTCCATACTGCGACTAAAATGGTCGCAAATGCGACCAAAAATAATTGATGGCGACAATAGTTTAAAATCAAGTCGCTGTTGGCGACGGTCGGGTTGTGTGCGTTCATATGCGGTTTCGTCAGATATCATATTGTGAGTTATTGAATATATCTTCAGAGTGTGCACCAGTGTGTCTCGAGCCGCTTTTCACCCGTTCTGTTTCTGACGAGCTCGCTGCTCCGCACGCAACAACAAACCCAGCGCAAGAGAGTCGTGAACAAATTACTCTTTTGAACTGGATCTTTTTCATGAATCACCCGAAAAGAACTGAGGGTTTGAACTCAGGAGCTCAGGTTAGCAGTTTGAATCAGATTCACTTTCTCAGCGAATCAGCCGTCAGTGAGCTCACAACTGGGAGCACAGACATTTGAAAATAAGAGTGCCGTGTATTTCGGGCGTCTTTATAATTAAAACCACTTTTTTCTTCTGGTAATTATTGTTTGTGATTGGAGTAGCACAATAAACTGCATCTGGGATTTCATTCAATTTGCACTCTTGTAGTCTCTGTGTCTATATATATATATATATATATATATATATATATATATATATATATATATATATATATATAAAAGATACGCTTTTGACACTTAGGACAATTGAGGGACTTGTACACAACTATTACACAAGGTGCAAACATTCACTGATGCTCAAGAAGACAACACACTACTATATGCATACTATACTTTATATAAATATCTGTAATGTAGATTCTGAAGAGCAGTACTAAATAAAATAAATGTTTTATCTCTTATATTTATATAAATTATGAAAGGCTTGTGAACATTTGAGACAAAAGGGAATGCAATCTTATCTTCTCGACTGTATATACTGTTTATTAAACCTTCGATGAATGGGTTATGAGATGACTTCCTTTTCTTTGACTTTCTATCTTGTTTCTGAACAGCAATCTAAATCAAGAAAATCTGTGATTTGGCTACTAAAAACAGCCATTTGGCTCCTTTAAAATTTAAGTTTTGGAGCCAATGGCTCCCAGGTCATTTTTTTTTTAGTCTGCAGCCCTGATATTGTAAAATGTAGAGTGCACATTTTAAATCCCTTATTTGTTTGAATGAGCAGCTGGAAGCAGTGATGGGCAAGCATTTCAAAATAAGAGTCCTCGGTGTATTTCAAAGTTAAAGTGCCTTTAAAGTTAAAAGTTCCACACTATGAATCACATCTGCAACCCCCCTCCCACCAACCATAAAGTGCATCTGGAATTTAAAAAAAAACTATTGGCAGATTATAATTTCAACACATTATCGAATCAGCACAATCCAATATCGGTCGACCTCTAATTTCTATCTATTAAAACCAATTTTAGTGGTATATTTATTATGGGTGTAACGATTCATCAATCTGGATTGATGCATCGATCCAATGTTATCGATACAACGCGTAAATATTTTATGATGTACCTTTTATTTTACTACTCTCATGTCAGCCACGTCCGTTCGCATTTCCGTCAGGCGATGAAGCAACCTTATTACATTCATTTCACTTTATGAGTGCTAAATATGCTTTTCATGTGGGACACGGATGTGCGTGGGGTCTTTGAAGCCAGGTTGTGCTCTGCTATCCATGCGGTGTGCGCATGCGTCAACCGGGCTTCCCGCGAAATGCAAGCTCCATTGACAGGACCCATGTGAGCGCATCAACTGGGCACTTCTTAAAATGTGAGCTTTTGTGACAAATGCAGAGCAGCTCACGTGCGCGATTAATTTGGGCTTCCGTCGATATCGTTGTGCATGCGACCCATTTGAATTTTACATGAGAATTTGCTATTTTAAAGTACGATGGAGAAGTTCAACCATGTGAAACATCTTGACAACGGTGACGTTCTGAACAGCACTAATGAGGGAAAGAGAAACACCTGCTCAACTCAGTGTCCCAATGTGTACACAGAGAGCTGAATAAAATAAATTATATATTGGTTGCATTTTAGGGCAAAACAAATGTAATTGATTGTATAAAATAGGCACATAATATCGGAATATCGATCGCAGGCCCCTGAATCGAATCGTGTTGCGGCAGACTTTTGAAATATCTGCAAATATCGGATCGCAGGCCAAGAGAATTGATTCAAGATCATATCGTGATGAAACGTCCAATTTATACCCCTAATATTTATGTGGAAAATATGTCTTGAATATTTTAACTTGCATATAGCCTACCCTGTTTTACTGATAAGCAATGTTAAGGCCATGTTGAATGTGTGCCCCAGTCTGTTTAAGTAAGAGTCTATGATACATGATGTATTTTGAGATTGTGTTAGTTTTGATTTGTTCAGGTCTTGGAAAAAGGTCTTAAAAAGTATTAAGTTTGATTTTAAAAACTCTGCAGCAACCCTGATGTGGCAACCCTCTATAATGCAAGTAAATCACTTGCATGTGCGACCACATTTCGAGCTATGTGACTAGAAATGTCTGTGATTAGCCACTGGCTGGCAAACTTTCAGATTTCCTTCAAGGCAAGGCAAGTTTATTTATATAGCACATTTCATACACAATGAGAATTTAAAGTGCTTTACATAAAAATTATAAAGCAAAAAAACAAGATAAAATAAAATTTAAAACCAATTAAGAACAAGACAGAAGAATAAAAAGTAATAAAATAATTTTTAAAAAGTTTAAACTATTTAAATGAATAAAAAAGAAAAAGAATACAGAAATAAAATGATGCAGTGCAATCAGTAAGTGCAGCACAGTGCTCAGTGAATAAATGCACAGCTAAACAGTCTGGACATGAATGTGGCTACTGTTGGAGCACATCTGACCTCTTCTGGAAGCTGGTTCCAGCTGTGGGTGGCATAATAGCTAAACGCTGTTTTGAGTGAAGCCTTGGAATTTCTAACTGACTTGATCCTAATGATCAGAGAGGTCTGTTAGGTTTATATTCAACAAGCATATCTGCAATGTATTTAGGTCCTAGGCCATTGAGTGATTTATAGAGTAATAGCACTTTAAAATCAATTCTAAATGTAACTGAAAGCCAGTGTAAAGATGTGAGGACTGGAGTAATATGCTCAGATTTTTTGGTTCGGGAGAGAATCCTGGCAGTGGCATTCTGAATGAGGTGCAGGTGTCTAACGTTTTTTTGGGGAGGCTGGTGAGGTGTCCATCGCAATAGTCCACCCTACTGGTGATGAATGTATGAACAAGTTTCTCTAAGTCTTGACATGATACAAAACATCTCGCTATATTTTTGAAATAATAGTTGGCTGATTTAGTTATTGCTTTGATGTGACTTCTGAAACTAAGGTCTGACTCCAAAATGACACCAAGATTCCTTACTTGATTTATGTCTTTAAACCCTTGGAGTCAAGGTATATGTTCACCTTGTGAAATCCTCTACTACTCACCGTAGTGGCTGCTAAGAAGTTATTAGCACTGAGATCCTTTCACTGCATGTTGAGAGTAAAATGTAATAAAAATGTAATACCCTTTCTGTTCTTAATAGTCAGTTGTTGATTAAAAACAACAAAAAAAGAAACATTTAATTCTAATCACACATGGAATGCACTCAAGTAACCGTGCACGTCCTCTCTCGTTACATATGCTCACTGGCTGATGCCGTTAGTCTTAAAGAGACAGTACTGATTTAGCTCTTGTTCTACATATCAGTGTAAATACTTGTAAATAGTACAAATTATGAAAGTAAATAATAAAGATGTAACAAATATATAAATATTCAACATAATATGTGCAATTTCAAGACACTTATTGATGGAATAGGCTGAATTTGAACATTTTTCAAAAGCTAAAGTGTGACCAATATGACGAAAAATGTGAAAAATTAATATTTTCAGATTTTACCTAGAAGGTCCTTTTATAATTAAGACCATTAGCTGAGAGGGAATGTCTTCCATATGAAAGCAACATGGACATTGTAATCAAAAATATACCTATATGAATCGAAATCGAATCGAGAGCTTGTGAATTGGAATGAATCGGAAAATCTGTATCAATACCCAGCCCTACTGTTGCGCGCTATTGCAATTCCGTTTGATGCCACTAGTGGCGCTATTTATCGGCTAATTTATCCAACTTATTAAATGACTACTTTACAAATAGATAAAAATAAATGGACATGAAATCTTAATTTATGCTAAATCTTTGAATTATCCTGTGTGGAGACTGGTTTTCTTGGAAGAAATTGGTTGCCTGGGACAAGGCTCAATTATACAGCTTAGTTGTCATTATACAAAAATATTAGACTACAAATTGCTGCGATTTGATCAGTCAGAATCAATAGATAACACACAGCACGTTACTTACATGACTTATTCAGATGTCTTTAATGAGAGGCAAAACCCACAACAAACTATTTCCATTTTGAATGCGGTGATAATGAGTGTGTATAACATATTCAACACTAAAACTTAGTAGCCTACTTTATCTTGCTGTAAATTAAGATGGTTTGTGTGTGTGTTACAGCTGGAGAGAGTGAATCTGTCTGCAGCACAGACCCTGAGAGCGGCTTTTATAAAGGTGAGATCACATGATGTGCTTGTCATTACGAGAGCATTGCAGTCTTCAACTTAATATTTTTATACTTGTTATTATTTATAAAGGGATGGTTCACCCCTAAATGAAAATCCTATCATTATTTACTCACCCTCATGTTGTTTCATAGCCATAGGATTTTCTTTGTTCCATGGAACCCAAAAGGAGATGTTAGGGAGAATGTGGGTCTAAGTCATTATTCACTTTCATTGCATCTTTTATTTCCTTCCATATATTGAAAGTGAATGGTGACTGAGGCCGTCATTCCCCAACATTCTGCCCTACATTTCATTTTGTCTTGTCCTCCATGGAAGAAATAAAGTCATATGGGTTTGGAATTGGAACAACATGAGGGTAAGTAAATGATGACAGAATTTTCCATTTTGGGTGAACTATTCTGTTATTGTGTCAGAAAATTTCATTTCCTTAACAAACATTCTTGGTCTTATTGAGCTCAATTCATCTGTGCATGTAATATTTTTGTCCTTATAATATTTCTATATTTGTCTTCACAATCTTTCATCAAAATGAAAAAACTTGCTACGCCTCTGAAATCGCCTCTTTCCTTTTCGGCTGACGTCACCCAGTTTCAAGATTTGATGAATTTGATAAGTTGGGCAAATTATGAAACCAAATACTGGTATGCTATGCATGACTTATGAGTTGTCATGGGTGATATTGTTCCAATTTTTACCACAGGCCTTTTTTTTTATTGTATTTTTTTTTTAGAAATTGTGGTTGTTTTAGCTAGAGTTCTTTTGGACTGACCAAAATATATTGGTTTATTTTATTTATTTATGAAAATTATATATTTATTTATTGAACTGTGGTATTTCTAGTCTTCTGAGAAAATGTTATTCTGCTTGAAAAGGTTTTTATCAACATCAGTTTGAAATTTCATGTAATTTTGGAATCAGATTTAGAGGTTTTATGTATTTATTTATTTTTATTTTTTTGGTTACTTATTATATTTTAACATGATTTCCCCATGTAAAATAGCCATAGAAGCTGGCATGGTGTTAAAAAACAAACAAAACATTTGGACTGACCTGTGCTTGGGGTTTCTGTTTGTGTTAGGCAGAGAAGGAGAACCCCGGACTGACTCAGGACATTATCATGAAGATTCTGGAGAAGAAAAACGTGGAGATCAACTTCACAGAGTCTTTATTACGCATGGCTGCTGACGATGTTGAAGGTTTGTGTGTGTTTTTTTTTTTTTTAGGTTTTGGAAAAGGAGAGATCTTTCTGCTCTTTCAGAGCTCAGGATATTCAATTATGAGTAAGGGTCAATTTTGTCTCTTGTTTCTTATAAAATTCCTTAGGGGACATAAATCAAGGTTTACGTGGTTATGAAAAGATTGGAAATATCAAAGAATTTAAAAATTGTGTATTACAGGCCTGGAAAAGTCATGGAAATAAATAAAACATGTTTGAGAACGAGTATTGATACTTTCTTTTTGGTACTCGTTAAACCGTGTCTGATACTGTTTTTTTGGGTTTTTTTTTCTGAATTCCATATCAACAATTTATTTGAATTTTATCATCGCAATGGTGTTTAAATAAATTCCTTAAAACTTTAATCAAATTAAAGTATAACAATTCAGTTTCAGCATGATATTGTATTATTTTCATCAAATGAAGTGATTTTATACAGATCCTCTCAGCACAATCCAAAAAACAACATTGGAGTTATTTTTGTCAAATAAAGTGCTGCATAACAGATCATCACAGATGCGAGATATTGCTTAAATGTAATAAAATACTTGATTTATTATTATTATTATTTGTAGTATTACAGAGAATATTACAGAACTATAGAGTAGTGATCTATTTCTGTCGTACATTTATTCCCTGAATTAAATTGACCTTTTATTTTGGCGAAGCTTTTATTTTGAAGTCTTTCCGTGTTGTTATGATCAAGGCGCTCTGACGTTATGACGGCAGCTTCTCACTCTGGAAAAGCCGGTCGCTATATGACTCAAAGTGATTATTAATGCGCAAAATGCTGCTGTTTAGTAAATAAATAAATATGTAGTCTGTATGTGCTGCACGCTACAAAGTGAATTAGCACTCTGCCTGCTGTCATATGCTACAAACAGAGTGTGCGATGCTCATGATGGTGTTTTCTGTGTATGAGCCAAGGAGCTCTAGAAGGTATGAGCACTTTGTGTCTTTATGTCAGCACAACACCAGCTCCACACATGCAAACTATATATTTATCTCATTAAATCTAAGCTTTTGCTGTTAAATAATCTCGCTAGGACATGACTTGAATTTAATCTGTGCGCTGAATGTTATCGTAACGACATTTCTACATCAGATGGTATCGGAGCATTTTTACGAGCACGAGTACAAGTACATGAGCACCGTATCGGACAACTCTAGAATATTTATTGGTTGGATATTGCTGTCATATAGAGAGAACTTGCTCGCAAGCCATAGTGATGTTGATTTTGAGTCAGCTCATATATTGGTCTAAATGATACAGTTGCACATCGGTCTGAATCAGAATGAATCTAAATGATCGGTCTGAATCAAAATGAAAAATTAAATAATAAATTTTTTATCCAGACATCGCAAAACCCCTGAAAAAGTCATGGAAATTCATTTGTCAAAAAGGGAAATCTTATAAATATAAAAGCAAATTAGGCAATTGTTGATATACAGTAAAGGTGTATATATAGAGCTATAAAATGAATACTAGACTTTGGCAACATTGCAAATTTAACCACAGTTTATGACATGATTGAGATATCTTCAGAAGCTTAAGAGGAGATGCGAGATATTACTGGAGTATGTTTTGCTCAGAAGAAAAATCTAAAAAGCATAAAACTTAAGCTAAAGCCTTTGTTTGCTCTCCATTGAATCTCATTGCTCTCTAGGAGATAAAATGAGATATTGCAGATCTCATTTGTGATATTTCTTTTCTATGGGATTGTTTGCAATCCAAAGTGAAAGTCAAAAGTGCTACCTAAAAGTGCGTCTAGGGGGAGCTGTTTCCCCAGGAATTAAAACCCAATTAGGATGGTAATGTGTTTTCCCTCCATAATTTAATTTCTTCCTTTTTGCAAGTGTTTATTGACATGTTTGGATTTATACTGCTAATGAATGCACAGGGTGTTTCCGGGTATTGCTCACTTGTGTTGATGTAAAATGTGAAGAATTCTAAATTTAACTTCAAACCAGTTGTAATTTTGTAATCCTTGCTTTGCTGTTTCAACTTTAATCAATCCTTGAAAACCTTTGTGTGTTTGAGGTGACTGACTCTTTGTTAGTTAAACTGACTGTATTGCAGGATTCTACAGGATGATATAGAAGTTTCAGGGTTGGAATAGGGATATCTTCAGTGTATTTTACATTTCAGAATTTGATACACTATAATATTCGTATAATATGATATACTATTCTGCTAAACATTTCCTTTGTATTCCACGGAAGAAAGTGAATGATGACAGAATCTTAATTTAAGTGTTCTGGTATCATATTTTCATGAGCAGGCATTAGATGAAACTCAACATTTGTTACCATGGTGACTGATTGCTTCCTGTGGGCGTGTTTTTTGTGTGTAGAGTACATGATTGACAGGCCCGAGCGGGAGTTTCAGGACCTGAATGAAAGAGCTCGCGCACTGAAGCAGATCCTCAGCAAAATCCCAGACGAAATCAACGACCGAGTCCGTTTCCTGCAGACAATCAAGTGAGAACACTTTTCACATTAATAGCTTTTAACTTGGGTTTGTTTTCCCCCATATTATTTAATTTTTTAATGCGACATGTGAGTCAGCCTTAAAAAATGAAAAATGGCATTTGCAACACATTTAAATCCCGTAATTTGACAAATCTTTGAGTAAAACGGAATAACCATTAAGTGGGAAATGATGTAAACTGGGGCTTGATTTTGTCCAGTGGTATTTGATTGGTTTGTGAAAAAAAATAGACAAGTTTATGTAGATTTAAATTTTTTAAGCTGTAATATTTTTAGCAGGCAGTGCTTTAAAAGGGGGTAAATGTAGAGACACAACTTCTTAGAGAGTTTTAACATGCTAACAGTAACTGTCTCTGTCATTCCTCTTTGAAAAGTTGCTTTCTTTTGTAACAAATTCACCACCTTGAACAAATAACTTTCAAGACAATTACTGTCACACTTTAAATAACCTGCTGTGAGCAATGTTTCTGTTTTTATGCATAGTCCCCACATCTTTGTAGATATGATAGTTTTGTATTGTAAAAGTTTATTAGCCTATTTATTTGTTGAATAACTTTCAGTTTCCTTATCGAAGGGCTTAGCATCCATATATTGCTAAGAAACATGTTTGATCAGTGTTAGAAGGACATTTTTCCCTTGGTCTTCCTTAACACTATTATTACATACTCAGGTCTTTAGAGACCCAGCACGTATATCTATCACAAATTGATCTACAAAATGCTCAGATAGTGTCAAATTTTCAAGACAATTGGAAAATAATCAGAGAGAATACATTCTGATATATTTTGATGTTTTATTTTTCATATCAAAGAGATGATGCAACATATAGCACAGGATTCATTTCTTCCACACTGAAATTTCATGAGACGCCACTGGCTGTCAAACACATATTGAGCTACACATAAGCTACACGTATGTATTTTCTCAGGCACTTATTGAGTCTAAATAGACACACAACTTACATAATTTCAGTAGTACACCCAAACGGCAATAACCAAATCAAACTGTTTATGTTAAACTTGCTATAGTTTACTTCCACATTGCTGCTTCGTCAAAAAGCAGTGTCAAATTTAGGTAATGAAGCAGTTATATTTATTGCAATTTTGCCTTTAAAAAAAAAAAAAAAAAAACTATTCAGAAGAGAAAGATTGAGGAATACTAAAGAGCTGTGGCCACAGCGGCAAAAAATGGATGAGGTACAGGGTCACTAAAGACCTGAGGTATGCATTAAAGGGTTATTAAGCAGCTTGCACACTAAAAACACTGACAAACTTTGAAAGTATTCATGTGTTTGTAAGAAAGATAAGAGAGTAAGATCTTGTCACATGGAAGAAACAGCAGTACTGCTTATCTGAACATAAATTTATGTTGTGTCCACAGAGATATTGCCAGTGCCATAAAAGAACTGCTGGATACAGTCAACAACGTCTTTAGGAAATACCAGTATCAGAACAGAAGGGTGAGTCTCTCTCTCTATTTTACACCCACACACACTAACATGCTTTTTTATGAGATTAATTTTATGAATATAATAATCTTTCACTTATTGAAATAAGCAATAAAATTGGTTTTGTGTTTTCCAGGCACTTGAGCATCAGAAGAAAGAGTTTGTGAAACACTCAAAAAGCTTCAGCGACACTCTGAAAACATATTTCAAAGATGGAAAGTATGGAAATCTTAAAATGGTCTTTTAATCACATCTTGTTGTTTTTCTTGACAAATGTAAAGTGTGTTCACAGTCATTCAAAATTGTGCTGAACAATTAACCTAAATAAAATCGAAATTGCGATATGACATAGTGCGATCAAACCGCAAGCGCTGCGATTTTAAATAAATAGTCTGCACGTGCTGCACTTACTGTATGTGCACAGCAGCGTGAGGTTAATGAGCTGAGCGTGTTATGTTTACAGCCCTCTAGATTGTATTACACATTTGTGTAATTCCAAAAATTTTAATTATTATCCAAATCTAAAGTAACCTCATAATACTGGGTTTTTGTGGACAGAAGAGTGACTTCCTGCAGTGTTCCACCAAAATAAAGGCTTAAGGGTTTAACCGGACCGCATAGCAATGCCTCATGCAAGTAAATAAATTATTAAAAAGATATGGTACTGTTTTATAACAATAATTATTGTTTTTATTATTATTATTATTAAACAAAAATATTTCTCCTTAATAATTCCTTAACTTACTAATAGCTTATTATTGGGTTCCACAAATACTGTTTTTGAACAGTATTTCTATTGGCAGTAGAGCGTGTAGATTACTTAATTTTGGTAAAAAGGAAACACTTACTAGTTTGTTTGTTTTTTTTTGTTTGTTTTTGTTTTTTTTAACATATATAATCTACAGAGCCTCTTAGAGGACAGGATGGGAATTTTTTTCTTAAATAGTTTTGCGCTCCCTCGAAATAAGTTTTGCGCTCCCTCGCAATACGTTTTCCGTTCCCTCGAAATACGTTTTTCATTCCCTCGAAATACGTTTTGCGCTCCCTCGCAGTAGTTTTCCGTTCCCTCTCGGTAGTTTGCGTTCCCTCGCAATACGTTTTGCGTTCCCTCGCAATAAGATTTGCATTCCCTCGCATAAGTTTTGCGTTCCCCACCATGGTATTTGTAGTCAAATTATTTTTATTACCATAGTTTTTGTTTTCCTGTATTAGTACTATGGTTTTACTATGAATATCATGGTTGAAATATGGATATTTTAGTAAAACCATGGTAAATTTATTGTGAGGGAACGTAAAACTATTTCAGAAAAAAAGACCCGCCCTGTCCTCTAAGGGGCTCTGTAATAATCATCTTGCATTTCAAATCGCAATATTTTTCAAAATAATCACAATTAGATTTTTTGTCCAGATCATTCAGCCCTAATGCATGCCATGGTTGTAAACACAAAAAAATACTAGTAAATTGCATTTTGATTGGGAAATAATAGATCTATTACATTGTAGATGAAAGACAGCTAACATAGCTTCAGATTTAACTTGTATTTTTTTTTTCTCTCTCTCCTCCTTTCTCCCAGGGCGATAAATGTGTTTTCCAGTGCCAACAGGCTTATTCACCAAACCAACTTGATACTGCAGACCTTCAAAACTGTCGCATAGGAGTCAAGAAGTGTATTTTTTAATTTTTTTTTAAATAACCTTTATATGAACAATGTAAAAAACAACAACTTTGGACTGTAATTTATGATTCTTGTCTCATGGAGGTAACACTTAAGGCAAGATGGCTTCTATAATAATTTCTAACCCCACATCTAATGTTCTTTATAAGCTGGAGTGACCGCCCAGTTTTCCTCATATGCTGAGCTTTACAGTAATGCTATCACTATGGAGACGCTCTCGCTTGCTTTCTCCCTCTGTCTCACTTCCGATGTGTTTTTAGTTTTGTCCGATCAGTCCAAGAGAAAGCCAAATGCCTGGGGGCTTTAAACGGGTGGGACAAGGGGCATTCCAAAAGTGCTTGTAAATGCTGGGGTTTATCTGTCTACTCTGATGCTTTGAATTTGAATGAGAGATGTATATTTAGAAGATATTTGGTAACGGAATTGTTCAAATAAACATCGCACATGTTGGAAAGATTTAAATTGAAAGGGTTTGGATTCTTTTTCTTTCGTTTTAAATACTAGCAGCATATATTTATTGGTGCTTGCTACGGCAATTGTTCATACTTGTGGGTAAGGGTTTCAACTTGACCCTAAACCCTAAGTATTAAGTTCAGTGCAGGAACTCAGCTTGTTGTGGAGAGGTGTGAAACTTTTTTTAGTCTTCTTTAGGGTTAGGGAAAGGGTTAGATTAGGGTTAGTGTTTAACCAAAAATGTCTGTCAATTCTATTGCAGCAACCTCATTTTAAAACACGTCTCTAATTTAGGAGGTTAGTGTCAGCTATTATTTTGAGCCATTAAAGAAGTAGTTCACCCTGCAAATTAAAATTTCAAACCCGTCATGCAGAACTCAAAAGAAGATGTTTTAATAAAAATTGCAGACTGTCATTTCAATTTAATGGCATTTGATAGTGCCTCGCTTTAAAGCTTAAAAATGGGACCAAAAGTATCATAAAAGTAGTCCACGCAACTTGTGTGTCATATTCCAAGTCTTCTGAACGCATATAGATAATAGGTTTTGGTTAGAATCAACCCAAGATTTTAAGTACTTTTTCATTGAAAATTGCACATCCATTGCACATTCATGAGGACTATGAGAAAAGCTTGTTCACCTTTACTAACAACTGCCATTGTATTGAAAAGATAGAGTGGGATATTCATAAAAACGACATGAAGGTGAGTAAATTGACAGAATTTTCAATTTTTTGGTTATCTATTCCTTGAATTGATTTGGAGAATGCATACACGGTCACTTCACTATACAAGCTACATTTAGTTTAAATGTAAAATTAGTTTGTTTTATATTGTTAATACAGAGCCCTGATTTTTTTCCCCCACTCATGTGGATGGTACAATGAACTAGTGTGTTTGGATTTTTCAAAAACTTTTGCCAGTTTCTAGGTGGCCACATGGCCAATAATTGATATAATGCCTGTAATTCAGGTGAATTAGGGCACTTTTTAACATTAACTATAAAAAGAGACCCAGTTTACCAATTAACAGTTTACATTTTTTGTAGCAATTTAATGTTCTCAAATTATATATAAACATCTCCCTTTTTAACACGTATTATCCATTTAAAAGGCTTTGCATTGTAGGTTTTCTGATGCACTTCCATTAATTGGCGAAGCTGGCAGGGTTATGCGATACAGATAATCATAATATGGCCAAGTATTGGCCGATTAATCAGCCTAGCCTATATACTAATTTATCACTACTACATAGAAATATGTTTTTTTAAATTATGCTAAGAAAAGCACTGTTTCATTTTGTATTGAATGTCTTTTCAAGCAAAGAGATGACTGAGAAATCAAATTAGTTCATTTGTTCATAAAACATTTGTGGAAAATGTGATGTCTGAACTGAGATGAACAAAAGGTTTGCCTAGCCCTAGACCGTCTGTTTGTGGTCTGGCTAAATTCTGAATGAGATCCAAGACTCATTTTTTACCGTTATTGTTTTAAACATTTGAGGAAAAAAAGGATGATGAAGGAAGCTACCACTGGGGATTTGGGAACTGTAATAAAACTCTTTCTTGTGTGTGTGTTGGGGAAATTGTGCTCTGTGTTATGATAAGCTCCTCTCTAGCGTCCAATCATTGGACCGAGCAAATGCCCGACACAAACACTGTCCTCTCTCACTCCCTGGTTGCCAAGAGACATTCCAGAGGCTTTGAGAGAGGAAAGATAATAGGATAATGTGTGTGGGATTTGACAGTGCCACAACCACTGGTGGCAGTTCCCTCTTGCACTAAGGATATACTCCCCCTCTGTTCTGTTTCTCTCATTGTGAATGGCTGTCATGGAAATGCCCTCCTTGCTCTAGGAGTTTAAAGACCTTCTGGGCATGTGCTTTAACTCGAATTCTTAAAATATTCCAAATCAGCATGGAAGGCTCTAAAGATTGGAGTTTTTGAGCTACTTTGTGCATAAGGTGATTGTAAAGGTATATTTTGTGAATCTGTCCTTTTTTAAACCAGGTTAATTGAAACTAGGCTGTGGGTGATTTTTGCACAACAAATTTGGACTATAAAGTACCTTTAACTGACTATGTAGTATTTAATGGTATGATTACAAACCATTCCTAACACGTATTTCTAAGCCCAGTTAGCTAAATATACTCAGGACAGAGAACCAGGTTGGTCGAACAGCTTTAATGGCATGGCTACTCACTATTGGTCACTTGCTCTGTCCATTCTTACCACAATAGAAAGAGAAACCTTACTCGTGTCAACAAGCCCCGATTGTTACAGAACGACACAGAACCCTTTGGTCCGATGGTGGGAAAGCTTTTTTTATCTTTAATTTAAATAGTGTTGCTGCTTAGCTTTGTGACCCTTATGCATTGACAACAAGTTTTGAAGTGATCAATAAAATATGATTGCTTTGTTTTGTAGCCACTAAACATTTGACTGTCAATTTCTTAAAAAGTCCTAAGCTAAACAGCCTGGTACCTATATTTACATATATGCATTTAGCATTTAGCCGAAGCAACTTTCAAATGAGGAATACTACAACAGATTGAAAAAAGAAGCGGTTCATCATAAACTAGTACTTACATTGACAAAAATGGTTGGAAACATTGTTTTAGAGAAAACTGACCATTAATTTAACTGTATTAATCCAACAGTGAAAAAGATCTATAGTCTACACATCTGTATGAAAAGACTATAGATGTACACATCATGTGTGTGTAGTGTTCTGCATCAGAAGTGTTTTGTCGTCGCTCTTGAGATTTTTCTTTCCATGATAGTCATGCTGCAGTGTGTCAGGGCCCTACTATCATCCCTTCTTCACAACATGTCTTCACTGTGTTTCCTCAGGTGTTCTCCTTGTTGCTGTAATACATAATGCATCTTTTCCCAGTATGAACTCAAGGCCCCGTGTCCCAGAGCAACTTCCTTATTTTCTACTAGACTTTGATTAACAGCTGCTACTGTATGAGCTGAAATCATGGAGACCATGAGGGTAGCTAATCATTTGCAGTGTCAGCTGACTGCTGAGGATTTTGTGAAGATATGAGGAATCTTCTCTGAGCAGTGGTGCTTTTGAAGTTTGATAAAGCGTGTTTGAATCAGCTGTTTCTCTATTCAAGCTCAGAATGGCTTCATAGGTGAGTTTTGTGTACGGCGTTTAGCAAATTTTGCTTCTACCACAATGATTGCGACTATAGATCTTTAAATAGGTAATGATTTGGAAGAGGCATGGCATTGATGTTTATGAAAATGCCGAAGTGTTGAATTTAATTTTTCAAGCCATACGAAGGCTCCTAGATATATGCAAGTTCCCACCAAGCCTCAATAGAATCAACACAGGTTTCAAATGGCACTCGTTTCCTTATGAGGCCACATTACGTTCCAGTCCCACATGACCCTCATAACGGATCAGAAAAGCAGAGGTTATATAACTGGACTGGTGTGTGATTGACCAAAACTCCCAAGAGAAAAGGCACCCCTTCGACACTGGAAGTGGGTGGGCTGGATAGACTGTAAAATTGAAGAGATGCTTGAGGTACCATTGGGGTTCTTCACTTAGCACACTGGCAGAAGCCTCTGGAGATCCTCCAGTCCCCCAATTAAAAGAGCCTAAAAAATCCTATTTATGAACTCAAGGAACTAAAAAATATATTTAAAGTGCCTCAAAGCCTTTTCCTCATGATGTGGTTAGTGAAAAACCTTTGATAGTACATAGAGTTCTTGCAGGAACTTAGTAAGTTTGTCAGAGAACTGAAAGGGTGTCTGGAGGATTTCCAGAGGGTTCCACTGGTGTTGCAGCTGGGGACCTCAAATGATGTCTTGAGTATCTTATTTTTGCAGTGTAGGCATGCATGTCCTTTGTCCTCCAGGTATTGTCAGAGAAACAAGAGCATGCCAAGGCCACACTTTTGCTTTGCTGGAATCTTGTCTGTCAATTGCTAACCCCTCATAGAGAGATGATCTATGCACATCTACGCACCTCAAACCATCCCCTAAGTATCATCACAAAGGTACATTGGCTGTGTGGAAAGATGACCTCACTTTGCTCAAGTGCTATCATCTGGCCATAGACTTGGTTAAGGTCAAAGTCTTTAGGGAAACTTGTGTAGTGCACAAGGCCACTGTAAACAGTTAAAAGACATTCAAAGGCACCATTTGGGGTTGCTCAGCTGCCACACTGACAGAACCCTCTGAAGGTACTCCAGACACCCTTTCAGTTCTCTGAGAAACTTACTCTTCCTGATAAATTTTTTTTATTGATTCATATAGATAACAAAGAAAAGCAAAACAAATATACACAGAATCAACATTTAACCCCCACTATTACCCCTCCCCCTCCCAATCCCCAAACCCACTCTGACTCTCAACAACATCCCTGTGGTCACACATGATTATAAACACACACACACACACACACACACACAAATTCTTTATATATATATATATATATATATATATATATAATCACACACATTTAAAACTAAACTTCTTTCTCCAATGCCCCTCCCCGAGAGCCCTCCAAAAATGCCAAATAGCTGCCCCATTTCCCATTAAATGAATCCCAGTTCCCCAGCCTTCTACATGATGCTTCCTCGAAAGCCGCCACCCTCCCCATCTCCGTACACCATTCTTGAAATGAGGGTGCTCCAGCCGACTTCCATCCCCTTAAAACAATTTGTCTGCCAATCATAACACTGGTTAGGACCCAATTTTTTTGTGTTTATCCCCTATATTGATGACCGCCCCATCGCCTAAAATATAGCGTCTGGGCAAAATGAAATTCGAGTGCCCAATACATCACACATAAAGCTCTGAAACTTCAACCAAAATTCTTGGATCTTAACACACCACCAAAAAACATGGGTTGTGTCTCCATCTTCTGATTGCTATTGCCAGCAGGTGGGTGTGCCTTTGTATAGGCGTGGTCTTAATCTAGAGCGGGTCCAATAGAATCGATGTAAAATCTTGAATTGCATAAGGTGCATCCTTGCATCTCTAGATGCAGACTTGATGTTTTTTAGAATCCTAGCCCACACTCCCTCCTCCAATTCCAATTTTACATCTTTCTCCCATAATCTCTTGACAGAAGTTAAAGCTCCATCCCCCAGACTTTGAATTAGCAGGGAGTAATACACTGATGCCTCATGACCTTTTCCAAAAGCAGTAATCACCACTCCCAGAGTATCTGCCGCTTTAGGGGGGTGTATGCTACTCCCAAAATAGTAAGAGCAGGTGGCACAGCTGTGTAATACCTAAAGAACTGAGATCTGGGAATCCCAAAATGTTGAACCAAATTTTCAAAGGATCTCAACACTCCACTGTCATATAGGTCACCGAGTGTATTAACCTCCCTCATAATCCACTCTGACCAGCAGAAAGGGGACTTATTAATACATAATTTTGGGTTCAGCCATATGCTCGAGGCAACATTTAAATAAATGTCCGAATTAAAATTACTCTGGACACTTTTGTCCATATCGAGTGCAAATGCGAGATAACGGGGTGTAACTTAACTTCTCCGATTAGTTTGATAGAAAGGCTTTGCAATGGCGAAACAGGGGCAAGAACTTCCTGTTCAATACAAAACCAGGGAGGGGCTCCCTCAGGTGGAAGCGACCAATGAGCCAAATGTCTGAGACCGAATGCATAATAATAAAACAAAATCTTGGGTAGGCCTAACCCACCTTTGTCAATTGGCCTATGCAACTTACTGAAATGAAATCCAACCGTTCCAAATGAAGGACTTCGCTATGCTATCAAATTGCTTGAAATAAGAGAGGGGGACATCTATAGGGAGAGACTGTAGCAGGTAGTTGAATTTTGGAATACAATTCATTTTGATAACATTAACCTTCCCAATCATAGATAAATGTAATGAAGCCCACCTGCCCACATCGCTCGAAAACCTTTTTATTAAAGGGTCAAAATTAACTCTAACTAAATCACACAAATTTGCTGGAAATAAAATACCCAAATACTTAATGCCCTGTTTGGGCCACTGGAAGGCGCCCGGCTGAAAAACCGTTACCGGGCAGTACGCTGTCAGAGCCAAAGCTTCGGATTTAGACCAATTAACTCTGTATCCCGAGAACTTAGAAAAGGAATGAATAATTCTGTGGAGGCAAGGCATAGATCTAGTGGGGTTGAAGACGAATAATAAAATATCATCTGTGTAAAGCAAAAGCTTATGTGCCACACCTCCTGCCACCACCCCTGGAAAATCATCCTCCTTTCTTATCGTGGCTGCTAATGGTTCCAGGGCAAGATAGAACAATAATGGGGAAGGAGAGCAACCCTACCCGGTGCCCCTATCCAGAGTAAAATAATCTGAAATGAATCCATTCGTTTGTACCACCACTACCGGGTGTCTATAAAGTAACTTAATCCAACCAATAAAAGTATTCCTGAACCCGTACGTTTACAAAATCTTAAAAAGATAATCCCATTCTTCCATATCAAACACCTTTTCGACATCAAGTGAGATGGCAGCGACCGTAGTCTGATCATTCACCACTGACCACATGATATTGATGAAATGCCTAATGTTATCAGAAGAGCTATAAGAAATGTCATAACTTAATCGGTTAGCCAAAATGTTTGACAATATTTTACGTCTAGCTGGATCAGGGAAATTGAGTGATAACTCTTACACTCGCTTGGATCTTTGTCCTTTTTAAGAATCAGACTGATCTGGGCTTGCGTCATGGTTGGCTTTCCATTCTTTAATGATTCCATATAAACTTCTAGCAAAAGTGGAGCCAATTCTGTAGCATAAGATCTAAAAAATTCAGCGTCAAATCCGGATGGCCCCGGAGACTTGCCTGTAGGCAAGGCCTTAATTCTCAGAATCAAGATAATTTTTTTGCTTCAATTTTGCTTCACTATGATCAAGGAGCCGTCAAAAGATTAAAATCTCCTCCCAATATTATATCATAAGGGGTGCCAGCGGCCCTGCTCATCAACGTTAGGTGTGTAAATATTAGCCAAAATAAGACTTTGCCCCTGAATTTCTGCTAAAACAATAATGACTCTTCCTAATTTATCTTTAATCTGTTTGAGACATTTGAATTGTAGATGCTTACTTACCAGTGTAATGACTCCCCTGCTCTTACTTGAGCCAGCACTAAAGAAAATACGTCCACCCCATATCTTCCCAAATTTTTCAGCTTTGTGCAGGGAAAGATGCATTTCTTGAAGAAACACTATATCGTATTTCTTACGCTTAAGAAGAGAAATAACCTTCCTTCTTTTTATGGGGTGCCCCAATCCATTCACATTCCACGTGGAGAGAGACAATCCACTCATATTAACATTTTACATTTTCACATAATAGAAAAAAATAGATTGCGTGTCAAAAACAAAATTATAAAGACCACATTCCAACATTAGTGCAACAGTCGAACCCCAAACTTCCCCCTGAACCAAACAAACAGAAAAAAGAAAAACATGTGCATTAACCCCACGCACGACAGCGCCAACTGGCATCCACCCCTCTAAACTCAAACAGTCCATGTACTCCTACGAGAGCCCCCGCAACAACTTTGCTGTCGGATTGCTCAAGTCCGGTGTTTCTATACAAATTTTGTGAGACAGAATTACACAACAAAAGATAATCTATAAAACAAACTCCAGCCAATAGGTGGAATAAACACAAAGAACGTGTAGATTCATCCACATAACTGTCCTGAAGGTGTATTCCTCCACAAAACAAACTCCAGCCACTAGGCGGATCCAGCACAAAAATAAATGAAAAAGGCGCTCAGTTTCCTCAGACAATCAAGTGAATGTTCAGTGAGTCAGACAAAATAACTTACTCCATTGACTTTATGAAGGACATTGCTTGCTGGGGACATGTGAATATTTTATGGTCATCCTTAGCATCTATTCTCAATTTAGATCACCTTCCGTTGATGTAAGAGATTCTTGCATTCCTTGAATCGATCACGTTTCTCTCTTGTTGAATTCGCAAAGTCTGGGAACAAGAAAATGCTGTGGTTCTTCCAAGAAAGCCTTCCTTTACTCCTCGCCTTGCGTAACACGAGATCTTTATCGGATGATCTCAGACATTTGGCCAGAATTGATCAGAGCCTGTCTCCCTCAGCGGATCGCCGAGCCGGAACCCTGTGAGCTCGCTCTTTTTCCAGCTTATGGCCTGTTATGTCGAGCAGACTCGGAAAGAGCTTGTCCAGGAATTTCACCATATCCTGACCTTCTTCGGCCTCAGGAATTCCAACAATACGGATGTTATTCTGCCTGCTACGGTTCTCCAAGTCCTCCAACTTCTCCCAGACACACTCCAAATCCACCTTAGTCGCTAGTGGATTAGCAGATAATTCCCTCTCCAATGACTCCAGATAATCGATCCGTTTCTCAACATCTCCCACTCTTGTAACCATCTCAGTGAATTTAGTCTCCATGGCAGTGATCGATCGACATATTACAGCAAGATCCTCCAAGTCAGCAACGTCCTTCATCAGCATTGGCGACATGTTCAACATTTCTCGCCGAATTTCCCGCACTTCCCCGACCAAATCAGCTCCCTGGCTTGTGGCCTGCTGCTCGGGGGTGTCAGCTTGAGCACGTAAGTGTCTTTTAATGTCTCCAGAGTCCTGAGGATTTTGAATTCTTTGACATATTGTCCTCCTAGAACAGTTATGGAACAGAGTGTATTGAATCTCACCGGTTTATGACATTAATAGTATTAAAACTAGCAAAGTGCACAGAGCTCGCCATTCACAGGTCAGAACCTTGCATGGCATCCATGTTTCTCCAGAGAAATTTACTCTTAATTCCTGCAAGAACTCTAAAGACTGTCGACGATTCCTTCAGTAACCCCATCATAAGGGAAATGTTTTGAGGCACTTGAGATATATCGCGCAGTTCCTTGAGGACATTAATCGAATATTTTAGGCTCCTTTAAAATGTCTGGAGAATCTCCCAAAATTTCAAAATGGTGCCCCGAGTATCTATTGATTTTTAAATGAAAGTCCACAAAATCAATTATTTTTGCTTTTGATATTTGGTCCAGAGTCTGGGTCTGCTGACATAAACTCCAACCAAATTTTCTGTTGTCTTGTGGGTATGATTAAATGTGCAAACATTTGCAGAGTAGGCCAGGGCAGCTGGTAATAAACACATCACTGTCCAAGTGTCTAAATATCTTGTGACATATTCTGTGGAATCTGTGAGGGTCGACATTAGACGGAGAGTGGAATTTGAAGGACTCTGCCACATCCAGACAGCTTGCATCCCTGGTCACTCTCCACTACCCACATATTAATTAATATGCAAATCAGCTGCGTTTTATTAAGCCTTACTCAAGGAGACGCCTCACTGGCTTTTTTTTCCTTTCATGTCTTTTTGATGTCACCCAGTGAGTTTCAACAGGGCAATTAAGAGTTTTAACGCCTCACTAATATGGAAGATCATGTTCGAATTCCCTTTCTCTCCTGTTGAATTATATAAGAAATGCTCATTTCTCCAGTGGGTTTTTAACCTTGTTACTCATGATGGTACTTTTTATGATGAAGTCACCTAAGCGCTTACTCATTTTAGCACGCAAGTGTGTTGGTGTCCTTGACTTAGCTGCCTGTCATGGCTCCTCTTGATTCGCCTTGTCATCAAATTTTGCCAGGGTCATGCCCTACTTCACTGTAGAATATCACCCCTCTTCGTTCACCAGCATGTAGATTAGTTGTTAACTCATTTGAGTGACTGCATTTGACATGACCGAGGTGATGCAAGAAGAGATCATTTAGGTGCATCGCAGTTCAACCTGGGTGGTAATTTCAGTGAGGTCTATCCTAAGTCCAAGGTTCAGGCTATGGCATTTGAAGTGTCCCATGTCTTATGGTTGGAGTTGGCATCAGTTCATCCTCTGAAGTCCATCGTAATAGACTGAAGTGATGTTTGGCTGGCACCGGCTGCTATTAGTCATCATCACACAGCGACACGTAGCAGTGGAGTCCAACACCAAGCAGGAACGGAGCTAGATCTGGCCGGTTCTGGTGATCTCAGGATAGGAGTCCCGAGGTTGAGACAGGGAAGCAAATAAAATAATATTAGCATAGATGCCATTCAATTTATTGCAGAGTTATGGATCATGATCATTGTTTCTGGTTCCGGCAGACCTAACTAAAGCAGCCTAATTGTGAGTTCAAGTATAAATTAGGTGTATGCCTGGCTAAATAGATGAGTCTTTAGTCTAGACTTAAACTGAGTGAGTGTGTCTGCATCTCGAACAGTGTTAGGGAGACTGTTCCATAGTTTAGGAGCCAAATATGAAAAGGATCTATCTCCTTTTGTGGATTTTGATATTTTAGGGACTATTAACAGGCCAGAATTTTGCGATCGTAATGAATGTGATGGAATATAGCGTGGTAGAAGGTCACTTAAGTACTGTGGAGCTAGACCATTCAAAGCTTTGTACGTAGTTAACAGAATTTTAAAATTAATATGAAATTTAACAGGTAGCCAATGTAACGATGATAAAATGGGGCTAATGTGATCATATTTCTTGGTTCTCGTCAGCACTCTGGCTGCTGCATTTTGAACCAACTGAAGTTTATTTATCGATCTTGCTGGACATCCTCCCAGTAATGCATTACAATAATCTAATCTTGAGGTCATGAACGCATGAATGAGTTTTTCAGCATCAGCAACAGACAGCATGTGTCGTAATTTAGCGATAATTCTTAGATAGAAGAATGCTGTTCTACAAACATTGGTAATTCGATTTTCAAAGGACAGATTGGTATCAAATATAACACCTAAGTTCTTCGCTGTAGAAGATGATGTAACAGTACATCCATCGAGAGTCAAATTATATTTTAGCGGCTTATTTTTTAGAGGTTTTTGGTCCAATAATTAATTACCTGTTTTGTCAGAATTGAGTAGAAGGACATTTCTGGCCATCCAATGTTTTATTTCATTGATACACTCTGCTAATTTGGAGAATTGTGAAATCTCATCTGGTTTTGAAGAAATATAAAGTTGGGTATCGTCGGCATAACAGTGGAAACTTATTCCATGATTCCTGATAATATCTCCCAGGGGAAGCATATACAAGGAGAAAAGCAGAGGCCCTAAAACTGATCCCTGTGGCACTCCATACTTTACTTTTGTTTGGTTTGACAATTCCTCATTTACACAGACAAAGTGGTAGCGGTCTGCTAAATAGGACCTAAACCATGCTAATGCAACTCCACAAATGCCAACATAATTCTCCAGCCTATTCAAGAGAATGTTGTGATCTATCGTGTCGAATGCAGCACTAAGATCTAAAAGCACCAGAAGTGAAATGCAGCCGCAATCAGATGATAAGAGCAAGTCATTTGTAACTCTGATAAGTGCAGTCTCTGTAATGTGATGAGGCCTAAATCCTGACTGAAATTGTTCATATATATTATTTCTCTGTAGAAATGAACATATGTGGAAGGATACTACCTTTTCTAGTATTTTCGACATAAACGGGAGATTTGAAATTGGTCTATAATTAGCCAATTCTGCAGGATCAAGTTGTGGCTTCTTAATAAGCGGTTTGATAACTGCCATTTTAAAGTTTCTTGGGACATGTCCTAAGGATAGCGAGGAGTTAATAATATTAAGAAGAAGTTCTGAGATTACTGGGAATACTTCTTTTAAAAGCTTGGTTGGTATTGGATCTAACAAACATATTGTGGCTTTTGATGTTTCGATAAGTTTTGTTAGCTCTTCATGACCTATGACAGTGAAGGACTGAAGTTGCACATGAGGAAAATTATTAGACACTGTTTTCTGAGGTGCTGTGACAGATGATTGCATAGTTCCAATTTTATTTCTGATTATTTCAATTTTATCAGTAAAGAAATTCATGAAGTCATTACTATTGTGCTGTGACGGAATATCTGGTTCTGTTGAGGCTTTATTCCTAACCAATTTAGCCACAGTACTGAATAAACACCTAGGAATGTTGTGGTTATTTTCTATGAGTTTGCTAAAATATGCTGACCTGGCAGCTTTTAGTGCCTGTCTGTAGCTACAGACACTATCCTTCCATGCACCGCGAAATACCTCTAATTTTGTATTCTTCCACTTGCGCTCCATTTTCCGAACTGCTCTCTTGAGAGTATGAGTGTGATCATTGTACCATGGTGCAGAGGCTTTTTTCTTTAATTTTCTTTAATCGAAGGGGGGCGACACTATCAAGAGTGCTAGAGATGACTGTATTTATATTTTCTGTTATTTCATCAAGTTCTTCTAGGCTTTGGGGTTTACGGAGTGTATGAGTTAGATCTGGAAGATTATTAATGAAGCTATCTTTAGTGGTCGAAAGAATAGTTCTACCTGAACTATAGCGTGGTGTAGATTGAGTAACATTAGCTGATCGCAGCATACAAGAGACGAGCCGTGTCAAGTTAAAAGTATTTCAACTTAAAAAAGTGTCTCAAGACACATGCATTCAGTTCTATTTGTTGCGCTGCGTATAGCTTTTCTTCGCTCAAAAACGCATCTGTTGAAACCTTTAGCCTGCAGATTGCCTGAGGAAAATACTTCCGTCATTTACAAGGTTGAAACATTTTACAGACATTATAGGGTTCTTCTGTAGATATTATTGACAGAAACTCACAATCACATGCATTCATCAGGTTGACAGCTCCTGTTGGGCGTATAGCCTTAAGCCATGATCCAAATACTCTGATACTTAGCGTTATCGTTATTTGTCATCTTTACTATTTTGGAGCCATAACTCGCCATTTGATATGCTTCTCACAGCATGAAAGTGAGTTCTCCTCTATGTGCCGATACCGTTGCCCAGAAAGATAGAGAGAAATGAGTGAAAGAATAGAATTTGAAGCAAACAAGAAAAACAAACAAGAACACAACGGAACATGAAAAAGACTAGTTAATTGAAAATTGTGGGGTGCTTTATCTCTCTAGCTGTGGGCAGAATCCTTTTGAAGTCTCACCTCCTTGGGGGATTGTCTAGTGTTCAGGATTAGACACGCAGCTTGTCTTACTGGGTGTGTGTATGTGTGGGGTCCCAATCCTGTTGCGTGCGTAGATGCTATTTGCCATAATCCCTCAGTTGCTCTTGAGTATAAAGCATCACTGTTGATTTTCTGCATTGAGGAGTGTTTTGTTGTTTTTGGTTGCCTGAAGTAACATTTTAAATTCACTATAACAGCAGTCACTGAGGGGCCAGTGCATCCCTCAGCTCAAGGTGATGATTCTTCCCTTCGGATTTTGGATCCTTCTCGAAAATCAGCCTAAACTGGTCCTAGATGGTCTCTCTGTTTTGCACGTTTTGGAGTGGTTTTTAACACTTTTCAGATGGCCAGACTGGGAGACTTGCTGGCCGACCTGCTAAACTGTCTGAATATGGCTTGGCCAGGCTTGGAGTCCAGCAAACCATTTTAGCCTGGCCTAATATATATATATATATATATATATATATATATATTATATATATATATATATATTTTTTTTTTTTTTTCAGCAAGTTTTCTCAGTTTGAAGTTGAGTTGAAACTGCTCCGTATCACCTACGTCACCATTCACTTTCATGGGGTCTTTTTTTCTCTCCATACAATGAAATTGAATGGTGACTGAGACTGAACATTCTGCCTGACATCTCCTTTTGTGTCCTGAAGTAGAAAAAAAGTCATACATGTTTGGAACGACATGAGGGTGAATAAATGATGATGGCTAAAACATCCCTTTATGCCTTTTGGATTCTACTTGTACCTTAGTTCCACACCTGTGGGCACATTCAGATGTCACATGGCTGACACTGTGGCAGTGCAGTTCATGTAGTTAAGGAAACATCTGCTTAGTTAAAAAAAAAAAAAAAAGGACAGCAGAGAGATGCTGAATTGAAGAAATGAGGACACTACAGAGGTGATAGAGTTGAGAGAGGAACTGAAGAGGTGATGAAGAGGAGGGGGCGTCAAACAGAAGTGTCATGATATGATGAGAGGGGAAAAGTTTTGAGCGAAAAGAACAATGAAAGGTTAGAAGAGTAGTGGTTTGGGCTCTGCTCAGGAGGACTGCACTCCATTCTGTCAATTCTGTCGACAATCAACACTTAATCTGACTGTTTTAAGGCGTGATGGTGTTAAGAGTGAAGTTCCCACAGATACTGGGTTTTTTTTCTCTGTATTTCTCTCTCCCAGGTCCTGAAAGTACAAGATGTACTGTATGTAGTCTGCTGTGAATTCTTCCAAAGTCTCAGGAATGCTTTAATTTTTTCTCCTCTTCAACGGCACGCTGTTCCCCTCTGATGCCTGGTGGAATGTTGACCAGCCTGGCAGAGCCCTGTCTCCAGCGTCTCATACAATTCACTCTTCAGACAGGTGGGGGCAGTGTGGAGCTGTGTTGAATGTGCAGCTTGATGTTTACATGAATAAACCTTTGTAGTGTTTGCATAGATTGTCTGCAACTCTGCATTGCATTGGATGAAAGTTTTAGAATATTGAATAATCAAGTTGCTTTTACGTTTTAAATATCATGCTTTTAAATAAAAGATCATTTCATCTTACCTGTTCTCTTACGAGATAAAAAGGATAGAAAAATAACAAAGGAGATCTCTTGAATATTTAATTCATTCCATGATACAACGATACAACGGGGTGGCACAAGAAAGAAGCAGAGTGACAATAGTGTCAGAAAAGCACTATAAGTGTAAAATTAATTCATTCTAAATATGTAAATAAGAGTGTTCTTTATCTTCATTAAAGCAAGTAATACATTGTTTTAAATGTTTAATAATATAACTTAGTATCAACATGAAAATAGCACATTATCACTCCAGCTCTGAATATGTCCAATCATGATCACACACAGGCAATGTCCAGGTAAGCTCGAATCATGAGACTTATTCGCCAGAAGAGCATTGGCGAAACACGACTAAAGTAAATTGTGCTTCCGCAAATTGCTTGCAGTTTTAACTAGCAACCACAGATGTCACTAGAGAGCACAAAGTTAGGTAGTGCAGCTTTAATAAATGTCAACATTTTCAATGGATGTAGGATTGAATCACCGAAATACACCCTACTGGAGAAAAAAAGAAGCAGCTTAAACCAGCCTAAAATGGTTTAAAGGTCTAGCAGGTTTCCCAAGTGCCTAAAACCAGCAAGCCAGACTAGAAACTCTCTCTCTTTTTCTCTCTCTCTCTCTCTCCCTCTCTCTCTCTCTCTCTAAGGAAAAAAGCGGTGGTGTTCATCATTGTGATGTCATTCTGTGTGCGATGTCGGCGCTTCTTGAGTCTTGTCACAGGTATAAACTTTTCCCATCTTTCTTTTTACCCATGTCCTCAGTTCCTCTGCCCTCTGGCTCTCTCATCTTTCTCTTCCTCATTTTCTGAAAGATAATAAACACCAGGGGGTGTTTGAAGAGCCCTCATTTGTCTAACCAGCATTATTCAGTGTCTTAGCGTAATGTGCTTGTCTCTTTCCAAGACTCATCAAAGAGACAATCAGAAGTCTCTTTTATCTCTAGCTGGGTGCCTTGAAAAGGCACAAAACAGTTTGCGTTTATGTAAATGAAAGTATGCGTGTCTGTCTGTACGTCTGTCTATGAATCTGTGTTGAACGAGAGAAAGAAATCAGACACGCCCATCAAGGACGATCTCAAACAAATTCACTGGGTGCTGGAAAGAATCGGAATGATAAAAGCTTCATTAGTATCTGCTCGTGTTTTATCAAAGCTAGCTGTGTGTTTGTGTTGACTTTCTCCCTGTGATGCTAGTCATGAACTCAGATTCAACTTTATAAAGACACGCACACACACACACACACACACACACACACACTCACTCACCCACCCACACACACACACACACTCACTCACACTCACACTGGGTTTAATAAAACAAGTTATTTCAGACAACACAGTCATTCCCAGACAGGCAGGAACATACTAGGTTAGTTCACCCAGAAATGAAGATTCTGTCATCACTCTCATGTCATTCCAAACCTGTAAGACTTTCTATCCTATGCAGAACACTAAAGGAAATGTTTTATTGAATATATCTGCTGTCTTTTCAATAAAATGGCAATGGGTAGTGCCTCATTTTAAAGCTTAAAAAAGGACCTAAAAGTATAATAAATTTTTTTTGGGTGAAAATCAACCCGATATTAAAGTAATTTTCCATTGTTCATGTGCAAACTTGCGGTGTTGTTCTTTTAAAGGGTTATTTCACCCAAAATAAAAACTCACCCTCATATCACCCCAAAACTGTATTTTCTTTCTTGAATTCTACAATTCAGATTGGGTTAAAATCAGGGACGGAAAACGGTTCAAAGAATGAAAACAAAAACCGAAAATGAAATTTTCAATTGTTCCGGAGTGAAAACTTTTATTTTTAAATGCTGGTAACTGGTTATAACCGGTTAATTTCGTTCCAATAATTTTTTCATGAAACCAAAGGCCAAAGAGTTTATAACAGTACATTTTTACTTCGTGCTGCCGAAAAAACATGTGCTTTGATCCTGCATCAGAAGAATCTGCTGCATCACACATTTCTTTGCCTAATTGCCTGTTGTGTATGTCGCATTCTGTTGATGAAGACCTTTTTAATGACTATGTATAATTACTAAATATACTCTACATGCACGGCTAATCCAGATACAAGGAAAACATTATTAGGTAATAAGTAAATTTCTAATTTGTTTCCAACTGATGCATATGATGCATTAATACAGATTTGATGCTGCCGGGTTTTGACTGAGAAGCAGATCTGTAATAAAAATTATACTTGAATTAACTGTAACCAGTTAACTGGTTATGATTTCTATGTTGGTAAATTCCCCAAACCAGAAAATTGTAATGGCTTATTTTCACTTATTTTGGTGTGGCAAGTGGCTTATTTTGGGCTTGATTTTCCAGACCACGTTGCTTGTTTCTCTTGCTAGATCTGGCAACCCTGCAACTTGTATTTCACCCACCCTTAGCTCAGGGTACTGTCATTTTAAGAAGAATGTTATTAACTGTTCTTTTATTTTGTTCTAACCAGTTACCATTTGGAAAGGAAAGAAAAAAAAAATTATTGCTCAGAACGAACCGAAATAAAAAACTTTTATTTTTTAAATCCCTGGCTAAAATCAAAACATTCAAACGCAAAGATGCACAAGATATCAAACCTGACATGACATGTATTGAGGCACCATGTTGAAATGTGTGCAACCATGAATTCGATTTGAAAGCTATGGTGGAGGGGAAGATTTATAGTGAATAGTGACTTCTGTACGATTTTATGACTTTATGATTTTCTTTTAATCCAGAATGTTCCTGGATTAAAATTTTTAAGGCCAATTAACAGCATTTATGGCATAATGTTGATTACCACAAGAATGGTGGTGGCACTTCAGCACAGCAACATAACACACACAACACATTACAGTTTAAATTGTCTTGCATTGCCTTGCTGGACAGCGAAAGACACATTTAATAGGTCCCGATTTCCTTCTCTCACCTTCATTGCAAAACAAGCTGAATTCTATTATATTAGCTATGCTGATGAAAGTGGTTAGGAAATGTTTTCAGGTGCTATAGCTCACTCTGCTTGCTCTGTAAAGTTATGTTATGTTGCTCGGGTTACAAACAGCGCATTAATATCAAAATTAGGGTTAGGGTTAGGTTTAGGGGTAGGAGTTAAAGCTTTAAATACAACAAATGAATCAACTGAAGATGTACTTCTGGAACACCTGCTTTAACTTTCTCATATTTTCACCTCTCTTGAGTTTGCATCACTGTTTAGTCAACAAAAATCAAAAATCCTGGTTACTGTAAGGCACTTAGGATAAAATACATGAAGGGGGACGAGTCAAAATTATTTTTGTGGCAATCAGCATTATGCCACAAATGCTGTCGATTGAGCTTAACTTGTATTGAACCTGCAGCATTCCTCTAAATTTGGGTCTAACAGCTGTTGGTCACTGTATGTTTGGTTGTATGGAAAAGAGCAGCATGAACATCCTGCCTAATGTCTCCTTTTGTGTTAAACAGAAATAAATAAAAAAGTCAAATGTCATATTTGGAATGACATGATGGTGAGTAAATGATGGCAGAATGTTCTTTTATGATTAAACTATTACTTTTAAGAAGATTTGCCATTTACTTTGAAATTGCCAAGCAGTTTGAAATCCATACAACAGTAGCAAAATTTCATTAGCGTTCAGTTTGTCCTGCATTTCAAAACTTCACAGAACACTGAGGACAATTTGAGGGTGATAAAGTGGAGAGGAAGTAGAATGCAAAACAGCGTGTGCTTATGAAAGAGAGAACACAATGTAGTGTGAACGGAGCATAACTAACAAGCTATTTGGAACATTCCTCCTGTTTAGATTATCCTTATGCTCAAATTAAATTATATTTATTGGAGCGGCCCAGACGCGTCGAATCTGCATAAGAGAGGAGCCACTTTTAACTGTAGGAGCAACGTACCCTCATTACTATTCAAATTCACTGAGTTTTTCACTCATGCACATGACTACGGCAACAACACTGGCGGCTAATCGCACATCAGCACATTTTTTACACAAACAGGCACACATTTTTCACAGCAAGTGTGCATTCACTCTGCTGTACATCAAAATCTATTATACTCTCAAAAACATTTTTGTATCGCTAGCTTTTCGAAGTTCCATAACCAAATTTCGGACCCTTGCATGAGCCTGATAAACGCACATCCGATGAGCAAAAAGTCATATGTGATCTATTAGCATAACCACAGATAAACGTACTGAATCACAAGGTTTGAGTCTACGATATGCACCCAAGAGACTTGCAATGCAGCCCCTGGACATTTCTGCACACCCCAGCGACTGCATTAGCAGACTGATTGGAACGGATGACTACCGAGTTTGGGACAGTTGTCTGGGACCTTAAATACGTAAATGGCCCATGGGCAGATGAATAATGGAGGTTGTGTGCTGTGGCTCATTTTCTCCGCACCAGAAGCTATAACACCGACATTTTTAAAATTTTTCATGTCTGCTGTGATGTGTCTGAAGCGCAGAGTTTGACTTAGAGAATGAGAGAACTTTTGAAATGGGACTTTGATGGAGTTTTTAGTTGGGAGCTGTGATGGTGAAATAATCCTGGGGAATAACAGCACAAAGAACACCCTGCGGGATGCTTCATCCATACAAACTTCAGCAAGACTCGAGGGCCAAGCAAGGACATAACTTTTTATCTATGCGATGTACATGCTTTGCAATTTAACAAGTGAGCGGTTTAAATCCTTAGTCTCTCTCTTTGAACCAACCTTTACATGATCAGACTGATCAGTTCAGTTGATGTTTAACTGATGTGTAACAGTCATTATTCACTTTCATTGCATCTTTCCATACAATGAAAGTGATTACCATCTGGAGAAAAATGTTTCGTCTCATCACCGCTACTGTAAGAAGTACCCTTTTGTCCTTGACAAAGCAAGCCTGACATCACAATAGGGTGATTGATGACTGGAGAACGGGGTGTTTGTCAGTCCGCCTTAACTTTTCCCGAAATATAACCGCTACTTCCAATGAGGATGGATTGGATATTCATTTTCATTTTACTGCTTTAACAGCTCATGATAATTTGTGGCCTCACATTTAGCTTTTGGACAGCACGCTTGTGTGTTGTAATGGCCTAACAGACCATGTAATGGATTACCATGGTATCTCTTCAGAAAAATGTGGCAGTGCTTTAAAGGGATAGTTCACCCAAAAATGAAAATTCTCTCATGCTATCTAAGATGTGTATGACTTTCTTTATTTTGCAGAACACAAGCGAAGAATATTTCAGCTCTGTAGGTTCATACAATGCAAATGAATGGTGACCAAAACTTTGGAGCTCCAAAAAGCACAAAAAGGCAGCATACAAGTAATCCATAAGACTCCAGTGGCTTAATCAATGTATTCTAAAGTGATCCAGTTGATTTTGGGTGAGAACAGACCAAATTATAACTCCTTTTTCACTGTACATCTTTTCACTGTAGTCTCTAGGCACAATCATGATTTCAAGTTCCATTAAACTTCCTAATGCTTAATGCATGCGCAGAGTGGCAGATGGCGCTATAGGAAGGTATACTGTTTGTGAACATTCAGTCACCCACCACACCGCTGTGAGAGGGATTTAGAAGTACATTGAAATATGAGGACTCTCAGTAAAACCTTAACTAATGTGACATTAAAATGTGTTATCGATGACTTTATGCCTAATTCTATGATTAGAATTCACACTAGATCACTAAAAGATGCTTTTTAAACCACTCGATGATGATCAAAGTCATATAAATGCAGTCAAAAATGCACAATTTGTCTTGTTTACATTCTGAATTCATGACACTAATGCGCTAACACGCTATACATGGCCATAATATGCGCCGATTACACTCTGTCATTGTAATTTACTGTATGATGACACTGATACTACTGCAAAGATTATAAAAGTACAGACAAAAGAATGATGATATCCATACCTTACTATGGGCAGATGTGTGAATAGCTTTCACTTCAGAAGGCACTTGAGTTCATGTTGACTGATCTTAACTGACTGAAGGGGAATTAGCTGCCGGCCTCAAAGTAGGTGGAGCTACAGGTGACACCTACCACTTATATGGACCAATGGCAGTAAGATGACGTTTAGTAGCTTGTAAGAAGTTTTGCTAAAAGTTCGCCCAGACGAGCTGTTACAAACCACCGCAACGAACGTGAAAAAACAACAACTTTTTGGCCAGATTTTGTTCTAAATGACATCACACCTGTTCAAATTTGGATTTCAGGAAGTATATCAGGACCTTTAAAGGTATAGTTCACCCAAAAATTAAAATTCTCTCATTTACTGCCATCCCAGATATGTATGACTTACTTTCTTCTGCTAAACACAAACACAAAAAGAACCTACAGAGCTAAGGTATACTTCTAAAAATCTTCGTTTGTGTTCTGCAGAAGAAAGAAAGTCACACATCTGGGATGGCATGAGAGTATGAGAGGGTATGAGAGTAAATGATGAGAGAATTTTAATTTTTGGATAAACTATCCCTTTAAGTACCTGTTTGTCTCTCTCTTTGTTGGGGTGTAACTCTGTGTTTTAAACATGTATTTGCCTTTGTCAGCATAACTTTAGGTAAAGTGGTAAAAGGTCTGCCTGATTTTAGTTTCAAAATAGCATGCTACATATACTGTCTATGCGAAACAGAACACAGTACAGCAATTTTTAGCTACGTTATAGTGTACTAAATTGTAAATGTCCACAAGTCACACTGAATTTTAAAGTTCAAAAGGTATAATGGGAAATTGCAATACAGCTAGCATTGGCTGTATGCTGATTTAGTATTTTAGTTACACGGTTCGCAAGGTCATAGAAAACCTGTAAATATCAGAGAATTTTAAAATGGGGATAATAAATCATTCGCAACTATTTGCTTATATGTTTTTTTATTTTTTATTATTCACTTTAAGTCTTATGAAAAACAATATTTTTCATGGTAAAGAAATAATAAAATCACTAGTTAAGTAATAGCCTTTAGTATACACTATATATATATTAATGTAAGATCAGTAACGTAAGTATCAATACTTTAGGATCGGTCCGCCCACCACTACTTTTGAGAAAAGAGCCAGAGCCTGGAGCTCAGACAAATAGCAGCGTAACCAACTAACAACCCTCAGACCTTTTCTGGACAAAGTCCCACAATCTGTCCATCTCTAAGGAAAGCATGTACAGCCATATTGTAAGAGGTTGGAGTTGTTTTTGTAAAGTGGATAATTACAAAACTCCAAGGTAATTTAATGGATGCCACACCCTTACCCACCTCTGTCTGTCTGTCTGCATGTCTCTCTCTCTCTCTCTTTCTTTTTTGTCACTCATTAGATGTGTTTAATGACACCAGAAGTTTTTTTTCTCACCTGAGGCCTTTTATTCTCTTTAATACATGATTATTTCAGAAACTCATTAAAGTTTCATCACATGCCGAACCATATAAATGGATGAAATTCTCTTTCAAGTCCTACGTGCAGAGGTTTTGAAAACTCAGAAGGCTGCTTATCCATAGTGTTCTGCAAAGTGTATGATGTGTACTTGCAGTCTCGTGGCCTTTGCGGTTACTAACCGACTGCTAGCCAACAGTCTATGCGCCATCACTTCACCAAAGTATGGACGTGGAGGACGACCGCAAAGGCTGAGTGTGGCATTTGAGGCCTGTCCAATCAGAGCCTTCGTCTTACCTGGATAAACAAAGTAGTTAAAGGACTGTAATGCCCAAAGTATACTTCAGTTTTGACTCAAAGACCTAGCTTCTGACTACAAAAAAACTCTAGCCTTTCAAAGCATCCTTCATTTGACTTTGCGCGCATACACAGGCAGTTGACGCATATGCGCCATGACTGCAATGAGAAACTAGACTATTTATCTTCAAGAGTTTTGACCCAAAAAGATGTCTTTATATTCCTTCAGACTCGAGTTATACAAATGCAGATATTTCCTGACTTCCTTACACACGCGTTCTCTATATGCACATCCACTGTTTTTGTTTCCACCTTTGTCTCCTGCTTTTAGCAGCGATTATATATTCTCTAGTATTTCTTGGTGAAAGCAACAGCTCAATTATGAGTGTTATCACCTTGTGGATGCGCTAATAAGTGCAAATAATTCCTGGTGCATACTGCGCCTTCAGAGTATGTGCGGTTAGAAAATTCGGGCCACACACGTTCAGTGCTCGAGCACTCTGCTGATGAAAAAGTTTGTGTCACGTGTCATGTAAGAAGACCTTTTCCGCTGAGTCTCAAGGAACTTATAGTAAGATAGCATCATAATAGCTTGTAATGTAAAATAATGAGATCTTTATAATGACAGAGAAGGCTGCATATATGAAAATACACAGAAATATTACATAGTTCACACTTTAAATATGGTGGTGGGCATGAATGTAATGTAATGGTGATTGAGAGATATACCTCAAAAGCCTGTTGTATCATATTTGATACATGGATTACAAAGGGGGGGTTTCAATAAAATAACATACACAATTTTAACCAAGCACAAGTTGCTTATATTCTGCAAATAATCATTTTAAAATATCAGTAACAATATAATCATTACAGTCACTTTTACTTTATTAAAATCAGCAAAGATTTCAGATACAAAAAAATAAAAAAATAAAAAAATATGAGTGCATGCAATACAAAAGCGGACATTTTTGGAACATTTTTACAAATATTTTTCCATCAAGAAATGCCCTAAAACGTCCACCAGGTGGCAGCAGACATCTAGTGCATTGCAGACAACAGGAAAATTTTGATTATGTTAATGATGCACAGGCTTTAGAAAATATTGTATCAAATTTGATACAGGCGGCGTTGATGTTACTATAGTAAATCTTTAGTAACCATGTTTTTTTTTATGTGATTATGATTTTTATTACCAAAGTTTTGGTTTTCCTGTATTATTACTATGGTTTCACCACAAATAGCATGGTTAAAATATGATTACTGTAATAAAATCATGGTAAATTTTATGAATATATGGTTTTACTACAAATACCATAGTTACCTGAATAATCGAATGCCAAATACCATGAGGACTACAATGGTTGTCTGATTCATCAAGCATGTAAACTCACATGCTTGTGGTAGTTGTAGTCCATATTTAGTAACTTGTTTATTATCACAGCAGTTTCAAAAGTCAAATTTGTGCTATTTGTGTTGCAGAACATGAATTGTGAACATCTCTTCAGATATTTATATCTCAGAAATTTATATTTTTTTGTCTGTACTTGAACATGCATATTGTGTCAGGACTGGTTCCTAACACACTGGATCTAGTGGAATTTTGTCATTTGCTCTTGACAAATGGTTTGATTACCCTCCTACATCATGCTGTGAGGAATATCTGCACTTTGGCTTCTTTCTGGCTTAAGTTAGCATTCAGAATTACCTTTGAATTCATTATGTGAGGTGATAACTTCAGGAAGGGTTTGATATGTATTTATATTTCCCTTTAATCCTTTGATCCGATGGCCTCACCTCATTTTGGGTTTGATTGCAGTCTTTTGTGACATTTAAAGCTTTTTCTAATGCAGTTGGAACAGAAGATATTGGATCACAAAGATTTATTAGATTTCAAGCGGATATGAGGAACATCTTGCAGCGGTAAGAAACTTGAGCGAGAACAACATCAGGGTTAAGAACTCCCTGAGGTCCCCGAGAGATCAATTATTCTGACAGATGAATTTAGGAATTTTTGTATGGATTACTGGAACAAATACTAAATATGCCTAGATACTGATTTAATTTCATCAGGGCCAATGTTTGCAACCATTCTTGTTTTGTCTGTCAGTACTGGAAACATATGCTTTATGATGTCAGAGAAAATTACACATATTCCTGATCTTATTGTGCACTAAGCATGTGATGGTGTTCGGTAATATGGTATATTACGGTAATTAACATGCATGATATTGTTATCGTGGGCACTTCAAAAATCCATAAATAATTCTAGATAAACTTTTAGCCAAATTGTTTCGATTTTTCTGATCGCACAGTAGTTTTTCCCCCATCAACGAATCAAAATTCACAACATTTGTTGTGAATTTACAGTTTTGTAACAAAGCAGAAAATACAGTTTTGTTCTAGTTAACTCGTTACTACGTAAATCCATTGACTATTTCATAATCAAATGTGCCTTTCTGGGTAAACTATTCCTTTAAAGACCCTTACAGAAAGGACCACAATATTTTCAAGTAATGAAGTTGAACAACCTTTGAAAATATTTGTTTGGAATGAGCTGCCAGTTTGTATTGCTCTGTAGTGCAATGGTAAACAAACCCACCTTAGTCTTCTCTGTGTGTGTGTGTTTGTGTCCAGTCTGTGTCCAGGTGTTGGTTTTGGCAGCCCATACTGAGCAGATGGTATGGTGTGTGTCTCTGCATATTGTGATATCACCCTGCCCTTGATTCCCTCTGGCCCTGGGCATTAGCAGACTCCATAGATCTCTGCTCCAACAGTTTGTGTGTGTGTGTGTCCCTCTCTCAAACTACCATGTGAGCAAATTTGCTAAAAATACTTTCTTGCTCCTTTGCTTGCATTTAGGGTGACTTGTTTCAAGTCTAATATGCCATGTAGACAGAGCCATACATTTATGAGACTGCATAGTAAACTTCAGAGTTAGAAATCAGTTTGGACTTCATGTCATGTCTGAATTACTGTTATTACAAGATAACAACTCGGATAGTTATCAGAGTTGTACTTGCCCCCGGACTTGCAAATTATTCATTTCGTTGTTAAAACTCAATGAGAAAATGGATCCATGTTCAACTTTGTTGTAATGACAGCAAAATACTTAATAATCAATGGTTAAGTTGGGCCAGAACGATCCAAAACTGCATTCTGGCATTTTCTAATTTGAAAAACTGAAAAATTATATACAATTGCCAGTTTGTTTGCCAATCCATTCCATTTCCTATATCCTGCAGTCAGTTTTTGTTTGATCCAATACACGCTTTCTGACTCCATTTAGAAAATGTACTTGCTCAAAATAGGATTCACCCAAAAATGAAAATTCTTTCATCATTTACTTACCCCCATGCCAAGTGAAGGGTTTGAAGCTCCAAAAAGCACATAAATGCAGCATAGAAATAATCCATATGAGTCCAGTGGTTTAATATAGCCTATGTCTTCTAAAGCAATGTAGTTGTTTTGGGCGAGAAACAGATCAATATTTAAATCCCTTTTTGCTATAAATCTCCATATTCACTTTCAAAAAAGTGGAGATTTATAGTAAAAAAAAAGGACTTAGCTATTGATCTGTTTCTCACCCACACCTATCATATCGCTAATAAAGATTTAGCCACTGGAGTAATATGGATTACTTTTATGATGCATTTATATGCTTTCTGGAGCTTCATAGTTCTGGCCACCACTTGCATTGTATGGACTTACGGAGCTGAGATATTCTTCAAAAAAATCTTTGTTTGTGTTCTGCAGAAGAAAGAATGTCATATACATCTGGGATGGCATGAGGATGAGCAAATGATGATAGAATTGTATTTTTTGGGGGGTGAACTCTCCCTTTAAGGGGGTTTTCAAGTCATATCTTACCAGAATCACAAAAAAAAAATAAAAAATTCCCCACCTTCGATTAAAAAATAAAAAAATAAAGTAAAATATTGGCAGTTTGTTTGTCAGTCCGTTCCATTTCCTGTATCCTCCAGTCTATTGTTTGTTTGATAACACACTTTCTGTCACAAATTTGGAAATGTGTACTTGCTCATAATAACCTTTTAAAAGAATATTCCAGGATCAATACAAGTTCAGCTCAATTGACAGCATTTGTGGCATAATGTTGATTAACACACACACACACACACACACACACACACACACACACACACAACTATGTTTTTTATATCATTGTGGGGACTCTCCATAGACTTCCATGCTTTTTTGGATTTTATACAGATCTAACGATAATTTCTATCCCCTAACCCTAACCCTACCCCTAAAACTAACCCTCACAGAAACCTTTTTGCATTTTTACATAAAAAAAAAATAAATAAAAAAAAAACATTGTTTAGTATGTTTAATAAGCCATTTCCCTTGTGGGGACCACTGGCTGGTCCCCACAATGTAGGTGATCTCAGGTTTTACTATCCTTGTGGGGACATTTGGTCCCCACAATACAGTATAAACATGCACACACACAAATCAAGGATACAGTGAGGCACTAACAATGGAAGTGAATGGGGCCAAGTTTTTTAGGTTTTAAAGGCAGAAATGTGAAGCTTATAATTTTATAAAAGCACTTACATTAATTCTTCTTTTAATACTAATTATTTGGACTGTAAAGTTGTTTAAATTGTAGTTTTTACAGCTTAGAGCGCTATGTCATCATAACTTGGGGATAACTTTACACAGAAAAGGTTATAAGTCATTTTCATCACACTAAAATCATGTTATCACACATATTGTTATTGCATCATGTGGCTATACTGTTGAAACAGTGAGTATTTTAACACTTACGGATTGGCCCCATTCACCTCCTTTGTAACTGCCTCACCGTAACTCAGATTTTTGCTTTTATTTAATTTTTTAAAGAAAAGGAGGAACAAGTATAATTTTTGTGGCAATCAACATTATGCCAAAAATGCTGTTGATTGAGCTTAACTTGTAGTGAACCTGGAATATGGAATATAATAAGGGGGGTTTTAAGATCTTACCAGAATCACCAAAACAGATTTCCCCCCACCTTTTACACCCCAGTTGAATCCTTGCTAATCAGTACATCAATTCACCTGTATATGCTCTTGAAAAATATTAAATAACCCTAGAAAGTCAGAGCTTTCATTGATTTTTACAGGTTGGAAACTTGTAATTAAGGTAAATCCAACATTATGTGAACGAAGCATTAAACTATATTAAATATTAAATCGTCACCTGGGTCAGTAAATTGGAAAAAGACTAAAACAAGTCTGCAGTAGCTTTAGAATGATTTATAGTCAGTCTGCAATTGATTAATGAAGTTATTTACTAAGGCCTCTACATTACTTTATTATGCATGCTTGGGTGGAGTTGTCCCTATTTAACATATGGATGCAACCAAATGGAATACTGCACACTTAACTGCATCTTTTCCCTTCAAGAATAAGGAAAAAGATGCAGTTATCTGTTTGCAACAGAAAGCAAAGAAGGTTTTTGGATGCTAAAGGTTTAAGGCTTTCAAAGCAAAACAGAAGAAATTAAAAATTGGGCTCCCAAACCCATCAGAGATAAGTTGCCCTGCACGGCTTTGCATAGGAAGCAATTGGTTTGGCGCTTTGGACATGTGCCAGTCGGTGGGGGAAAAATGGATGCTGTTCATCAGAGCGGTGATTCTGCATTGAATAAGACCATCCGTCCGTTACCAAGCAACGGTTCTGCTCACTCCATCATAAGCGTCGGCCTGGGAGACAGGTGCTGAAATGTTGTTATTGATGGCTCTGTACGCCCATCTAATCTTTCGACTGACACAGAGGGTTTAAATACCTACGGGAGAAATGGGGACAGACGCCTGTCCCGCTATGCAAGCTGCCCGTGCCCACGCCAACAAAACAGTCTATTAAAGTAGAGAACTTTTGGATAAGAGTTAAAAGTCAAATGTGATGTGGACAGAAGCCAATTACTTACCAAAAAATTCCAATGTGCAGATTTATGTATTCTAGATGTTGTGCAAACCTGTTACTTCTTTAGTCCTGAGAGATTGGAGGTGGTCGCCATGGAAACGGGATGACTTAGAATACAGCCAAATCTTGATTAATGAAAGAACCATCTTTCAACTATACAACAGGCCTATGTAATGTACAGTCAGCCGAGAATTATCACAAAATAAATCCCAGACTGGGTGATCAGGACCCAAATAAAGGGGATTATTTTGCATTAATGAATGTACATGACCAGCTGACTATACATTATCCCACTTTTTATACAGCTTCTTAACAAATAAATATATAAATAAATGAGCATAATATATAGAATTAAGCTGAAATTATTTTATTATCTGAGAAGAAAGACTCCACAGTTTGATACGAGAGACATAAAACTAGCATAGCTATGTAGTAAATCGCTTGCCTAGGATAGCGGTCAATTAAACAGATTAACAGTCATTATACAAAACATTATAAAACTAGACCACAACCATAATCCAAGTCACTTAACATTAAAATAAATAAATCTTTCCTCTACTTTTCCACATTTCTTACTTCTCCTCTAGCTTCTACAGTAAACTATTCTGGCGGTAACACTTTAAAATTATACTGTTAATTGTTAGTTCATAATACCTAATGCATTTCCTAATGCTAACAAATACAACCTTATTGTAAAGCATTTAATAATCTTGGTTAACCCTTAAATGAAAGACCTCAGCCATCCTAATAATGGACTCTTCTCTTTGTTGCAGTCAGGGAAACACTTCCACTCCCTGATATCTAAACCAGAGAGAATGAGATGGAGCTTCTTTCCACAGGCCATCCATGTCCTGAACCAAGGACAACACCAGGACTAGGTTCACTATTCAACACCACACACTTGAAGCAATATACACTCTACATTATAATATTATTATATATCATTATTATACATCTACAACATCACCTCTATAACATTGCACATGTACATATTGCCAGTCAACTGTTGCTGCTACCACCTCTACATCTGTCATTATGCACTATTTCATATTCATATGCATAATTTGTACATACAGTATATTTCTTCTTTCTCCTATTTTATTGTTTTTTAATTGTGTTTTTTTTTTTACTTCTACTTCTACTCCTTATCTATCTATCTATCTATCTATCTATCTATCTATTTATCTATCTATCTATCTATATATAATTTTATTGTAAACTGTAAAACTGTGGGGAGAAAAGTCGTCCCAAGAATTTCACTACATGTTGTACTGTGTATGGTTATGGTGACCAATAAAACTTGAAACTTGAAATGCATGGATTTTTCGCCAAACATTATTACATACTCGGGTCTTGGTATGTAAATCTATCAAAAAATGGATCTAAAAAATGCCCAGATAGTGTCAAATTTTCAAAATATTTTCAAGACAATTAGAAAATAGTAGAATAGGTTATATTCTGATATATTTTGATGTTTTACTTTTACATAACGAGATGATGCAACAAATATAGAACAGGATTCATTACTTTAACACTGAAAGTTCATGAGATGCAACTGGCTGTGAAACAAATACTGTATTAAGCTACACAACACATAAACTACAAATAAATTACACAAATGTATTTTCACAGGCACTTTTTAAGTCTAAATAGACACAACTTACATAATTTCAGCTGTACACCCAAATGACAAGAGTCATATCATACTGTTCATGTGTTACACTTGCTATAGTTTACTTCCACATTGTTTCTTCATCAAATAGAAATGTCAAATGTAAATCAAGTCAATCAATAAAACATCAGAGCCTCCTTGAGTAAGAAATAGCATGAATATTATGTATGTGTACACGCATATGGAACACTGATAAATCACCATTGTCACACAGATAATCAACGTGATATAGTATTCATTTGTCGTGTAATAAACAAATAAATACATATCCTGTGATAGTAAACATATTTAAATATGAAATAATCATAAGAATATGATTTATGAAAAAAAGAAAAGACAAAATGGCACTGTTACATATCTAGGGTCTTTAATGTCCCTATACACTTTTGGTAATAAAGCAGTTATACAAAATAAATAAATATTCTTCTAATTTTGCCATTTTTTTTACAGTATTCAGAAAAGAAATGTTGAGAAATGGGGAATACTAAAAAGGTGTGGGCATAACTCCAAAAAATGGATGAGGTGCAGTACAGGGGACGGAATGAGTTCCCGGATCACGAAAGATACAAGATGGCACCGCGGATGGCCGCCTCGGTGTGGAGCTCTCCAATTCTTTTGTAGTTTCTGTTTGTTTGTCCTGTGTTTAGTAATTTTTTTTCAAATCAGTTCCACCAGGGATGAACTGCTTAACATTCGGCAGCACATACCAGGCATTCTTTTCCCGGTTTTGACTATTCTGATGTTTTGCTGGACATTTTAGTCAGAGGCACAGCTGTGTTAGCAAGGGAAGCGAGCCGGCGCACTGATCAAGCTCTGACAGCATGGCTTTCGAACAGCGCTGCAAAGTATTCATCTAGTGAATCTCTGCTCTCTTCCTAATGATGAACTACATCTCCTCACCCGTACAAACAAGGACTTTTTAAACTCTGCTGCCTTGTGCTTCACAGAAACCTGGCTGAGTGAAGCCATACCGGACAGCACATTACATCTGACGGGCTTCCAGCTGTTCAGAGCGGATCGCATTGCGAAGTTAACGGGGAAAACGAGAGGCGGTGGAACATGCTTTTACATCAGCTAAAGTTGGTGTACAGATGTAACAACGTTAAAGAACATGTGCTGTCCTAATATGGAAGCAGTCTTTATCAACAGTAAGCCTTTCTATTCGCCACAGGAGTTTTCCTTGTTTAGTCTGGTGAGTGTTTACATTCCTCCACATTCGTGTGTGAGTGCAGCACTAAATCAGCTGCCTGATCAGATCACAGACATGGAACAGCAATACCCAGACTCACTTATTATTATTCTCTTCGATTTTAACAGAGCCAACCTCACCCGTGAACTGCCAAAATACAGTCAGCACATTACATGCCCCAACCAGAGACAGAAATATACTAGATCATTGCTACACAGCATTAAAGGATGCATTTCGCTCTGTCCCTAGGGCAGCTTTGGGACTCTCTGATCACTGTCTGATTCATATTCTTCCAAACTACAAGCATACACTTAAATCAGCTAAACCTGTAGTAAAGACTGTAAAAAGATGGACCAATGAAGCAGAGCTGGAACTACAAGCCTGCTTTGACTGCACTGATTGGAGTGTTTTGAAGCTTCAGACACCAATCTGGACAAGCTCACTGTAACATCATATATCAGTTTCTGTGAGGACATGTGCACTCCTACTTGGACTTATTAAACGTTCAACAATGACAAACCATGGTTTACAGCAAAACTCAGGCAGCTTTGTCAGGCCAAAGAGGATGCTTACAGAAGTGGGCATAAAATCTTGTACAATCAGGCCAGGAACACACTGACAAAGTAGATTAGAGTGGCTAAAAAAAGCTACTCTGAGAAGCTGGAAAACAAGTTTTCAGCTAACAACTCTGAATCAGTGTGGAGAGGCCTGAAAGACATTACTAACTACAAGACACCATCCCCCAACACTGTAGGGAATCAGCAACTGGCTGACGACCTGAATGTGTTTTACTGTAGATTTGAAAAGCCCAGTCTCACACCCCACACCTACTCTGACCTTCACTTCACACAAACACCAACACCTCCTGCAACCATCGTCCTCCCCCTTCTGCTACTCAGCCTGCACTTAAGATATGTGAAGAGGATGTGTGCCGGTTTTTCTGGAAACAAAAGACAAGGAAAGCACAGGGCCCAGATGGCATTACACCTGTAGGGCTTTACTGGTTGTTTAGATCAGTATTACTATCAGAAATAATTAATAATTATTTCTTTAGTTATTAATTAATATTTAAATTAATTAATTGAATCTAACTCATTAAAACCTCATATGGGGCTCCAGTAAATGTAGTACGCTACGTTTAGGAGCGGGTTTGGTTATTAGCAATAATTAATAATTATCAAAGATAATTATTAATTATTAAAATCAATAGAACATTGATGAGAACCAATGTTAGCTTTTTTTAATCCTTTAAATCAACAATTATCAAAGATAATCGTTAATTGTTAACATTGATGAAACATTAATTAAAATGAACACTAGCTTATTGATCATTCAAACTGAACAATCATCAAAGATAATGATCAATTATCAAAAATCAATAGAATATTAATAAGGATTAACATTGACGGGGCACCACCCTGGAATCAGGGACTAATAACCAGATAGTTAAACAGTCTCAATATTAGATTGTTTTCTTAGGAAAATCGACATCCGAAGAATATCGATTTTCGGGAAAAAAACAATGAATGAAGGCTTGAATCCGAGCACTGACATCCCGTCAGCATGACACAGGCGTATGCAAAACAAACCAAAACACTTCTCTTTGTAATATAAACAAAGTTTATTTATGCAGTAATATCAATTAATAATTAATACAATGCAGTCAATAAACTTCCGACTTACAACTACAAACTAAACAGTGATATGATTAGATATGGAAACTAAAATAATCCTATAACACATAAGGTGTGTGTGTGACAGTGTGTGTGTGTTTGTGTGTGTGTGTGTGTGTGTGTGTGTGTGTGTGTGTGTGTGTGTGAGGAGGGACGCGCACAAAATGGCGGACGTGACTCTCTATGTCACGTGAGACTTCCGGCCAGGGAATATGACCGCGAATGGGGGCAGAGAGAAACCAGTCAATGGCGTCTACCAGTTACCGCGTGTATCCACTTGTACGATAGCTTAGGGACAAAGCTGGGCTTTAGCATTAAGCTATCTAGGAGCCAAAAATGTGTGCCAGAATGTTTGTGAGGGGTCGCGTGCGTGTGTGTGTGTGTGTGTGTGTGTGTGGATAGTACGAGAGAGAGAGAAGTGACGGCCCTAAAGCCGATTTCGCGATTGTGGGAGAGAAAGCAGCTGTTAGTTCATCGCTCAGAGACGTAGTGGACGGCTCGTAAACAGTCCTGCGTTCTTTGACTCTTTAATGGATGAACTCAGTTTACCTGTCTCACCCGCGATGGCGAAATTGCACAACAGTCCAATTTGGTTGGACCACAATACAGCAAAACAAATTTGTGTTAATTAATACCCTGAGTATTAATAATGAGCGGACATGGTGGTCCATAAACTGTACAAACAAAAACCTTGAAACACAAGAATAACACACTATAATATTCTATCTCTGCCCAGACGTAAACCTCTTACTTGAATCGCATGAGGACACAGGTAGAATGTGTGTTCATCCGTCCTTTAATTCCGACCTGGTTCCTTGAGGCTCGGGTGATGACGTAAGGCCGTTTCCTCGCTCTGTTGATGGGCACGGCTGTTGATTCTCGGCGGGCTGGCGGAGAACTCAGAAATGTCGACTTGATTGAAGATGGAAGAGAAATCTTTAATCTCTTCACTTCTGCTGGCAAATGGATGAAGATGCAGATTGCTCGGTGGTCTCCTTCGGATCCGTTAGAGTGTTCGGTTGAACACAGAGTAATCTCAACGCATCCAGCGAGATGGAGATTGTATGGCCAGTTTCAAGTCGGACGTTACTTCCTTGTGACACGAGGTTGCACCTGAGAGCAGCAAGGAGCTGCGTCTACACACTGCAAAGTTGCTGGAAGCAAATCCCGGAAGCATTTCAGAGGTATTTCAACTCCTGATGATGTCATGTTTAAGGGACGTTCTGTTGTGTGCCTCATCCAATAGGAGTTGAGAGTTCGATCCATTAGTGAGCAAGGCTTCTTGGGATTTGTAGTCTGTTTTGGACTCCCTTTGTTTGATTTTGACGCGATTTTTTCAGTATAAATTATGACTTGTATAAATTATAATATAAATTACCCCACGAATGTGGGGGCCTGAGTTAGGTTTTTACGACTGTGTCAGGCCTGCCTTTGTCTTCTATCTGAATACATGAGGCCCAACACACCCACTTGTCTAAAAGCCTATGCCAACCAGCTGGACCCCATCTTCACACAGATCTTCAACAGATCACTGGAGCAGTGTGAAGTTCCCAGCTGCTTCAAATGCTCCACAATCATCCCTGTCCCAAAGAAACCCAAAATTGCAGGACATAATGACTACGGACCTGTCGCTCTGATGTCTGTGGTCATGAAGTCATTTGAGAGACTGATGTTGGCCCACCTGAAGGATATCACTAGACCCTTTCTGGATCCCCTTCAATTTGCTTATCGAGCAAACAGGTCTGTGGATGATGCAGTCAACATGGGATTGCATCATATCCTGCAACATTTGGACAGACCAGGGACATATGCAAGGATCCTTTTTTGTAGACTTCAGTTTGGCTTTCAACACCATCATCCCAGCTATTCTCCGGACTAAATTAACCCAACTCTCTGTTCCCACCTCTGTCTATCAGTGGATCACCAGCTTTCTGACGGACATGCAGCAGCTAGTGAAACTAGGGAAACTCACTTCCATCACCTGTATGATCAGCACTGGCACCCCCAAGGGATGTGTGCTCTCCCCACTACTCTTCTCCCTGTACACAAATGACTGCTCCACCAATGAATGTGTGCTCTCCCCACTACTCTTCTCCCTGTACAAAAATGACTGCACCACCAATGACCCCTCTGTCAAGCTCCTGAAGTTTGCAGATGACACTACTGTCATTGGCCTCATCCAGGATGACGATGAGTCTGCATACAGAAGGGAGGTTGAACAGCTGGCTGTCTGGTGCAGTCAAAACAACCTGGAGCTGAACATGCTCAAAACGGTGGAGATGACTGTGGACTTCAGGAGGAACTCTCCAACATTGAGCCTGCTCACCATTCTGAAAAGCACTGTGGCAGCAGTGGAGTCATTCAGGTTCCTGGACTCTACCATCTCACAGGACCTGAAGTGGGAGACCCACATTGATGCCATTGTGAAAAAGGCCCAGCAGAGGTTGTACTTCCTTTGCCAGTTAAGGAAGTTCAACCTGCCACAGGCGCTGCTAATCCAGTTCTACTCAGCAGTCAGCAGTCTGTCCTCTGCACTTCAATAACTGTCTGGTTTGGTTCAACTACAAAATCAGACATCAGAAGACTACAAAGGACAATTCGGACTGCTGAGCAGATTGTTGGTTGCCCCCTGCCCTCTCTTCAAGAAGTGTACACTTCCAGAGTGAGGAAAAGGACTGGAAAAATCACTCTGGACCCCACTCACCCAGCCCACTACTTTTTTGAACTGTTGCCTTCTGGCCGGCGCTACAGAGCACTGAGCACCAGAACCATCAGGCACAAGAAGTTTTTTTCCCCTCAGGCTATCCGTCTCATGAACAGTTAAAACTATGAAGGTAAATCAGTAGCAAAACTTGAGAGCTTGCATATTTAGATTTGAGAACTTGTACAATAAATATGTGTACTCGTAAGTTGAAACTTACCCTAACAACACTGATGTGAAAACTTGTAAAATAAAATTGTTTGAAAGTTGAATGTTGCAATCTGCACTCACAGACAATAATTCAAAGCTTTTGATTTGAATTCACAATTGCAGACAAGCGGTCACAAATGTGTAAAATGACATTCACATAAATACAACTACAAACACAAACTTGTATTATACATTAACTTTTGTACTTTAATTCATTTTTGCAGTACAACTACAAATCAGCACTTACAACCTCTCAAATCTGGCACTGCAACTTTAAATCTTCACGCCTTGACTTTTGCAACTACTTTTGTGGAAAAACCTGCAGCAAAACTCACTTGTGCACTTGTAAATACAGATGCAAGAGAGCAAGATCAGTGATCAGTGGGGGGAGGGGTCAATGATGTCGTTTTATTGGTAGATGCCTAGCCAATGAATGCCACCGGTGTGGATCGTGTTAACTGAGCATGTGCGGGTGCATGTGAATAATTTCACTTGCCTTTTCAGCAGATTCCTTCAATGTGAATTGCCAAGGAATAAAAGAAAAGACGTTTTGCACATTATAAAAAAAATTGGTAACATTATTAACCCACTTTGTTTCATTGATGTCTGTTCTAATGAATTTGACACAGTTTAATAGTGATTTTAACAGCTTCACAGGGTAACATGGTTACCTATGTTAACATGGGACATTGGCTTGAATGGGAACTGGCGATTGCACTTGTCAGAGCAGTAAATCGCAAGTCGAATTATTTTATATGAAAAATTAAAGCATCATAGGCTGCAATATCTCAATAATTGGCCTATGCACTTAAATGTATTTATTTATGAAAAATAATATCTTTATAAAATGATTGATCTCTTTTCATTGGTTCTTTTGGTCTAGTGGTAGTGCGTCTGTTAACCATGAATATGTTTTCAACCTGAGTTTTCAATGACCTGAGTTCAAATCCCCTGTAAACATTTATATTTTTATTTACACTATTATAACAGCATCCTTTACTATTCCAAGGTTATGTGCATGACAGTGTCGTATGTTTATAACTACCCATGACACTGCCAAAAGATGATCTTTCAGAACAGCGCTTTTTTTTTTGTGCTAAATCTAGCAAGTACAAATGCCAAATTGACCAATGGGTGAGAATAAATGAGAATAAACTCTGAGAAAGCATGGGAAATTCTGTTTGTTTGGCAAAATCTTAAGATTTTCAATCTTAAAATTTTAAAATGCCTCTTAATTATGTATGGAAAATGTAGTTCATATTTTGTTTATTTATTTTTCTCAGTAATTCAAGCATTCTCACAAAATATAATAGATTATACTGTAATTGCTGGCTGTCATATTCAGTTAAAATTTTGATTGGTGTATTTAAAACAATTGTATAAATTGTCTGTGTGTGTGTTTTTTTTTTTAATCATTAGCCTATATCTGTTAAAAATACATCAAAATCTGCAGCTAAGCTACAAATACTGTACATACTGTCAGACCTGGATCACTGATTGTACTGCCAGTAAGCCTAACCACTGGACCAGCATCCCAGTTCTGTTAGATCTGTCACTTAATAATTAGATATGGCAATTGAAAATATATTATTGACACATATCAGCCTATGATGCTTTAATGTTGCAAATAAAATAATTCCACTTGCAATTTACTGCTCTGACATGTGTAATCGCCAGTTCCCATTCAAACCAATGTCCCACGTTAACATGAGAAACTGTGGTTCCTAATTATGGTGATCCAACATTTGCCTCCCATATCAGGATGACAAGGCAAACATTTCTTCTAATGTCTTCAATTGTTGCATACACCACGCTGCAGTGGACACATTTGTAAAGGTCTTTAGTTGGATCTATTGTGCGCACTGCCTTTTTAATATGGTGGGGTTTATATACACATTGCTGCTGATTGGGTAACACCTCTGACACACCCACCAAATGAGAGAAAACGTAACTCAAAGCCCGTTGCACACCGTTTCACACCATTTCGAGGAAACATGTCGTTCAACCCGGAATCTGTAGCAAAACGGTGCACACCGTTTTGAGATTGAACACGCCCCTGGTCTTGCTCTCTCTCATCAAGATTTTATAAGTGTACAAGTGAGTTTTGCTACAGGTTTTTCGCAAAAGTAGATGCAAAAGTCAAGGAGTAAACATTTAAAGTTGCAGTGCCAGATTTGAGAGGTTGTAAGTGCCGATTTGTGGTTGTAAAGTGAAAATAAATTAAAGTACAAAAGTTAATATGTAATACAAGTTTGTGTCTGTAGCTGTATTTATGTGAATATCATTTTACACATTTGTGACTACTTCTCTGCAACTGTGAATTGAAAACACAAGTGTAGTCAGAATCACACTGGCACCAATTGAAATGAAACAAGACACATGACACACATGACATCCATTGTCCTGTCCACACTGAGCTGTGTAGTCAAAAAGGGTGTAGGTTGATTAACAGTGTGTTGTGAATTTGAGTGTTCTGCCTAAACGCTGCAGCTGCCTTTTGTGGACTGTACCACAGGTCCAATCAAACTATCTCTCTCTTTTGGAGAGGTGCCCTATGAGGGAAACTGGACGGCTGAACATGACAACAAATCAAACAACCCTAAAGATGATCAGCAATATCTTGTTACATACATGGGTAGTGAACTAGTTGATGGAGGGTCTTAAATGTTGTATTTGACCCCCTTTTCTTTTGAATTCCAAACGGTTTGTTGAGGGAATACAAGATCATAACCCCCCTATGGGCAGTGAAGATTGACTGAAAAGTCTAAACTCTTTATAATGGCATTAACATTTTTCTGGCTGAAGGTGATGTCTAAAAAGATACAGGGTCTTTGTGTTTGCTAACTCTGACAGGCCCTGTTTATTAATGAGATGCCCCCCTTTCCCTGGTTCTCCCCCACCCTCTGAAATACAGGCTGGGTGGAGTGGGGAGAGCCCCCCTAACCAAACATAGCCATTAACTTAAGACTGCGTCTAATAATTAGTTTGACTAGCTAAAGACACCATAGAAAGCCTGTTTCATAAAACAAGCTCACAGTTGTCTTTAGTAAGACAGTCTAATTTGCATTGCTTTGTGGGAAATGTAAGACACTGAACAGCTTTAAAAAAAAATGGCTGATAGTGGACGCTCAATACAGTTTGCATTCGCTGAAAATATTTGCTTATTAGAGGACTACAGTGCTTCAAAATTCATTCTAATGAACAAATTTAGTGATTTTAACCCAAATAATAAAAAAACATTCTGTTACCATCATAGCAGTAAAAGTCTTCTTCAAAGTCTCAACTCAAGTCCCTTTCAGCCCTCAACTGAATCCCCCACTGGCTCAGCTGACTGTTATTTTCCATGGCAACAGAGAATGTAAACAAAGGTAGCCTAGGGGTGTGCTGTCTTACATTTTGGTCTTAAATTAGACTGATCTAAGTTTTTATGCAACTGACTGAAAAAATTAAGACCAACATTTTAGACAACTAACTAGTAAGACTAGTCTAAAACAGTTTAATGCCCCAGATCAGATCCCTATTCTGCCTGGATGTGGGCTCCTCAAATTTAAAGTCTTTGAGAGCTTCAACAAGCATTTGTCAGATATGTGCTCAATTATCTTGATCCATTCCTTCAGTTTTCCTGGAACGCTTATTTCTAGATCCTTCCCTTCTGTTCTTGCCCTGTTTGTTTTTCTGTCTGGGGACATGCCTGCCATTGTTATGTCCCCTGTCACCTGAAAACTTACTGTTTTGGGTTCTCTGCTGGAAATCACAGGTCTTTAATTGGGAGAAGTGGCCATAATTACTGTAATGGGCAAACCCATGAGGAAGATCTGCCACTTCCATCTCGAGGGGAGTCTTGCTGTCATGTTTAAGTTCTGACACAGGAGGACTTGGCTCTCTGTAATTTCTGTCTGTGTGTACCTTCTGACTTTCCCATGCTCACAAAGCAAGCTGCTTCAATTCTCCTACAGACATCCGGTCATGTCTACCAAGAGTATGAGGAACTTCCTTATAGTGTGATACAGGTTGTTCACAAATAGGCTCTTAAACATGACATCTTCCTCTGCCCTGGGGAAATCTTTGCCAGCAAAATTAATTTTTCGTAAGCGCTCATAACACTCTCTGGGAGATTCATGGCAACCCTGTTTAATTTGGAAGGCAGAAAAACGAGAGGCAGATGGATTTTGATACAGGGTATACTCTGCTACAAGGGCTTTACACAATTCGTCATAATTGTTAGCGATAGATGGGCTCTGCCTTTCTATAAAACCATGGACAGTCTGTGATGTCGTCTTCCTAAGGAGGAAGATTTTGTCTGCCATTCTGTCCTCTGGGAAGTAAGTAAAGTAAACTGTGTATTGTCTCAACTGTGTATTGTCCCTATGCAAATTAGCCAGATTAGCAAAAAAACGAATAGGTAAATAATGTGCATAGGATGGAAATATACAAGTGGTTGAATTGGATGTAGAAATGGCAAAATATGACTGTTATCTTATGAAAGATAATTAGCTGTTTCACTGTTAATTAATAAGGTGAAAACCTTATTCCTATTTAAACAAATAACTCAAAGATTATTTGAAAGACATCTGACACACAGGTTATGCAATCTAAAGAACATTAGAAAATCATAAACTGATAGTATACACTAATGCCAGGGTCTCTGGAAAGAGGTTTAGTAATGATATTTACATTCTCCTTGATCGATTGATGAGTTCAGTGATAGCGACATCTTCCACTGGGGCTCAGGGCCACATTACAGTGGGGAAGGAGCTGGATTCTGTTTTAACAGCCTTGGACACAAAGGAGCTTAGGAATGCGGATCTCCTGGAAGCACAGATTGGGTTCTTGCAATATGGAACACGCAGATATACAGCCCTTATGTTGGTGCAAAATTCATCATCTGGAACACGCAGATGCTTGAAGAGAAGGTTTGCTCGCCAGAGCTAAACCTTGTCGCTATAGTTATCTCCCTGGTATAGGGATTCTGAACTTGGTGTTGCAATAGTCTCTTGTAGTGAGACTTGGTACTTGATCGATATTCTTCTATCTCTCAGTTGGAGACTAAGAATGTTGGATGATCTGTTATCCTCTCTCTCATGGAGTGAGACTTAGCATGTTGGATGTTTGTAATCTGTTACATCTCCTACCATTCAGGCTATAGATACAGAATGTTCATTATTATTCTGTTATTGCCTCTGTCTTTTAGAGTGAGACAAGAACAAAGGTGTTTTAGAAGTGTATCCTGTTAATGACCCTCTGGACAGGGACTCAGGACAAAGGTGTGGTCATCTGGAAGATAGTTTTATACCTTCCTGATGACAAGGAGATTTCAGTTTGGTGCTTCTTGTTTCAGGGTTATGATTGGCTGCTGAGGAGGCCAACACAGTGTGGCTCACTCTCCCTTCTCTGTGTGGAACATTTGCATATTATAAAGTACATAGTTAGAACAATGTCTTTAAAGTTTCATCCATGCGCTGTTCCTTTTCCAAACATCTTCAAAAATACTCTTGACATTTTTTCTGAAGATATAGAGACCAAACATGATATTGAAAGATGAAATATTATGCATGCATTAATTTATACCACCATAGTTCAGTTTGTGTGAACTATTGTGCTGTGCTTGGCATTTGTTTGTGTTGGTCCTGCCATGATCCAATCAAAATGGAGCCACTCTTCTTTGCCTTGACAGTTAGGGAGGGGCTCTGCCATAAACTGTCTCATGGAATGTCATCTGGTCCGATGGTTCACCACACAAGCTTTGAATTATTGTCTGTGAGTGCAGATTGCAACATTCAGCTTCAAATGTTTATTTTAAAAGTTTTCACATTCGTGCTGTGAGTGTAAATTTCAATTTACGAGTACACATATTTATTGTAAAAGTTCTTAAATCCAAATATATATATATATATATATATATTAGTCTATTGTGTATTTTTATATATATTTATATTTTCTATTCGCTTTTTATTTTTATTCTATTTTTTTATTATCTCTGTCTTGTTGTTGTATTGTTTGTGCACTGGAAGCTTCTGTCACCAAAACAAATTCCTTGTATGTGTAAGCATTCTTGGCAATAAAGCTCATTCTGATTCTGATAAAGACCCGAAGTATTCATGTCATTTATGAAAATATAGATATTTTTAATGTTTAGTTCATAATGCATTAACTAATGTTAAAACAACTTTTAATTAAAAAAAAAATGTATTAGCACATATTGTAATAAACACTAACCAAGATTAGTAAATGCTTTAAAAGTATTTTTCATTGTTTGATCATGTTAACTAATGTTAATTAATACAACCTAATTATAAAGTGTTACCATTCTAGCTCACTCTTATTTAAAACTGGGCAGTGTGATACTGAATACTTTGCTGTCTTTTGTAAAATATATCACTTGGGACAATCCTAATTTGTAATTCACTTTGGATAAAAGCACATGTTAAATGATTAAATGTAAATGTTTCATAGGTTTCGTAGAGACATTCTTCATGGTAGACCGAAGCTGTATCTCTCCCAGTACATAAACAAGGTGAGACACCATATACACAATCAGTGCCTAGTGTGCAGGTAAGCTATTTCCTTGAAGAGGAGAATCTCCAGACTGGCCAATTTATTTTTATTTTTTTATTTGTATTTTTATTTATTTTTTTATCATGAAAACTATGGACTTCCTGAACCTATATAAAGTTGCTTGGAAAGTTTTGCAAGTTTTGCAAAATGATGTTACGTGGTTCCTAATATGTATCGCAAAAGTTAAAATGTGGCGCTATAAGCGAGTCAAATTTTCTCCCAAACAGATTAGGTTTTTTATGATTAATGCTCTGATAATTTTTAAATCAACAAAACCTTCCTCCCTACCCTAAACCTAACAGATAGTTTCATAAAAAGCAAATGTGACATATATATATATATATATATATATATATATATATATATATATATATATATATATATATATATATATATATACACTATATTGCCAAAAGTATTCGCTCACCCATCCAAATAATTGAATTCAAGTGTTCCAATCACTTCCATGGCCACAGGTGTATAAAATGAAGCACCTAGGAATGCAGACTGCTTCTACAAACATTTGTGAAAGAATGGGCCACTCTCAGGAGCTCAGTGAATTCCAGCGTGGTACTGTCGTGAAATTTTCTCGCTACTAAATATTCCACAGTCAACTGTCAGTGGTATTATAACAAAGTGGAAGCGATTGGGAATGACAGCAACTCAGCCACGAAGTGGTAGGCCACGTAAAATGACAGAGTGGGGTCAGCGGATGCTGAGGCGCATAGTGCACAGAGATCGCCAACTTTCTGCAGAGTCAATCGCTACAGACCTCCAATGTTCATGTGGCCTTCAGATTAGCTCAAGAACAGTGCGTAGAGAGCTTCATGGAATGGGTTTCCATGGCCGAGCAGCTGCATCCAAGCCATACATCACCAAGTGCACTGCAAAGCGTCGGATGCAGTGGTGTAAAGCACGCCGCCACTGGACTCTAGAGCAGTGGAGACACGTTCTCTGGAGTGACGAATCACGCTTCTCCATCTGGCAATCTGATGGACGAGTCTGGAATGGCGGTTGCCAGGAGAACGGTACTTGTCTGACTGCATTGTGCCAACTGTGAAGTTTGGTGGAGGAGGGATTATGGTGTGGGGTTGTTTTTCAGGAGCTGGGCTTGGCCCCTTAGTTCCAGTGAAAGGAACTCTGAATGCTTCAGCATACCAAGAGATTTTGGACAATTCCATGCTCCCAACTTTGTGGGAACAGTTTGGGGATGGCCCCTTCCTGTTCCAACATGACTGCACACCAGTGCACAAAGCAAGGTCCATAAAGACATGGATGAGCGAGTTTGGTGTGGAAGAACTTGACTGGCCTGACCTCAACCCGATAGAGCACCTTTGGGATGAATTAGTGCGAAGACTGCGAGCCAGGCCTTCTCGTCCAACATCAGTGTCTGACCTCACAAATGCGCTTTGGGACCATAATCCCCCCTCATATGCATCTAAAGGCAGATGAGCGAATACTTTTGGCAATATAGTGTATATACACACACACACTACCGGTCAAAAGTTTTGAAACACTTGACTGAAATGTTTCTCGTGATCTTAAAAATCTTTTGATCTGAAGGCGTATGCTTAAATGTAATGAAATTAGTTTTGTAGACAAAAATATAATTGTGCCACCATATACATTTATTTCATTATAAAACTAAAATTTTATTAAAAATAAAAAAGTTTTTGAAATTGATGACTTGGACAAAATAATAAAGAAAAGCAGCCAATAAGTGCCCAACATAGATGAGAACTCCTTCAATACTGTTTAAAAAGCATCCCAGGGTGATACCTCAAGAAGTTGGTTGAGAAAATGTCAGGAGTACATGTCTGCAAAATCTAGACAAAGGGTGACTACTTTGAAGATGCTAAAATATAACACAGTTTTGAATTATTTGGGATTTTTTTAGTCACAACATAATTCCCATAGTTCCATTTATGTTATTCCATAGTTTTGATGACTTTACTATTATTCTAAAATGTGGAAAAAAAATTATAATAAAGAATAAGTGTTTCAAAACTTTTGACCGGTAGTTTATATATATACAGGTGCTGGTCATATAATTAGAATATCATCAAAAAGTTGATTTATTTAACTAATTCCATTCAAAAAGTGAAACTTGTATATTATATTCATTCATTACACACAGACTGATATATTTCAAATGTTTATTTCTTTTAATTTTGATGATTATAACTGACAACTAAGGAAAATCCCAAATTCAGTATCTCAGAAAATTAGAATATTGTGAAAAGGTTCAATATTGAAGACACCTGGTGCCACACTCTAATCAGCTAATTAACTCAAAACACCTGCAAAGGCCTTTAAATGGTCTCTCAGTCTAGTTCTGTACGCTACACAATCATGGGGAAGACTGCTGACTTGACAGTTGTCCAAAAGACGACCATTGACACGTTGCACAAGGAGGGCAAGACACAAAAGGTCATTGCAAAAGAGGCTGGCTGTTCACAGAGCTCTGTGTCCAAGCACATTAATAGAGAGGCGAAGGGAAGGAAAAGATGTGGTAGAAAAAAGTGTACAAGCAGTAGGGATAACCGCACCCTGGAGAGGATTGTGAAACAAAACCCATTCAAAAATGTGGGGGAGAACCACTACGCACAGACGTATGCAAGACATGGGTTTCAGCTGTCGCATTGCTTGTGTCAAGCCACTCTTGAACAACAGACAGCGTCTGAAGCGTCTCGCCTGGGCTAAAGACAAAAAGGACTGGAGTGCTGCTGAGTGGTCCAAAGTTATGTTCTCTGATGAAAGTAAATTTTGCATTTCCTTTGGAAATCAGGGTCCAAGAGTCTGGAGGAAGAGAGGAGAGGCACACAATCCACGTTGCTTGAGGTCCAGTGTAAAGTTTCCACAGTCAGTGATGGTTTGGGGTGCCATGTCATCTGCTGGTGTTGGTCCACTGTGTTTTCTGAGGTCCAAGGTCAACGCAGCCGTATACCAGGAAGCTTTAGAGCACTTCATGCTTCCTGCTGCTGACCAACTTTATGGAGATGCAGATTTCATTTTCCAACAGGACTTGGCACCTGCACACAGTGCCAAAGCAACCAGTATCTGATTTAAGGACCATGGTATCCCTGTTCTTAATTGGCCAGCAAACTCACCTGACCTTAACCCCATAGAAAATCTATGGGGTATTGTGAAGAGGAAGATGCGATATGCCAGACCCAACAATGCAGAAGAGCTGAAGGCCACTATCAGAGCAACCTGGGCTTTCATAACACCTGAGCACTGCCACAGACTGATCGACTCCATGCCACGCCGCATTGCTGCAGTAATTTAGGCAAAAGGAGCCCCAACTAAGTATTGAGTGCTGTACATGCTCATACTTTTCATGTTCATACTTTTCAGTTGGCCAAGATTTCTAAAAATCCTTTCATTGTATTGGTCTTAAGTAATATTCTAATTTTCTGAGATACTGAATTTGGGATTTTCCTTGGTTGTCAGTTATAATCATCAAAATTAAAAGAAATAAACATTTGAAATATATCAGTCTGTGTGTAATGAATGAATATAATATACAAGTTTCACTTTTTGAATGGAATTAGTTAAATAAATCAACTTTTTGATGATATTCTAATTATATGACCAGCACCTGTGTATATATATATATTTAAAAAAAGATTCCGAAGCCACCATGTCTTCAGGACTCGTACATTTGCATTGCTAGTGCATAGATCTATCAGTATATCTACCGCGCAATTTGATCGCATTTGAACAAGGTTGTAAATGTAGTCAAATGTATCATGTGCCATCATGTGCTATAGTAAAAGTGTTTAGATATCAGATAGCATTGTGTGAGGAACAGTGTTTATGAACTGATAATCTATAGTTTTACTCGTGATTTGTTTATAAGTAAATAAAAGTCGTGGTTGTAGTGCCTCTAGTGGTCATTTCACCAGGAAACGGCTGCGATACGTACAACAAACCACATAAAAATTATTTTGCAAAAATGTAGGTATAGTAACATGATTCTATGAGACCATAGATGGGTGAGCAGGTTGGCCTAAGCAAGCATATGCAAATAATTTTCGCTGCATACTTAAGTTCAAGTTTGGTTAAATCTGACCTATGAATATATATTTAACGAAAAGGCGTTTGAGCAGAAGATGTAAACATTACAGAATGAGCTTTTGGTGGAAATGAAACATGGAGGAAACTCTTATGTTGGCGGTTTCGTATCAGGTTAAAAAGACAGCCTTATCTCACATAAAAAATAGGCAAATGTGTGCCAATTTTTCTTAGCCGAAATCGGTATATGCTGACCAAATTTGAAAACACTGCCTCCAGAGGCTAAAGCGGTAAGTGTTTCAGAGCATATAAAAAAGTGTGACATCCATTTATATCCAGGAGAGGTCGCCAGAAGCCAGTTGTAAAAAGAATTGTTTTCAGCTGAACAGGGTGTAAAACAATGAAGAGAAATGCTTATATTATTTAATCTACCCCCCAACCAAAACCCAGATCTAACCCTAACCATTATTAGAGACAAAATGCAATGTTAGTGATAAAAATGCAACCTCCTTATCACGCTCGTGATTGTTTATACAAATGTGATTACTTCTTCGGTTGAATGGGGATTGAACTGTGGTCTCCTATGCAACTGATGCAACATGCTACCAGTTGTGCCAAGAGGGAAAGTAATTGTTGTTGAGCCATTCCAAATGTGTCCAATGGGAGATAGGGCATGTCAGTGAGTCAGCGTACTGTTGCCGATCCTAGGGTACTGGGACCTTCAGAAACAGCATGCCGACTTCCCATGTGATCATGTTGCAGCAGCAGCAGCAAGAATGCAAACTTCAGTTGAAAAGAGATTCTGGATGGTTATCTTTGTGTGTATTATTTTTGTTTATTTAAAACAGAATCATATCCTGTTGGCTATTTGAATTGTGGGGTCCAAAATAATTTTGCATACTTAAAATCTAGTGTGACTGCCTCATTTCCATTTATTCCCATAATTTTTTTGCCTCTGTTAGGAAGGGATGCTGGGCGCTGATGTTTCACTTTAACTAATTTGCTAAAATGATCTGAGAAATAGATGCTGGATGAATGTTGTGAAACTCTGTCATCTGTGAATCACTCCTTTGCAAACTGTAAGATTCCTCACACTGCCCGTAGAAGCATGTGCATGAGGGGAAAATCCGGCACTATACTCATCTGAAATTCAAATTCAGCTTGCACACAATTATTTGCGGCCCAAATTCTAAATTAATTTTATCCACAGTGTATAATAAATGTGATGCATACAGCTTGCAGCTGAATACAAAAGCATTAATTGCCTGAAAACGAATGTCTTAGTCTTGTGCCTGCGAGCATTAGCATTTCAAATTGAGTTATATGGTTAAACAAGCAGTGCCTTTTATCCTGTTGCTCTGTAGAAGAGAGCACTGTTAGTAGTTGTCTCGTGTGCCCTAAAACTGCAGTTGAGAGCTTTTTTCTTTCTGGAAAAAAGGCTGCAGTTTTTTTTATTTTTTAAATTTTTTTATTGTTCTACACAAACAAAAATACCAAGGTATTACCATGTTTTTTGGACATATTACCAGGGTAGTAACATGAATTACTTGAATATGGTAAATGACCATTCGGTACCATAGTATACTATAATTTATGATTACTATAAATTACTATAATTCTCCTCCCTGCCCAGTAGGTGGCGATTAGCACAAACAATGTGAATCGGCAAAAACAAAAGAAGAATGTGAAAGTGGAGATTTATAGTAAAAAAGGCCTTAAATATTGATCTGTTTCTCACCCACACCTATCAGATTGCTTCTGAAAACATGGATTAAACCACTGGAGTTTTATGGATTTCTTTTATGCTGCCTTTTTATGATTTTTGGACCTTCAAAGTTCTGGCCACCATTCACTTGCATTGAATGGACCTAAAGAGCTGAGATATTACTCTTAAAAATCTTTGTGTTCTGCAGAAGAAATAAAGTCATACACATCTGGGATGGCATAAGGGTAAAGAGTAAACGAAGAGAGAATTTTTGTTTTTGGGTGAACTATCCCTTTAAGGCTGGGATTGAGAACATTTAGTAGAAAAATAAAAACAGAGAGAAGGTCGAAGTGGTAGTTCCCTATATGTCACTCACTCGACGTTGTGTCGATGTAGTGACACTAGGGGTCACTCTTGGGAGCCCGAAACACCTCTGGTCTTTGATAAAAGGCCAATGAAAATGTTAAAGATGCGTCTTTTTAAAGATGCCTTTCCATTTGTGTGTTATTCCTGGTTACGGTCATTATCTCTCGCCTTCTGATGTTCACGATCGCTGTCTTTCTTGTCTGGGCGCTACCCACGCGGAGACAGCATTCGTGGATGGATCATGTACTCATTGCAAGAACATGACCATGGCAACGTTGCAGTCACGGCTTACCTTCGTAAGAAAGCAAGCCACCCCAGCGGCTACCCGCCTCGGTCCTTCTACCTGCGGGTATGAGGCCAGCGCGGCTAGCCCTGGGGGCGAATTGGGGACCCCAATGGGACCACCTCCCCTGGGTATCCCCTGGACCTCCCATTCCCCAGCACGCTCGTCTGCCCCGACCGGGCTTCCGGATGAGTCCGCCGGCTCGTCTCACGGTGAGTTTGACCTCTTGTTCGGAGCCCGCGAAGGTGATGAGCTCTCGAGCGCAGCATCGGAGAGCGGGCTCCTCCAGTCAGACATGGAAGCCTCAGCTGGGCTCCCCCCCCTTGGGTACGGTCGCCCAGTCACAGGCTGACATGGAGATGACGGACATGCTTTCCTGGGCAGCCACGAGCGTCGGGCTAGAGTGGAACCCTCCGCTCTCCCCTGAACCCTCGCAGCTCGATGATTGGTTCCTGGGCTCGCGGCGCCACTCAAAGCCACGCCCCACCCCAGTTCCTTTCTTCCCAGAAGTGCAGGAGGAACTGACAAGGTCATGAGAGGCACCTTGATGCACTGGCACACAGCTGGCCCCCTGGACTATGCAAATATGCGTTTTTATAGAGAAATATGTCTGAACATATTTATAGTCTCCCCTCAACACTCCTTTCACAAAAGTGGTTAATCTCAGCAAATAACCAAATAAAATGTAATGTCCTAAAAGATTAATAAACGTTAGGATGATCTGCAGCCCAACGATCCACCACACTGTCAAAACATTACCGAGGCATCAAAGATGGTGTTTTAATGACAAAATCCTGTCCTGCCTCTCAGCACACACAGATACGATGCTATTATTGTTGTTTGTTATTAAGCAATAAAAAAAATTACCTTAATTTAATTTCTGTTCAAATCAAAAGTGCAAAGCTGAGGGGGCTGAAATTTATGCAGATTACACTGCGTGCAGAAAAGCTCCTTGATGCACACACATGAACTTGCATACAGAAAAGCAGGAACTAATACTCACATGATTGCACAAGAATGAAATTATTTTTTCAACACTGCTTTGCACTCAGTAAAACTGTAGGACAGTGGTTCTCAACCAAAAATGGGTTGTAGGTTTGTTCCAATAGGGATGTTGATGAGAAGATAATGCTAAATACAAATGATCAAATGTAACTAATCATATACTAGTGCATAGTTCAGATAGCATGATAAATAGGCTTGTCAACTTTTAAAAGGGAGGAGAAAATGCTTCCCGGATCTTTTGTCGTTTAAAGGCTATATTTGTTAACATTGAACAATTTATGTTTTACATAATTTATTAATCTTGGTTAATGTTCATTTATAAAAATACAGTTCACTGTTAGTTCTTGTTTGTTCATAATGCATTAACTAATGAAAACTTTTAATTAAAAAAATGTATTGGCATTGTGTTTGAAAAACAATTTATCATTGTTAGTTCATGTTAACTTACTGTATGTAGTTAACAAATATTAATGCATACAACCTTACTTCTACACAATTTTTATACTCTGTTGGGTCACCACTTAATGAAAAGTCTGCATCCAAATCCATTTGAGAACCACTGCTGTAGGAGAATCAAATGTGGACCGTGCATAGGAAATGTACACCTTTATTTCATCCTAAATTTGATTTGATGTTAAGTATTGCTGACTGGGTTTGCACATATTAGCATTCCATTTAAAACACATCATTAATTTGTAATTCATAATGGATGTATAATTTAAATTATACAGTTAATATTTAGTGAATATTTATTTCTTCTCTTTGTGTTAAAAATCATGTATACTGTATGTGTATATACAGTATAGTAGCCTAGTGGGGAAATGAGGTCAAACACACTCCACTGTTGTTGCCAAGAAGGTGTTTATTCAAAAATAAATTGAGATGGAATTGTGGAAGAAATTGTGAGTTTATTTGGGATGGGGTTCGGCAAATATATAATGTGTTTTATATGCTGTTTCTAAGCCACTGTGCTTTGTCTCTTTTTGTGGTGCTAATGTTTTTTTAAAAGGCAGGAAATGAGGTTTGAACACAGATCTCAACATCACCTTTCTTCTCCTGGTGTTTTTGATCAGTAAATATCAGAGTCCAGATCCCACTTTAACCTGCTTTTTCACGTGACTCAAACAACCATCATTTGCTTTTAAAGAAATATTCCTCAGTTTAAAAAAAAACAGGCAAAACATTTGTTGACGGTAATGCATTTATAATGGAAGTCTATGGGGCGAATGTACAGCAATGGAATAAACCTTACAAAATATACTATAACTTACACTGTTTTGAAATTATAGCCATAACACTTAAAGGAATAGGCATCGGTCATCATTTACTCACCTTGTGCATCAAAAAGAACATGAAAATTCTGCTAAAAATCTCCTGTTGTGTTCGACAAAACTGAAATTTATGTTTGGAGCAAGATGATGTTAAGACAGAATTTTCATTTATGAATTTTCAACTATTTAAGGAGTATGTTAGATTTTTCACAGGAACACATACATGCTAAAGACGTGAGAATGAAGCCCTGAACGTTTAATAGTGATGTATCTGAAGCCCAGTGCCAAGTATGTCTCTGTTGGTCTAAACAATATGAACTGTGTACATTTGTAGAGGTGGAGGTCTGTTAATTAACTCTTTGCTCTTTATCAAAGAGGGCAGTCATTAGCACTGGTTTACTGATTCACTACATTTATATTAGCTGTTTTATTACAAATAAATAACCTTTTCTGCTCTGCAGTTGGTAAATGGAGTTATCAGTTTTGCATAGTATGTGCTTAGTAAGACTGAACTTTTCTGATATGGGTGATATCACTTTTACCTATATAGACTCAAGTTTTGACGTTGCATTGTGTGCATTATGGTAGGGCTGGGTATCGATACAGATCTCCTGATTTAATTCAATTTTGATTCACTAACTGTCGTTTAGTTTCTGATTGATTCTGATTCATTTGGGTGTGTTTCAGTTATAATTTCCATTTTGTTTACATATGTCTATATACGTCATCTAGACCTCTAAGGTCATCACAGAATCTTCTTTTAATCATTCCTAAGTCTCGTCTAAAATCAAAAGGAGATTGTGCGTTCTCTGTCACGGCTCCTCGCCTTTGGAACAGTTTGCTTCTCCATATCAGATCCTGTAACACAGTTGATGTTTTTAAATATCATTTGAAAACTAATCTCTTCTCTCTTGCTTTTGACTGTGTATAGTGTGTTTGACTATATTTATTTGTGTTGCAATAGTATTTATGTTCTCTGAATGTGCATGAGTTGTTTATGTTTCCTTTATGTAAAGCAATTTGGTCAACATGTGTTGTTTTTAAATGTGCTATAGAAATAAATGTGATTGATTGATTGATACATATGAAAGAAATTCTCTCTGCTGATGCTGTCAATTTTACAGAGAACCTTCTAACTTGGTACATTACGAAAATATTAATTTTAGAAATGAACAACAGGGCCAAAACTATACAGTTCAATTGCTGTTTATTTCACAGATATAATTATCAAAACATCCAAAACTGAAATAAACTTTAAAGTAAAATTAATGATTGATCTTGGGATTCTAAGAATCAATATCGGGATTGTTCAAATGGTGATCGCGTTTAATCAGAAAATCTATTTTTGTCATACCCAGCCTTGCATTATGTAGAATTGTTTCGAGAATGTTCTACAGATTGACAAGCTGACGAAACTTACCTGTTCACGTTTATTCTTGTGTGGACTTTTGACTATCAGCATAAAGTCTGGTCCACTTTACAGCTTATTTTGGAGAAGAACTGACCAATTTTAACGAGACTTTACACAGCTGATTTAAGACTGCTCTGAGCCTGCTCAAAATTCTGTGTAAATATGCAATGCCACATAAAAGCCAGACTAAATTATGCCTGCTCTGACCCACCTCAGCCCCTAGTATCAAAGGCAGTTCTGATGCTGCTTTGGTTCAGTGTAAATACAATGTAGCATCAGAGCAGTTTTAATCTTTGTTGTTGTCATGATAGAGCATATGTTTCATTTTTTATTGTTTCATATTTAAAATTATAATTACATTTTGTTTTATTAATTTTGTATTTCTAGAATTAAAATATATACAGTATGTCATAACATTATTTATGCAATTGTAATTGCTGTGCAAGTACATTTATGCCACCTCTGCATAGCATTAAACAGTCTATGTAAATACACCTTTTCTTGGTATACAGTTGTGCTCAAAAGTTTGCATACCCTGGCAGAAATTGTGAAATTTTGGCATTGATTTTGAAAATATGACTGATCTTATTTAAGGATAGTGATCATATGAAGCCATTTATAATATCATTGTTGTTTGGCTCCTTTTTAAATCATAATGATAACAGAAATCACCCAAATGGCCCTGATCAAAAGTTTACATACCCTTGAATGTTTGGCCTTGTTACAGACACACAAGGTGACACACACAGGTTTAAATGGCAATTAAAGGTTAATTTCCCACACCTGTGGCTTTTTAAATTGCAATTAGTGTCTGTGTATAAATAGTCAATGAGTTTGTTAGCTCTCACGTGGATGCACTGAGCAGGCTAGATACTGAGCAATGGGGAGCAGAAAAGAACTGTCAAAAGAACTGCGTAACAAGGTAATGGAACTTTATAAAGATTGAAAAGGATATAAAAGATATCCAAAGCCTTGAAAATCAGAATCAGAATCAGCTTTATTGCCAAGTATGCTTACACATACAAGGAATTTGTCTTGGTGACAGGAGCTTCCAGTGTACAACAATACAAAAACAATATAAAAACAGCAGCAAGACATAAATAATAATAAAAAATAAGAAATAAAAACTAATTATACAAATATGTACAGACACACACATACATACATACACATACACATGGGTAGTGCAAATCTAATACAATCTGTTATGTACAGTGTAATTACAAATCTGTCCTTACTACTGGCTTGGTTGATTTTAATTTCTGCCTGTAGGTTGGAAGAAGATGAACCAGACAGTGATCAGAGAGTCCCAAAGCTGCTCTAGGGACAGAGCGATATGCATCCTTTATTGTTGTGTAACAATGATCCAGTATGTTCCTGTCTCTGGTGGGGCATGTGATGTGCTGTTTGTATTTGGGCAGTTCACATATGAGATTTGCTTTGTTAAAATCCCCAAGAATAATAATAACCAGTCCAGGTATTGTTGTTCTATGTCTGTGATTTGATCAGCCAGCTGTTGCAGCGCTGTGTTCAATCACGCGTTTGGTGCGATATACACACTCACCAGAATAAACGAGGAAAACTCCTGCGGCGAGTAGAAAGGCTTACAGTTAATAAAGAGCACTTCCAAATTAGGACAGCACATCCTCTTTATCATTGTTACATCTGTACACCAACTTTCATTGATATAAAAGCATGTTCCACCACCTCTCGTTTTCTCCGTTAACTCCGCAATGCGATCTGCTCTGAACAGCTGAAAGCCCAGCAGATGTAATGCGCTGTCCGGAATGGCTTCACTCAGCCAGGTTTCTGTGAAGCACAAGGCAGCAGAGGTTGAAAAGTCCTTGTTTGTGTGGGTGAGGAGATGTAGTTTGTCTGTTTTGTTAGGAAGAGTGCAGAGATTCACTAAGTGAATACTCGGTAAGCGCTGTTTGAAACCCGTGCCGACGGAGTTTGACAGCGCACAGGCTCGTCTCCCTCGCCTGCGTCTCTTGAACAGCAGAGCTGCGCCTCCAAATAAAATGTCTAGCAAAACGTTTGAATATTCGAAAACTGGGAAAAGATTGTCTGGTATATGCTGTCGAATGTTCAGCAGTCCGTCTCTGTTAAAACTGACTGGAAAAAGATTACTAAACACAGGACAAACAAACAAAAACAACGAAAGTACTGAGGAGCTCCACACCGAGGCAGCTATCCGCGGCGCCATCATGATGAAAATGCCAGTTAGTACTGTTCAATCACTTATTAAGAAGTGGAAAATTCGGGGATCTCTTGATACCAAGCCAAGGTCAGGTAGACCAAGAAAGATTTCAGCCACAACTGCCACAAGAATTGTTCGGGACACAAAGAAAAACCCACAGGTAACCTCAGGAGAAATACAGGCTGCTCTGGAAAAAGACGGTGTGGTTGTTTCAAGGAGTACAATACGACGATACTTGAACAAAAATGAGCTGCATGGTCGAGTTGCCAGAAAGAAGCCTTTAATGTGCCAGTGCCACAAAAAAGCCCGTTTACAATATGCCCGACAACACCTTGACACGCCTCACAGCTTCTGGCACACTGTAATTTGGAGTGACGAGACCAAAATAGAGCTTTATGGTCACAACCATAAGTGCTATGTTTGGAGAGGGGTCAACAAGGCCTATAGTGAAAAGAATTCCATCCCCACTGTGAAGCATGGTGGTGGCTAACTGATGTTTTGGGGGTGTGTAAGCTCTAAAGGCACATGGAATCTTGTAAAAATTGATGGCAAGATGAATGCAGCATGTTATCAGAGAATACTGGCAGACAATTTGCATTCTTCTGCACATAAGCTGCGCATAGGATGCTCTTGGACTTTCCAGCACGACAATGACCCTAAGCACAAGGCCAAGTTGACCCTCCAGTGGTTACATCAGAAAAAGGTGAAGGTTCTGCTGTGGCCATCACAGTCTCCTGACCTTAATATCATCGAGCCACTCTGGGGAGATCTCAAATGTGCAGTTCATGCAAGATGACCAAAGACTTTGCGTGACCTGGAGGCATTTTGCCAAGACGAATGGGCAGTTATACAACCTGCAAGAATTATGGGCCTCATAGACAACTATTACAAAAGACTGCACGCTGTCATTGATGCTAAAGGGGGCAATACACAGTATTAAGAACTAAGGGTATGCAGACTTTTGAACAGGGGTCATTTCATTTTTTTCTTTGTTGCCATGTTTTGTTTTATGATTGTGCCATTCTGTTATAACCTGCAGTTGAATATGAATCCTATAAGTAATAAAAGAAATGTGTTTTGCCTGCTCACTCATGTTTTCTTTAAAAATGGTACATATATTACCAATTCTCCAAGGGTATGCAAAATTTTGAGCACAACTGTATATGCCACTTCAGGTGCAGCTTCTGTGCCACCTTTGCAGTTTAAAGAAGACTTTAGACAGGAAGAGATCATCTGTTGACCAACCATAGTTTATGTTAATACTGTATGTGCCACCAAGGTGTCGGGTTAAGTCAGAAAGAGGGTAACTATCTAGCTACAACTGGCGATTTTAGCTCGCTCTTGCAAATTTCCTTGTCTGCTAATGTACTAATGATAGTCTGAGGTGAAACTATAGCAGCATCCAAATTTGCATACTTTTAGAGTACTGTATATTCTGCATATGATGAAGAACACACTTTTCTGCTTTTAATTAAGTACGTTCTTAAGGTATGCTGGTGAGCAGTGTGAATACATTGCGAAAATACTTCATCCGGGAACGTGGGCATTGTCCCGTTACCTGAATATATGATGTAGTCACAAGTACAGTAGTAGGTCATCAGGGTATTTCTCGCCTACTGTTTTATGTATACTGAGGATTCAGACACCCTACTGCTTTTGGCAAACTATATAGGGAAGTATGCATATTCGGATGCATATGAAAAACCTTAAAATACCCAACAAAGAAACACATCAACAACTGAACATCACAGACTGTTAAAGAAAAAGTCCTGGAAGTTCTGCTGCCTAGGTACAATTTTCATATTAAAGCATCAGTAGAACTTTGAATAGTTTGAGAATACTGTCAAGCTCGTGGTCCTCCCAAGCAAAGTCGAATGATTATAGTGAAACACAAAAGGAGAGAGTCCATTAGTGAGACATCAAGAGATACATTTCTCCTGCCTGTCTTCCCCACTTCTGCGTAGAGGTAACAATATCTGAGACTACTTTTATTTCACTTTCTCTTTCGCTCAAAGCACACATTTTTGTATTTTATTTTGCTCTGTCTCTTTGACCAAGTAAGATTGGGGTTTTCCCGGATGACAGCTGATCGGAGAGATAAACTGGCCAAGAGTAAATGGAATGTGTGGGAGCACAGATGGGGAAGAGGTGTCAAAAGTGTCCCTTCATGTCTCAATGCCTGCAGAAAAAGATGAGAGGCTCAGGAATGAAGGGTGGACTTTACTGGCAATGAGAACAAAACCACAGCTCAACGCTTAAGAGGAAACCAGGCACAACTTCAAAATGATAAAGTCTAGACAAAGAAGAATGGTGTTCTTGATTCTGAGATGTTTTTGTAGGAACGTGTAATGTGTTAAATTAAAATACCAAACAGCTGAGATTTGAAAAAGTTAACATTTATTTCAGATGCATCAGAAGGATCTACAGAAGGTTCTCAGGAGTGTGAAAATCAGGGAGATGTTTGACATCATGGATTACGAGATAAGGTAGGATATTTCTGGGCTTTGCAACCCAAAGCTAGCAACTCTAGGGCACTTTGCTTCAGTCTGATTTAATGGAATAGTTCACCCAAAAATGAAAATTCTGTCATAACTTTCTGTCATGTTGTGCTGAATTCAAAACATGTTTTAATGAATATGACAGGCAGTCTGTTCAATACAATGAAAGTGAATAGTGACTCACATTAAAGCTCAAAAGAGGACCCAAAAGGATCATAAAAGTAGTCCATACAACTCATATTCCAAGTCTTCTGAAAGCATACGATAGGTTTAGGTAAGAAACAACCTGAACTGTAAATAATTTTGCAGTGAAAATGTTGACGTCCTTTGTGCATTCATGAGGGGTGAATATATTTGTTATGAAAAATGTTCAATATGGGCTCAACTTGACTGATCCAATCACAATGGAGATTAATTTGTTTATACAATTCTTGAGATGTTATAAAATGCCAAATGTGTTTGAAATGAACAGGAAATGGTTCACCCATTTCTGAAGTGGTTATTTTGAATAAGCATTATCTTAATTTGTTACTCAAAAAAGCATCTTGCTGTCTCAAATTTATTTGCATTAGTTGACAAATTTTGCTATATAACTATGTGTGGGGTAAAAGACTCTTTCGCAACCTTTTTTAAATCTGAATTTTAATCAAAACAACCTTCCATTATTATTTTCACAAAAATTATTTCACCATCAATATTCAATAAAATAAAAAAATAATACATTTTGTGACCAGAAAAAAGCTAATTTTCCTTAAGGTGTGCCTTTAGCCCCATTGTTCCCTACATAAAATGACAATTAAAAATAGTGCAGGCAGAATGCAATAATGCATTCTATGAGAAAAGGACAGATTGACAAATTTTATTGCAAAATGTAGGCTTGTTCAATCATATGGGAGTAAAAATGTTGTCAGACAGTGTAATGTGCTCTGGACCCCTCCCTGCTTGTCGTGGTGACGAGGTTTATAGTAGATTATTGACACTGAATGGCTGGATGTCTGAGTGGTATCCGGAGAATAGCATAGGATTTATAGACAGTTGGAAGAGTTGTTGGGGTAGACTTGACCTGCTAATGAGAGATGGACTCCATCTCTCCAGAGAAGGTACCGCTCTCCTCTCTAGTAATTTGGCTCATAGCCTTAATAGTATTTGACTAACTGGGGCCCATGTCAGGAAGCAGACAAACTGGCTAATCTGAACGTCTGGTAGCTGCCTTGAGACGTCACACAGGTCACATAAACTACAACACATAGAGACTATATCACCTAGCTGTCATATAGAGACTGTGTCTGTTGCCCGAACTACCAAACACAAGCCCCTCACTAAATCATTTAGAAAAAATTTGATTACGGTAAAACTTGAAAATAACAAAACAATAGAAGAACATCAAAAATACAAGATAAAACATCAAATAAAGGTAAGGCTACTAAACATTAGATCTCTTTCTACCAAAACACTAATTGTAAATACAATTATTACAGATCATAGTTTGGATGTGCTCTGTTTGACTGAAACCTGGCTTAAACCAGATTAATATATTAGTTTAAATGAATCTACTCCCTCAGTTTATAGTTATAAACATGAGCCTCTTCTGAAGGGTCGAGGAGGAGGTGTTGCTGCAATGTACAGTGAAGTTTTTGGTGTTACACAGACGACAGGATATAAGTTTAAGTCTTTGAACTAATAATGCTTAATGTGACACCGTCAGATACAAATAAAAATCTCTGTCATCTTTAGCCCTTGCTACAGTATATAGATCACCCGGGCCATATTCTGTTCCCTATCTGTCACTCACTCGACGTTGGTGTCGATGTAGTGACACTAGGGGTCACTCTTGGGAGCCCAAGACACCTCTGGTCTTTGATAAAAGGCCAATGAAAATTGGCGAGTGGTATTTGCATGCCACTCCCCCGGACATAAGGGTATAACAGTAGCTGGTATGCAACCACTCATTCAGATTTTCTCTTCGGAGCCGAACGGTCATGCTCATTGAGCTGAATACTACTGTTCATTCACCGCTGCTGGATCTGACGGCACATTTCAGCGGCTTCTCCCTCCTCTGCACTGGTGCACTGCAGAGAACACCCCTGGGCGCTTCGGCAGAAAAACTTGAGAGTATATTTTCTGAAAGAGCATTTTTCCCCTCTAAATGAGTATATATTTCTCTAAAAGAGCGCACACGGAACGTCTTTTTAAAGATGCTTTTCCAATTGTGTGTTATTCTTGGTTGCGCTCGTTATCTCTCGCCTTCTGATGGTCACGATCACTGTCTTTCATGTCTGGGCACTGCTCACATGGAAACAGCGTTCGTGGATGGTCAAGTTCTCATTGCGAGAATATGTCCATGGCAACGTTGCGGTCGCGGCTCGCCTTAGTAAGGAAACAAGCCACCCCAGAGGCTCTCGCCTCGGTCCTTTTACCCATGGGTATGAGGCCAGCGCGGCTAGCACTGGGGGTGATTTGGGGACCCCAATGGGACCGCCTCCGCCGGGTAGCCCCCCCATGGACCTCCCATTCCCCAGCATGCTCGTCTGCCCCGATCGGGCTTCAGGATGAGTCCGCCGGCTCATCTCATGGTGAGTTCGATCTCTTATTCGGAGCCCGCGAAAGTGATGAGCTCTCAAGCACAGCATCGGAGAGTGGGCTCGTCCAGTCGGAAGCCTCAGCTGGTCTCCTCCCTTCGGGGTCGATTGCCCAGTCACAGGCTGACGCGGAGATGATGACATGCTTCCCCAGAGCATGCCGCTCAAAGCCACACCCCGCCCCCGTTCCTTTCTTCCCGGAAGTGCATGAAGAGCTGACAAGGTTGCGGGGGGCTCTTTTTACTGCCCGGTCCCGATCTTTTCAGCTTCCCCACCCTCACTACCCTCGATGGTGGGGCGGCCAAGGGCTATTCGGCAATCCCCCGGTGGATAAAGGCGCTCGCGGTGCACCTATGCCCGCAGAGTGCTGCCACCTGGCGCGGGTGCCCAAAGCCCCTGTCCAAGGCCTGTAGGTTTATGTCGTCTCTGACGGCCAAGGCCTACGGTGCCGCTGGACAAGCTGCCTCCGCCCTGCACTCCATGGCTCTCCTGCAAGTCCGCCAAGGCGCTAAAGGAACTGCACAAGGGTAGTTCCGCCCCGTGATTGATGCAGGAACTGTGCTCGGTGACCGACCTCGCTCTCTGAGTGACGGAGTTCATGGTGCGGTCTCTCGGGCGGACGATGGCCACACTAGTGGTCCAGGAGCGCCACCTTTGGCTCAACCTGGTCGAGATGGGTGAGACCGACAAGACACAATTCCTTGCTGCCCCCATTTCCCAGGCGGGCCTATTCTGCGACACCGTCGAGGACTTTGCCCAGCAGTTTTCGATGGTAGAGCAGTAGATGGATGCTAGCCGGCATATCCTGCCTCGGCGCGGCTCAAGATCCCGCACCCTGTCTACTCATCGCCAAGGGTGTCCCCCTGCGGTGACTGCACTGGCTCTGCCGCAGCCCACCCCTTCGGCCCAGCCCCGGCATGGAGTCCACCGCAGGAAGCAGACGCCACCCGTCTCGCGGCCGCCCAGAACCCGTGAAAGACTTCAAAGCGCCCTTGAGACGGGCGACCCAGGGACAATGAAACCCAATGCTCTGGAGCTGGTAAGCAGATCTCCATCTTTTTGTTACCTTTTGCATTTAATTGCGCTGCATGCCCAAGTGGCTGCAGTACTCAAGAGCTCAGCAAGAGCGGTTTCCTTGTTCCGTGGGTCACGTATCCGGTTTGTACGGCCATCATCACGACCACCGTCCACCACTCTATTTGGCAGGTTTGGCGCTCCAGCGGTGGTCTCCCACCCCTGAGCGCCCAGCTGTGGCACAAATCTGCCCCCGATGTGACAGTCCCCATGGGTCACAAGGACAGGCCTCTTCCTCCCCCATCCCAGGCTGTTCCGGGGGTGGTCACAAGGAGCCAGGTAAGTGCTTCGATGTCCTTAGACTCAGCACGGCCACGACAAGCCCCCTTTGAGCCTTTGCAGTCAGCCGAGCTTAAGGCACTCTCCTTGAAGACTGCCCTCCTGACTGCGCTCACTTCCATCAAGAGGGTAGGTGACCTGCTAGCGTTCTCTGTCAGCGAAACGTGCCTGGAGTTCGGTCCAGGTTACTCTCACGTGATCCTGAGACCCTTACCGGGCTATGTGCCCAAGGTTCCCACCACCCCTTTAGGGACCAGGTGGTGAACCTGCAAGTGCTGCCCCAGGAGGAGGCAGACCCATCCCTGTTGTCGCTGTGTCCGGTGCGCGCTTTATGCATCTATTTGGATCGCACGCAGAGCTTTAGAATCTCTGAGCAGCTCTTTGTCTGCTTTGGTGCACAGTGGAAAGGAAGCACTGTCTCCAAGCAGAGGATTGCCCACTGGCTCATTGACGCCATAACTATGGCATATGTCGCCTAGGACATGCTGCCCCCGGTAGGGCTACCAGCCCATTCTACCAGGGGTGTAGCGGCTCCCTGGGCCCTGGCCAGGGGTGCCTCTCTAACAGACATTTGCAGAGCAGCGGGCTGGGCAACACCCAACACCTGTGCAAGGTTCTACAACCTCCGGGTGGAACCGGTTTCATCCCAGGTAGTGGCACGCAACACAAGTGGATAAGCCCGGGATAGCTGGCCGGGTGTATCGCTTGAACATAGTGCCTTCCACCTCCCTTGGAGCTGAAGACGGGCGCCATTAATTCCCAGTAGTGTTCACAAACTTTGTTCCTTGGTTGACTTCCTCCGAGCCCTGTGGCAGTTGAGTTTTTGGAGAGACTCACTGCCGGCCCAGTACAGGTGCTTACTAAGAGCCCTGTTCTGGGGTAGGTACTCCGCATGTGGCGGTTCCCTGTAAGGCTAACCCCATGTGATCTATATCTTCCGCTAGTTCATTTCCCTGCTGGCAATCTGCGTCTTCCTTGGGCAGAGCCCCTCTGCCCCAGTCTCCATGTTTGTAGTAACTCCTCCCCCATTCGGCAGGATCTACCTTGAAGGCTCTCCACATGGTTGGAAAGACCATGTGACATATTCTTCCACTTAAATATCCCCCCCCTCTTTGGGCGAGGTGTGGTCTCCGCGGTGTCTTCCCCTTGGGAGGGACACCCCCCGACTAGACCTGGCGGCCCAGTCGGATAATCCCCCTTCTTTTTTAGGGAGTGGAAAAAGAGAAGGGGAAAAGAGGCCACGACTGGGTTAAGCCTGTCTCTATCTTTGGGTAGTCGACTTGTCCCCAAAAAGGGCCATTCGACACTCATAACTATGTTGGGGGAGGTTACGTGTTGACCTGGTGTGCTGGCTATGAGGCACACAGCAAGTCTGCCCACCACACACCGCCAGTTCACGTAACACAGTTCAGCCTTGTGGCATTTTGTATAGGGACCCCTACTGTCACTGCATCGACACCAACCATAACCTCCGTTCCCTGATGGAGGGAACGAGACATTGTGTCCCTCCTGCCACAACGCTGAACTACCCGCTGAACTGGCCTGACCTTATATCGGCTCCTCAGCATAAAACCTGAATGAGTGGTTGCATACCAGCTCCTTTTATACCCGTATGTCCGGGGGAGTGGCATGCAAATACCACTCGCCAATTTTCATTGGCCTTTTATCAAAGACCAGAGGTGTCTCGGGCTCCCAAGAGTGACCCCTAGTGACACTACATCGACACCAACATCTCGTTCCCTCCATCAGGGAACGGAGGTTACACCAGTAACCATGACAATTTCCTTAGTGAATTTGCAAATTTTCTATCTGATCTAGTAGTTAATATAGATAGAACTTTAATTGTTGGTGATGTCAACATTCACATAGATAATGAAAATGACACATTGGGATTAGCATTTATCGATATTCTCAACTCTCTTGGAGTCACACAAAATGTGACAGGACCAACTCATCACCATAATCATACACTAGATTTAATTCTGTTATATGGAGTTGATGTTGATACTATAGAAATTCTACTGCAGAGCAATGACATCTCAGATCATTACCTCGTTTCTTGTATGCTTCGATCAGCTAATGTTACTCAGTCTATAACACGCTATCATTCAGGTAGAACTTTTCTTTCGACCACTAAAGATAGCTTCACTAACAATCTTCCAGATTTATCTCATATACTCAGTAAGCCAAAAAGTCTAGGAGAACTTGATGTAATAACAGAAAATATAAATACAGTCTTCTATAGCACTCCTGATAGTGTCGCCCCGCTTTGATAAAAGAAAATTAAAGAAAAAAGCCCCACACCATGGTCCAATGATCATTCATGCTCTCAAGAAAGCAGCTCGGAAAATGGAGCGCAAGGGGAAGAATACAAAATTAGAGGTATTTCGCAGTGCATGGAAGGATAGTGTCTGTAGCTACAGTCAGACACTAAAAGCTGCCAGGTCAGCATATTTTAGCAAGCTCATAGAAAATAACCACAACAATCTTAGGTGTTTTTTCAGTACTGTGACTAAATTGATTAGGAATAAAGCCTCGACTGAACCAGATATTCCGTCGCAGCACAATAGTAATGACATCATTAATTTCTTTACTGATAAAATTTAAATCTTCAGAAATAAAATTGGAATTATGCAATTGTCTGTCACAGTACCTCAGAAAACAGTGTCTCATAATATTCCTCACAAACGACTTCAGTCCTTCGCTGTCATAGGTCACGAAGAGAACAAAACTTATTGAAACATCAAAAGCCACAACTTATTTGTTACATCCAATACCAGCTAAGCTCTTAAAAGAGGTATTCCCTGTAATCTCAGAGCCTCTTCTTAATATTATTAACTCCTCACTATCCATAGGACTCTTATGTCCCAAGAAACTTTAAAATGTCAGTTATCAAACTGCTTATTAAGAAGCCACAGCTTGATCCTGCAGAATTGGCTAATTATAGACTGATTTCAAATCTCCCATTAATGTCAAAAATACTAGAAAAGGTAGTGTCCTCCCAACTATGTTCATTTCTACAGAGATATAGTATATGTGTATGAAAAATTGCAGTCAGGATTTAGGCCCCATCACAGTACAGAGACTGCACTTATCAGAGTTATAAATGACTTGCTATTATCATCTGATCGTGGCTGTAATTTCTCTTCTAGTGCTTTTAGATCTTAGTGCTGCCTTCTACACCACAGATCATGACATTCTCTTGAATAGGCTTGAGAATTATGTTGGCATTTGTGGACTTGCATTAGCATGGTTTAGGTCCTATTTAGCAGACCACTACCACTTTGTCTATGTAAACGAGGAATTGTCAAATCAAAGAAAAGTATGGAGTGCCACAGGGATCAGTATTAGGGCCTCTGCTTTTCTCCTTATATATGCTTCCCCTGGGAGATATTATCAGGAATCATGGAATAAGTTTCCACTGTTATGTCAATGATCACAATTCTCCAAATTAGCAGAGTGTATCAATGAAATCAAAGATTGGATGCCCAGAAATCTCCTTCTACTCAATTCCGACAAAACAGAGGTACTAATTCTTGGACCAAAAACATCTAAAAATAAGGTGCTAAAAAATAATTTGACTCTCAATGGATGAACTGTTACATCGTCTTCAACAGCGAATAACTTAGGTGTTATATTTGATAGCAATCTGTCCTTTGAAAATCACATTTCCAATGTTTGTACAACAGTATTCTTCCACCTCAGAAATATTGCTAAGTTACGACACATGCTCTCTGTTGCTGATGCCAAAAAACTAATTCATGCATTCATGACCTCAAGACTAGATTATTGTAATGCATTACTGGGAGGATGTCCAGCAAGTTCAATAAATAAACTTCAGTTGGTTCAAAATGCAGCAGCCAGAGTGCTGACTAGAACCAAGAAATATGATCTCATTAGCTCCATTTTATCGTCATTACATTGGCTACTTGTTCAATTTCGTATTAATTATACATTTTTGTTAACTACGTACAAAGCTTTGAATGGTCTAGCTCTGCAGTACTTAAGTGACCTTCTACCACACTATATTCAATTACGTTCATTACCATGACAAAATTCTGGACTTTTAATAGTTCCTAGAATATCAAAATCCACAAAAGGTGGTAGATCCTTTTCCTATTTGGCTCCTAAACTATGGAATAGTCTCCCTAACACTGTTCAGGATGAAGACACACTCACTGAGTTTAAGTCTAGACTAAAGACTTATCTATTTAGCCAGGCATAAACCTAATTTATGTATGCCACTGCCTGAACCTTGGACTTAAAGTAGACCTTACCAAAATGACCAGCCGGTAGAACTGCGATGCACCTTATTAATCTCTGCCTGCATCACCTTGGTCTATTGATGGACTACACTCTTAAAATGGAATACACGGACTATCAATTAATTGCCAACAAAAGCTTTCATCAGCCAACCAACAAAGGAAAATGCATCTATGTGAACATCTGCAGTTAATCCAGGATGAACTTCAAAGACATTATTCATTAGTCATTAATCTAACAGTTCATACAAAATCTTTGATTAAATACTGGCCCTTAACACTTACCTAGTTTACTTATTTTAAACCATGACTTGCACTGCACATAAATAAGTAATATTGGCATTATATTCATGCTGTTTAGCCAGAGGGGAACTGGCCCCCACAGTGAGCCTGGTTTTTCCCAAGGTTATTTTTCTCCATTAACCAACATCTATTTAAAATCATATTTAATCAAACTACACAGTGATGACTCTAAGACTTTATAGATATTACAGATTCATTTTCAGTTAATGCATGATTTTCTGTAAAGCTGCTTTGAAACGATGTGTGTTGTGAAAAGTGCTATACAAATAAAAATGACTTGCGTAAAAAAAAACAATACTTTGACTTCTAAAGCTACTTTTTGTATTGACTAATCAATGCTTTACTTGTCTGTCACAATTATGATTTTTTTTTTTAATCTGAATTATATGTGCTATATATATTGAGTGCTGTACATGCTCATAACTTTTCATGTTCATACTTTTCAGTTGGCCAAGATTTCTAAAAATCCTTTCTTTGTATTGGTCGTAAGTAATATTCTAATTTTCTGAGATACTGAATTTGGGATTTTCCTTAGTTGTCAGTTATAATCATCAAAATTAAAAGAAATAAACATTTGCAATATATCAGTCTGTGTGTAATGAATGAATATAATATACAAGTTTCACTTTTTGAATGGAATTAGTGAAATAAATCAACTTTTTGATGATATTCTAATTATATGACCAGCACCTGTATATATATATATATATATATATATATATATATATGTACATACAGTATGTGTGTGTGTGTGTGTGTGTGTGTGTGTGTGTGTATGTGTAGTATTTATAATTATTTGAATTATTAAGTACTATTTATATTTAATGATCTTTACTTGGGGGGTCTTTCTCAGCATATATTAATATGCGATTAATTTGATTAATTGATTGGCATGTTATGTAATTAATTTGATTAAAACCAAACTAAATAAGCAAATAGTTGCGTATGACTGGACCTATTTCTCCTCCCACTCATCTTAATGTGCAGAAATGCTGTACAGGAAGCATTCAGTCATAGTGTTCGTTTGTTATAAATATACAATATATTTATATATTTAAATTAAAATCTGTTAAAAAATTTAAAACCTTAATTGTTAATAAATTATATAAAAAAAATAGGCCTACAATTATAAAACGGCTTTTAAATGTTAAATGCCAAACTTAAATATTTTATCCTCAGAAACTAGAAAAAATCCATTTAGTATAGAAATCGTACTGATATCGATATGATATCGGCTGTCACCTTCAAAGCTGAAAAATATGGAACACCCCCTCCATGGAAGGGCTACTTGGCCTTGAAAGTACTTTGTATCACATCGAAAATAATTGGTATCACCCATCCATACATGGAACAAGAGAACCCAGGATCATATTAAGCCAAGCTTAAGAATGACTCTGGGTTAACATTTTTAGTGTGAAAATCTGATTACCATTATTTTAGTGAGCAGGAAACCTCCACAGTGTATTTACAAAAACATGAGTACACATTCTGTCTGTATAGATTTGCCCCAGATCAAGGTGGCTTTCTATCTCACATGTAGACGTGCACATATTCACACACTTTCTCTCTCTCTCGCATTCTCTCTCTCTCTCTGAATGACTGGCAGAGACAATTCTATTGCACACATATTCTTCATATGCACAATCTGCCATAACTCACAGTCTCTCACAAATAAAGAAGCACAGAGAATCTCTTTGTGTACAGACAGTTATTTGAGTATTTGTCTTTCTGTCAGTAATAATGTGTGTGTGTTTGAGCAACAGTACATCACAGCCCTGGGTGCAGAACAAAGAGACAGGCTCATTAGAGTTCAGCCGAGTGAGTGACTGACTGCTCTCTCTCTCTCTCTCGCTCGCTCTTGACTGGAAGGGAATGTGCACATAACGACGCTCATTACTGCAGGGTTGTCAGACTGGCACTGCCCACTAATGCCCACATAGGCCCACTTACTTACATGCACTTCACTGTCAAGGCCTTAAGTGTGATTATGAGTTTGGCATATACTGTATGTGCAATATAGAGCAGTGACATGCACAGACCTGAGCGGGGGACCCTTGAGCCCCTGTAGCCCTCGTTCTGTGCACGTCATTGATATAGAATGCATCAAACACATTCATTCCGATCTCTTAAGGAATTAATTCAATAAACACTTGACACTACTTCTGAGTTTTTAATTTCCAGACAGATCACATTGTGAATTCTGCAAAAGTACGTTGAAAGTTCTATGGCTGAAATCGGTCTGTGCTTACTGAAATTTGATTCAATAATGTGTGATGGATATGGCAGAATGGGATTGATTTCAAGGTATATGAACTCAACATATTGAGTCTCTGTTTGATCAAGTTGGAATTTCAGCACCAAAACCTGCATATTATTTGCTAACTAGCCACAGTCCAGTTAAAGCAGGCACTATCTGTGCTGGTATAGCGCTGTGCAATGCAAATTTAAATGAATTCATTTGTCTTTTTATTTTTTTTTTTATCCCAAACGCACCTCCTTCTTTGTAAATTAGGATTATTATACATTGTGCCTTATTCACAAAAAAAGAGCACTATTTGTGCTTTTAACGCCCATGGAAAGCAGGCAGTTAATGCAATTTTTTTTAAAAGGCATGCCTGTTTGTGTACAATTTCTTTTGATTGTGGCAGCAGTAACTGACCAAAAGATGATCAAATACAAGAGAAGAGCATTATAAACAGGCATAGACTGTATTTTAAGAAAAGGTTTGCTATTACTTTTCTAAGCAATCAGACTCAATCAGAAATCTTTCAGAAAATCTGAAATTTTCACCTGGTGGACAAATAAAATGGGCAAAAAATCCCTATGCCTTGCATTGAAGGAGGCAACTGAGCCATATCTACAGACTAGAATATCATAGAGACTTGATGGGCCAGTAAGTAACCACCTAGTAACCACCAACAACACCCTAGCAACACCCTAGAAACCATTCAGAACACACTACACTGCAAAAAATGATTTTTAAGTTTTTTAACTTGTTTTCCTGTAAACTAATTTAAACATTCTTAAAACGTGATTTATTTACTTGTCAAGCAATATGGGATAAGATATTAAATGTTGTTTTACGATAAATCTGACAAAATTTTATGAACTTTAGACTTAAAACAAGAAGCAAAATAAACTAGTTTTCCCTTTGAATGAAGTTTATTTTTCTTACCCCATTGGCAAACAGTTTTTCTTGTTTTAAGCATAAATCTCACTTAATTTGATTAGATTTCTCTTAAAACAAGACTTAAAATCATATGCCAGTTTGCTTGTCAAGTAAATAATAATGTTTTAAGAATATTTTGATATTTTTACTGGAAAACAAGACCAAAATACTTGTCTTGAAAAAAAAAAAAAAAATAATAATAATAATAATAATATATATATATATATATATATATATATATATATATATATATATATATATATATATATATATATATCATTTATTTATTTTTTTTTTTTTCAAGACAAGTATTTTGGTCTTGTTTTTGGTCTTTGGTCTTTATATATATATATATATATATATATATATATATATATATATATACATACACACAGTGTTGGGGAGTAACTGGATACATGTAACGGGATTACGTATTTAAAATACAAGATATAAGAAACTGTATTCCACTACAGTTACAATTTAAATCATTGGTATTTAGAATAGAGTTACATTAAAAAGGTATTTTGATTACTGAAGAGATTACTTTGCATTTTATTGTCATTTGTTTTATTTCATATTTAGTCCTTTCAGATGGAAAACATTTATACATATAAATGATGCGATTTAAAGTGCATTTGAACAGCGGTGAAACACTTTCTTATGATGTGTTACATTCATACGAGCAGACAGAGAAGTAAGTTTGAAGTTAGTTTGGAGCAGAAGAAATAGAAATAAACCTTGTGTAAATTGTCAGCTTTATGCTAAGCTAAAATGTCATTTCTAGCCATTTTGTATGCATGTTACCAGGCATGATCACGTTGGATTATAACTTCTTTTTTTTCTACTAAGACCTTTGATATTAGGGCAAAAATCGTATTCTTGATAATAATTTTTGTATTGTTTTCCTGTAAAAATATCTAAAAATCCTTAAAACAAGATCAGCTTGATTTATCTTGTTTTAGAAACAACACTGCATGAGATATTTAGGTTTCCCTATCTGTCACTCACTCAACGTTGTGTCGATGTAGTGACACTAGGGGTCACTCTTGGGAGCCCCAAACACCTCTGTTTTTTTAAAAAGGCCAATGAGAATTGGCGAGTGGAATTTGCATGCCACTCCCCCGGACATACAGGTATAAAAAGAGATGGTATGCAACCACTCATTTAGATTTTCTCTTCGGAGCCGAACGGTTCTATTCATTGAAGCTGAATTCATCCGCGAAGTTCATTCACCTCATCTGCTGGATTCAATGGCGCATTTCAGCGGCTTCTCCCCCTCTGCACCTGTGGAGTGTAGAGAATGCCGAACACTTCGGCAGAAACAACTAAAAGAGTATATTCTAAAAAGAGTATATTTTCTTTCTAAAAGAGCGGCACACACGGAACGTCTTTTTAAAGATGCCTTTCCATTTGTGTGTTATTCCTGGTTGCGGTCGATATCTCTTCGCTTCTGATGGCCACGATCGCTGTCTTACGTGTCTGGGCACTGCCCACGCGGAGACATCGTTCATGGATGAGTGATATCCTCATTGCGAGAACATGACCATGGCAACATTGCGGTCGCGGCTTGCTTTCGTAAGAAACCGGTACCTATGGGATTGAGGCCGCGTCGGTTAGCACTGGGGGCGATTTGGGGACATCAATGGGACCACCTCCGCCGGGAATCCCCCCCATGGACCTCCCATTCCACAGCACGCTCGCTTGCCCCGATCGGGCTCTCGCACGAGACCGCCGGCTCGTCTCAGCGTGAGTTCGACTTCTCGTTCGGAGCTCCGGAAGATGATGAGTTATCGAGCACAGCATCGGAGAGCGGCCTCGTCCAGTCTGACGCAGAGGCTTTGGCTGGGCTTCCTCCTTCGGGAACGGTCACCCAGTCTCACGCCGACGCGGAAATGACGGACATGCTTTCCCGGGTGGCCGCGAGTGTCGGGCTGGAGTGGAACCCTCCACTCTCCCCTGAACCCTTGTGGCTCGATGATCGGTTCCTGGGCACGGGGCACACTGTCCACCGTCCCATTTTGGCAGGTATGGTGCTCCAGTGGCAGATCCCACGCCCCTGTGCGCCCAGCTGTGGCACAAACACACCCACACGGGATTGGTTCCAGTGGACTATGGGGACGAGTTTCCTCCTCCCCCCTCCTCGGCCAATCCTATGGTGGGCGGCAGGAGCCAGGTAAGTGCTTCGATGTCCCTGGACTCAGCACGGCCACGAGGCTTGAGTCCCCTCGATGTGGCACCTTGAGCTCCGCCTTGCCGCAAGGCCCCACCTGCTGGTACGTCCAATATGATCATTCCCTTGGTCCCCCTCGCCCAGAGTTTGGGCACATGGCTCGCACTTTACAACCAGTCGCGATGGCTGACCTGGACCGTCCGACTTGGCTACGCGATTCAGTTTGCCAGGCACTTGCCCAGGTTCAGCGGCATCCGCTTCACCTCAGTGAAGAGCGAGAATACTGCTACCTTGCGTGCGGAGATCGCTACCCTTCTGCGCAAGTGCGCGATAGAGCCTGTCCCTCCAGCCGAGATGAAGAAAGGGTTCTACGGCCCTTACTTCATCATACCGAAGAAAGGCGGTGGGTTGCGACCAATCCTGGACCTGCGAGTACTGAACCGGGCTTTGCACAGACTCCCGTTCAAGATGCTTACGCAAAAACGCATTCTAGCGAGCGTCTGACATCAAGATTGGTTCACGGAAGTAGACCTGAAGGACGCATACTTTCACGTCTCGGTCTTACCTCGACACAGACCCTTCCTGCGGTTTGCCTTAGAAGGCCAGGCTTAACAGTACAAGGTCCTCCCCTTCGGCTTGTCCCTGTCTCCTCGTGTCTTCACAAAGGTCGCAGAGGCTGCCCTTGCCCCGCTAAGGGAAGTGGGCATCCACATCCTCAACTATCTCGATGACTTGCTAATCCTAGCTCACTCTCGAGAGTTGCTGTGCGCACACAGGGACCTCGTACTCCGGCACCTCAGCCGACTGGGGCTTCAGGTCAACTGGAAAAAGAGCAAGCTCTCCCCGGTTCAGAGCATCTCTTTTTTCGGTTTGGAGTTGGACTCAGTCTCGATGACAGCGTGCCTCACGAATGAGTGCACACAGTCGGTGCTGAACTGTCTGAAGGCATTCAGACAGAGAACAGTGGTTCCACTGAAACTTTTCAGAGGCTCCTGGGGCATATGGCATCCTCAGCGGCAGCCACACAGCTCGGGTTGATGTATATGAGACCGCTTCAGCACTGGCTTCACACTCGAGTCCCGAGATGGGCATGGCCACGGGACACATCGTGTGGCCATCACGCCAATCTGTCGCCTCCTCTTCAGCCCTTGGACCGACCTTGCAGTCCTACGGGCAGAGGTTCCCCTAGAGCAGGCCTCCAGGCATGTCATGGTTACAACAGATGCCTCCAAGATGGGCTGGGGTGCCGTATGCAATGGGCACACAGCTGCCGGCTCCTGGACTGGCTCGCGGCCGTGTTGGCACATCAACCGCCTAGAGTTGTTGGCAGTACTGCTCGCCCTGCGGAGGTTTCAGCCGTTGATCCAGGGCAAGCACGTGTTGATCTGGATGGACAACACAGCATCGGTAGCATACATGAACTGCCAAGGCGGTCTATGCTCCCATTGCATGTCACAACTCGCCCACCGTCTCCTCCTCTGATGTCAGCAGCGCCTCAAGTCACTACGAGCCACTCACACCCTGGGCGACCTCAACACCACAGCGGATGCACTTTCACATCAGGTTACCCTCAGGGGAGAGTGGAGACTCCACCCTCAGGTTGTCCAGCTGATTTGGAGTCAATTTGGTCAAGCACAGGTGGACCTGTATGCTTCCCGGGAATCCTCCCACTGCCCGCTTTGGTACACCCTGACCAAGGCACCCCTCGGTATAGATGTGCTGGCACACAGCTGGCCCCCTGGTCTATGCAATAAAATTTCCCCCAGTGAGCCTACTTGCACAGACCCTGTGCAAGGTCAGGGAGGACGAGGAGCAGATCATCCTAGTAGCACCCTACTGGCCCACCCAGACGTGGTTCTCGGATCTCACGCTCCTTTCGACTTAGAAGCTCCGAGCAGCTCTTTGGTTGCTTTGGTGGACAGCAGAAATGAAGCGCTGTCTCCAAACAGAGGCTCGCCCAATGGATCATCGATGCCATCATGATGGCATATCAGGCTCAGGATGTGCCACCCCCTGCGGGGTTATGAGCCCACTCCACCAGGAGTGTGGCGGCCTCCTGGGCCCTGGCCAGTGGCACCTCTTTGGCAGAAATCTGCAGAGCAGCAGGCTGGGCAACACCCAACACCTTTGTGAGGTTCTACAAACTCCAGGTTGAGCTGGTCTCATCCCGTGTATTGGCAGGCACAAGCAGGTAAGTTCTGGGACAACTGGCCGGGTGAACCACTTGCGCATAGCACCTTTTCCCTCCCTTGAGGTGAAGACGTGCGCTCTTGACTCCCAGTCGTGTTCACAGACTGTGATCCCCAAATGACATTCCTCCTTAGCCCTCTGGCAGTTGAGTTTGCGGAGAAACTCGCTGACTGGCCCAGTATGTGCGCTAATTAGACCCTGTACTGAGGTAGGTGCTCCACATGTGCTGGTTCCCCGAAGGCGACCCCATGTGATATCTTCTGCAAAATTGTTTCCCTGACGGAAAACTGCGTCTTCCTTGGGTAGAGGCCCCTCTGCCCCCGGTCGCCATGCCCTGTAGAAACTCCTCCCCCTTCGGGTAGGACCTACCATGGGACCTCTCCACATGACATACTCACGACAAGACTTGGTAAGACCATGTGACGTATTCCACTCAAAATACCCCCCCCTTTTTGGACGGGGTGTGGTCTCTGCAGTGTCTTCCCCTTGGGAGGGACACCCCCCGACGCAGACACTTATGGCTCCCAGTCAGTTAACAAATTCCAATCTTTTTGGGGAGTAAAGAGAGGGAAAAGAGGCCTCGGCTGAGCTAGCCTGTCCCTGTAGTTGAGCAGTCGACTTGTTCCTGATGGACCGTTCGATGCCCAAAAGAGTGTTGGGGGAGGTTATGTGACGGCTTGGTGCGCTGGCTACAAGGCACACAGCAGTCTGCCCTTCACACACCACCAGTTCACGTAACACAGTTCAGTTAGATGTGGCGTTTTGTATAGGGACCCCTAGTGTCACTACATCGACACAACGTCGAGTGAGTGACAGATAGGGAATGTCCTGGTTACTTTCGTAACCTCCGTTCCCTGATGGAGGGAACGAGACGTTGTGTCCCTCTTGCCACAACACTGAACTACCCGCTGAAATGGCCGGGACCTGGTCTCGGCTCCTCAGCACAAAACCTGAACGAGTGGTTGCATACCAGCTCCTTTTATACCCGTATGTCCGGGGGAGTGGCATGCAAATTCCACTCACCAATTCTCATTGGCCTTTTTTCAAAAAAGCAGAGGTGTTTGGGGCTCCCAAGAGTGACCCCTAGTGTCACTACATCGACACAACGTCTCGTTCCCTCCATCAGGGAACGGAGGTTACGAAAGTAACCAGGACGTTTTCAGAGAATGTATTTTTAATGTGTATTTTGTCTTACTGTACTTGCAGAGTTTTTATAGTCAAAACAAGTGAAAAAATCTACCAGTGCTGAAGAAGTAATCCAAAGTATTTAGAATACGTTACTGACCTTGAGTAATCTAACGGAATACGTTACAAATGACATTTTACAGCATGTATTCTGTAATCTGTAGTGGAATACATTTCAAAAGTAACCCTCCCAACCCTGTATATGTATTCTGTAATCTGTAGTGGAATACATTTCAAAAGTAACCCTCCCAACCCTGTATATATATATATATATATATATATATATATATATATATATATATATATATATATATATATATAGTATGCAGTGTAGTATCATCACAGCACTTTTGCCCAGACAAGCAAAATAAATCTGGTTTGCATTTTTATTTCTTCTTCAGAATTTTAGGAAACATATATGAGACAGTTGATTCTTAAATGAAACATAACTGAAAACTCGATGAAGTCTCCTGAGGTTTAAAAGAGCAACCTTTGGGGTTAGTCAGTTGTGCTTGACCTGAACTTTTTGATCTTTCCATAAGCTAATGATTTACAGCCATGTGTCAAATAAGTCTTGCTTATACAATCTCTCTCTGACTGATTTCATCTGCTCTCTCTCTCTCTCTCTCTCTCTCTCTCTCTCTCTCTCTCTCTTTCTCTCATTCTTCCATCCACCCTTTATTTTTATGACAGATATTAGTGAGCTGCTCATTTCGGCAGCTGTCCGTCAGACCTTAACCGAGGTTAATGAGGAAGGTACTGACTGACATACATTTTCCCCAGCCATCCCTCGTCTGCAGAGCAGTTTCATCATCTTGACATGAGAGAGACGGCTATTAAGAAAGTGACCGATGATTATGTTGACTATTCCTGAACTGAGAATGATAGATTGTGTGTGTGTGTGTGTGTGTGTGCGCGCATTTATAGAGTCACTTTTGCAGCCATCTTCAAGGTCATTGATTTGTCTCTAACCATTTTTGCATGTTCTTCATAAAACAGATCCACACATTAGTACACACAATGTGATTGCACACAGTGTGAAGGACACAGATTAAACCTCTTTAGAATGATCATGTTGTTCAGTGAAAATCAATATTAGCCATGCATCTTCTGCTGAATTTAAGCTTAAACATAACTCAAACTACAACCAAAGGTACTATTGGTAACATAACCAGATGTTCCTCTGCCAAGACAAATGGTCCAAAAAGACAATTTAGGCAGTTTTACAACTCAAAAAATAAACATTTAATTGACTTGAATACACCTTCACTGTGTTGAGCATGTTTTCAATTTCAGAGTACAAAGTCATTTTTATATTTTTTCTGGGGCTTATAAAGTCAAAATGGTGTAACTATCCGGAGACAGTTAAAATATACAGCTCTGGTAAAAATTAAGGGACCACTGCAAAATAATCAATTTCTCTGGATTTACTGTTTATAGGTATAAGTTTGAGTAAAATGAACATTTTTGTTTTTTTCTATAAAGTACTGACAACATTTATCCCAAATTCCAAATAAAAATATTGTCATTTATTTGCAGAAAATGACAACTGGTCAAAATAACAAAAAAGATGCAGTGTTTTCAGACCTCGAATAATGCAAAAAAAACAAGTTCATGTTAATTTCTAAACAACACAATACTAAAGTTTTAACTTAGGAAGAGTTTAGAAATCAATATTTGGTGGAATAACCCTGATTTCCAATCACAGCTTTCATGTGTCTTGGCATGCTCTCTACCAGTCTTTCACATTGCTGTTGGGTGATTTATGCCACTCGTAGTGCAACAATTCAAGTAGCTTGGCCTTGTTTGATGGCTTGTGACCATCCATCTTCCTCTTGATCACATTTCAGAGGTTTTCAATGGGGTTCAGGTCTGGAGATTGGGCTGGCAATGACAGGGTCTTGATCCGGTGGTCCTCCATCCACACATTGATTGACCTGGCTGTGTGGCATGGAGCATTGTCCTGCTGGAAAAAACAATTCTCAGAGTTGGGGAACATTGTCAGAGCAGAAGGAAGCAAGTTTTCTTCCAGGATAACCTTGTACGTGGCTTGATTCATGTGTCCTTCACAAAGACGAGTCTGCCCAAATCCAGCCTTGCTGAAGCACCCCCAGATCATCACCGATCCTCCACCTGGTCGTCTGATGGTTAGACAGAGACCTGGAGAGGCCTTCAAGCCACAGTGTCTCACACCCACTGTGAAATTTGGTGGAGGATCGATGATGATCTGGGTATATACAGTATATACAGTATCAGCCGCGGCCTGTGCATTTTAAGTCTAGGCCTTCAGTGCGATTCATGCCATTAAGACACCATATGCCTATCATACATTACGTGGCAGTCAACTAATAATACCAACTGACATTTTAAAAACACGTCGAAGCACAAAAGCCAAAACCAAGGAGGTCTAATGTGAAGAAAAAGCTCTCTAATAATGTATTCGATTTAAATTTTGCTTGCAATAAATTTTGTTTTGTCAGGGTACACGGTTACTTTTCAAAACTTGATCCGATACTGAATGCTCAAGCAGCCTAATTTACACTTAGAAAACTCCTGATGTTGCTATATCAATGCAAAAAGCACTTACCAATTTGCTTGAAGTGAAAATCAGTCCTCCTTTCCTGTTTAATTAATCAGTCACAAAATCATGCAGAACATCTCAGGTTTTTAAATCCAAAAGGATCTCTTTCTCAATGGTAATGATGCAGCAATGACAGCCGACTCGTCAGCAAGATCTCGCACTCTTCGCTTTCAAATTACATCACTTAAAGTGTGATTGCATCACTCAATGCCAGCTAGAAGGCCTGGACTGGGGCATATCCTAAAGACCACACCCACCAAAAGCAAATAAATCAATCTGATTGGCTGATGAATCTGACAATCTGACTTTAGATGCCTATTCACTGCAGTGTTGAGGGATTCTGCCGAAATTCTGAAGGCCTGACGGGGTGGAGCTCAGACACACGCGCTGATTCAGCTAAGGAGCATGGCTTCGGGCATGCGATTTGTGAAACAGTTGTCACACTTTGCTTGTAAGTATCGAGGAATAAATTCTGATTGGATAAACATTTTGTTTTTTTGCTATTTGTTTGTAGATGAATTAGGAGTGGAAAGAGTTAAAGTATTTGAGAAGTATTTGCTGGCCCTGAGAAATCCCCACTGTACAGTATATATACAAATATGCAGTATATACTGCAGGCAGGCCAATCTAGCACCCACACTCTCTGCCTATTTGGCTAATATGTGGTTTGAAATTGTCCTGCTGGAAATGCCGGGATTTTCCTGGAAAAGACGTGCTGGATGGCAGTATATGCTGCTCCAAAATTCATACATATCTGTCTGCATTCATGGTGTTCTCACAGATGTGTGAGTTACCCATGCCATGGGCACTTTCACACTCCTGGCCCATACAGACACTAGCTTTTGGACCTGACGCTAATAAAAGCTTGGATGGTCCTTTTCCTCTTTGGCCCGAAGAACACGACAGCTGTGTTTTTCAAAAACTTTTTGAAATGTGGACTCATCGGACCAAAAAACACAGTTCCACTGTTCAACTTTCCATCTAAGATGAGACCGAGCCCAGGGAAGTCGGCAGCGCTTCTGGACAGTGTTGATGTAGGGCTTCTGCTTTGCATAATAAAGTCTTAACTTGCATCTGTGGGTGCAGTAGCGAATGGTGTTGAATAACAAAGGTTTACTAAAGTTATCCCAAGTCCATGTTCATGATATCTATTACAGATGAATGCCGTTTTTTAAGACAGTGACATCTGAGGGATCAGAGATCACATGCATTCAGAAGTGGTTTTTGTCTTACTCTTTACGCACTGAGATTTGACCAGATTCCTTGAATCTTTTAAATATATTGTGCACTGTAGAGGGTGAAATGCCCAAAATCCTTCCAATTTGTCTTTGGGGAACATTGTTCTCAAAGTGCTGGATTATTTGCTAAAGTATCTGTTGGCAAATTGTCAAGTCTCTAATGATCCTTGCTCTTGAAAGACTAGGCTGTTTTTGGAGACTCCTCATATACTATGACACGATTGCCTCACCTGTTTAACATCTCCTGTTTCACATTGCCTTGTTATTTTAACTCGTCAAATTGTTATTAGTCTTAAATTGCCCTGTCCCAACTTTTTTGGAGGTGTTGCAATCATCTGATTTGAAATTACTGCACATTTCCAAAAGATAAAATATCATATAATTTTTAGCTGTAGTGCTTTCAATATAGAAAAGGGTGAATATAATTTACAAATCACTCCTTTTTGTGTTTATTGTCATTTTGCATACTGTCCCAACTTTTTTGGAAGTGAGTGAGTGAGTGAGTGAGTGAGTGAGTGCGTGCGTGCGTGCATGCGTGCGTGCGTGCGTGTAGTGGACTAAAGCACTGAACTGGTAATTGAAAGGTTGTTGGTTCAATCCCCACAGCCACCACCATTGTGTCCTTGAGCAAGGTACTTAACTCCAGGTTGCTCCAGGGGGATTGTCCCTGTAATCAGGGCACTGTAAGTTGCTTTGGATGAAAGTGTCTGTCAAATGCATAAATGTAAATCTTATGTGCAAAACTGTGATTATATATATATATATATATATATACAGGGTTGGGGAGTAACGGGATTACGTATTTAAAATACTATTGCTATTTCTAGCCATTTTACATGCACAATACCAAGCACGATCATATTTTTTATCAAGAAAATTCACGTTGGATCATAATTTCTTTTTTTCCTAGTTAGACCTTTGATATTAGGGCAAAAATCATATTCTTGATAATTTTGTATTGTTTTCCTGTAAAAATATCTAAAAATCCTTAAAACAAGATCAGTTTGATTAATCTTGTTTTAGAAACAACACTACATAAGATATTTAGGTTTTTCAGAGAATGTATTTTTAACATGTGTATTTTGTCTTACTGTACTGGCAGAGTTTTTATAGTCAAAACAAGTGAAAAAAATCTACCAGTGCTGAAGAAGTAATCCAAAGTATTTAGAATACATTACTGACCTTGAGTAATCTAACAGAATATGTTACAAATTACATTTTACAGCATGTATTTTGTAATCTGTAGTGGAATACATTTAAAAAGTAACCCTCCCAACCCTCTCTCTCTCTCTCTCTCTCTCTCTCTCTCTATATATATATATTTGTGGGTCTGTCCCAAAACTTAGTGAATTGCCTTGCTGTCTCCTACTTACATTAGGCAGCTGTCTTCTATGGCAGCATTCTTACTGAAATGATGCCTCATAAGAGACAGATTTGGAACATTCTACATAGGGGGCAGCAGCTCTGTGCATCATTCAAATAGTACTTGTCACCTGCAGTGCACACGAGACAAGACTCGCAACTGATTTCAATAGCGGTGACGCGAGAGGAACAATGCAATACTTTAATGAGCATAAATATGCACTGTACACACACATTTTGGGTAAAATATTAATTTTATTAATACTTTTCAGTATTGAGTGTATTAGAAGTATATTTATAATCCAAATTTCTTCTGCTTGGTCCGCTCCTTTGGATTTATTTTCCCGCCGAGCTCATCACAGTGCATTCTGGGATTGCCTACCCGGGTAAGGATACATATGATGATTCCTTAGAATTTGTCCAAAACGAGATATCTGATGAGGCAGCATAATTAAGATACCTACGTTTTGGAACAGCCTTCACATCGGGAGCGCGCCTATGATGTCTTAAAATGCTCACTAAGTTTTGGAACAGACCCTATGTGTGTGTGTGTGTGTGTGTGTGTGTGTGTGTGTGTGTGTGCGTGTTTGTGTGTACCCCATTAGACCCTCATGGCCATGTTAATGTTTAAAAAAAAAGTATTAGATATTCTGACATTTGTATGAAAAGACAAATTTAGTTTGTGTCAAATGGCATTACCCTAAGAAAACGTATTGATTTTCATGACTAAATTATTCATGAAATTAAAAAAAAAAAAAAAAAAACAGGAACAATGTTGCTTATTTTTACTATGCATAATGTCATTTACATATAATTATCATGTGCATATTGCCATCATGTGACACTACTGCATATAACGGTACAAGAAACCAGGAAAATAGAAGATAATACACACTGAAGCCAAAAGTTGCACGTGAATAGTGAATAGTCAATGCCCATTTTGTGTGTACGCAACATTTATACATCAGGCCCATGGACTTCCATTGCAAGTATATTGCTGTAAAGATATTTTTCCATTCTGTTTTACAAACTAGGTACAAGCTAAAAGTATTTTCTGCTTTTATCGACAGTATGTTTCCAACACTAAGGACCAACATTGATGTATTATGCAGCCCAGTTTGTATCTGTCATGCCAGTGGACAGTATGTAGCAGACTAGATTTCTTCTTCAGATGACATGAGAGTGTAAAGGAGATGCATTAGCGCAGGGATATTTCTTGGTGGGTGCTGTATCATTTCAGTTTGTTAAATCATTCAGGAGCACTGTGGCTTTTGCCTCCTTTGCCATAAAAATACTCAGAATGTAATGTGACATTGTTGCCCCCATCCCCCAGCCACATCCACAAATATAACTTCAGCTCTAATATCTCGCCTTGTCCAATTTCTGTGGGCGTGGGGCAGAGGGGCACAAGAAGGGTTATGCATACAGAATGTTTCATCTTCGTTCTGGGAGAGCCATGGCAGAGACACCCAGATGCTCAGAGAGCTCTGAATAATAAACTCTCACACGGATAGGGTGATTTCAGTTGCTGCTCTGTTTAAATGGCTGGTTTTGTTGCTTCGAGACTATTCCTTTTTTTTTTTTTTTTAAGGGATAGTTCTTCCACAAATGAAAATTCTGTCATTATTTACTCAGCTTTATTTCATTCCAAACCCATATGACTCCCTTTATTTTGCAGAACATGAAAGGAGATGTTTTAAAGTTGTTGTGATTGCTGAATTCCATACAATAGCAGTTGATAGTGACTCACTTTAAAGCTTAAAAGCACCAACAAATGTATTAATAAAAGTATTTAATGCGACTCTTGTGTCATATTCCAAGTCTTCTGAAGCCAAACAATCAAATTGTATGATCAAATGAAATCACTGATCAACTCAACTTAAATCAAATATGATGATATATCAATAACATTTAACCTTGTTTTTGCACATCTCGTGACCAAACATCATGACAACAACAAGGTTTATATCCTATATAATATCTTTTTGTGTTCTGCAGAAGAAAATAAGTCACATGGGTTATGACATGATGTTGAGTTAAAGGGATAGTTCACCCAAAAATAGATGGAGGAGGTAGAGCAGGCATGGGATAAGTTGTTTGGTACAGGGGCTACATCACACTTAACAAGGAATAATTCACCCAAAAATGAAAATTCTCTCATCATTTACTCACCCTCATGCTATCCCAGATAAGTATGACTTTCTATCTTCTGCAGAACACAAACAAATATTTTTAGAAAAAAAAAAACAACTCTGTTGGTCCATACAATGCAAGTGAATAGTTACCAACATTTTGAAGGTCCAGAAAGCATATTAAGGCAGCATAAAAGTAATCCTTACAACTCCAGTGGTTTAATCCATGTCTTCTGAAGTGATCAGGGGTGGAAGGAGTACTGAAAAATCATACTCAAGTAGAAGTACTGTAACTTCCTAAAAAATATAGTGTGAGTAAAAGTAGCTGTCCTAAAAATTACTCAAGTAAGAGTAAAAGAGTAGCTCATTTAAAAGTACTCATGAGTAGTGAGTATTGATGTAACGGTGATATATTTTTCTCTAAGGGACTTATATTTTGGTGGGTGGCGCTGTCTATTGTGCGCGAGAGAGAAGTAGAAGTCAGTCGCGCCTTGGACGTTGGAAAAGACAGTCGCGCTGCGCTCGCTGTGCGAGAAGAGAGACACGCCGTGATCGCTGTGTAAGAAGTAGACATTTTCTCCGCTGAAAATGTAAAGGACGACAGAGGCACACAGTCATTTTAAGTTTTGTGAGTTAAGTGTACTTCGACGTGATCATGTGAAACTGAAGATGTAGTTGAAGCTGAAGTTCGATTGATTGCGCCATTGAACGGAGAACGGTGTTAGAGACTTGCCGAGAGCACAAAAGAGAGTTTCTAAAGCCGTGAGTTTCATTCAGAACATTGTTGTATCTGGTGTAATACTGAATTTAAGTTTTTGTAGAATCATACTGCGTTTTTGGAGTCATCTATGAACCGTGTCATAGATCGTGATATGTTGTTTTCCCGCAAATCGCTTTAGTGCACTTGTAAGTGCACTAGAACAAGAGTAAGTTTTGCACTGAGTGATTTTTTCCCTTTTTCTGAGTATTTTTGGCATTCAGAAGAGTCTGACAATTGCAGATGATCAAAATTTGCTTTCAAGAAGTGTTTTTCTTGTTTTTGTGGATCGACCCTATTCAAGTGGGCCGCGTGCGTGTTGTGACTGAGCCGCGCCATTTTGTTCCAGAAAGTTCCAGAGTTTTCACGAGCCGCGCTGAAGCTTCTCTGGTGTTTTTTTGTGTTTATTACCCTGCCAACCAGACGACATCTCCTCATTGTCCTGTCTCAGATGTTTTGTTTCACTGTTACAAGTCATCACAAGTTACAAGTCATCATAAATCATAAGTCATCGCAAGTCATCGCAAGTCATTACAAGTCATCGCAAAGTCGACGCATCAAAGTCATCGTTGCTACAATCTGGTGCAAATGTTCTTTACACACACCTATATGAACATTTTACTGAGTTAGACTGAACTGAACTGAGTTATTATCTGAATTGTGAACCTGAACTGTGATTTTGAACTATTTGATGTGAAGCTGAGTCAAATGGAAACTGAATCATAAAGCTGATTCAAAAGAGTCATTTGAAATTGATCAGAGTTATTTGAGGTGAATCATTTGAATTGTACTACAAGAGTCTTTGATTTGATTCAGAGTTTGTTTAATAACATCCAGTGTTACTAGTGAGTTAATTTACATGTCCAGATATTGAAATTCATTTTAAAGAATTTATATCTGAGGGGTGTTATATAAAGTGTTTGAAATTGTTAAGCCTTGAAGACTCATAAAGGTTGTAAGACTTGTAATTCTTGTTACTCCTTTACATGTCTCTGATCACTACTTTGTTCAATTCAACATGACTCTCCCATCGACATTAAAACAGTCTCCACCTTTGGTTTCCTTTCGCATAACCTCCGTTCTCTTTCACCCTCATGTCTTTCCACTGCTGTCTCTAACTTTCTTCCCACACTAAATGTATTTACCACGCTTAATGTAAACACTGCCACAGACACACTAAGCTCTACTTTAACAACCTGTCTAGACATCATCTGTCCTATCTCCTCTAGGCCAGCACGTGCTACACCACCCAGCCCCTGGCTGTCTGACATCCTTTGTGAACATCGGACTGACCTCAGGGCAGCTGAGAGGAGATGGCGAAAATCTAAAGATCCAGCAGATCTAGGTAAATATCAGACTCTGCTTGCAACTTTTTCAGATAACGTTAAATCTGCAAAAACCTCCTATTACCAGAACAAGATCAACAGCACCACAGACACTCGCAGCTTGTTTAGAACACACCACCTGACACATCACTGACAGCAGATGTCTTCGCCACATTTTTTACTAATAAGGTTACAACCGTCAGCAATACATTCTCAGCACCACACCCTGTCAAACACCCATCTCCTGTATGCAACTCTTCTGTCTCTATGTTCTCTCCTCTGACTGACACTGAGGTCTCTAAACTCCTCCCCTCCAACCACCCTATCACCTGTTCCCTTGACCCCATTCCTTCTCACCTTCTCCAGGCCATTTCTCTGTCCATCCTACCTGCACTTACACACATAATTAACACATCTCTACTTACAGGCACTTTTCCCACTACATTCAAGCAGGCTCGAGTAACCCCACTGTTGAAGAAACCCGCACTTAACCCCACACAAATAGAACACTACAGACCAGTCTCTCTCATCCCATTCATGGCAAAAACACTTGAAACTATTAGATTTAGGGTGTGGGAATGTGAGCTTAAGTTTTTACTTTGCATCACTTTTATTCTTCAGGAAGCCACTGTGTTGACACTTAATTGCCTGAAGCCCACACTTCTTATTCCTGCAGTATATTATACAATAGTTAAGCTAAAACATATATGCACTTACTGTGTATACTGAGACTCAAAGCACCGGGGGTGGGAACTAAGATCCTGTCACTTCTAGGTCTTCCAGGGTAACGTTGTAGTATTCCCCTACTAGGCGGGACCTAAGAGCCCATAACATTTTGGCGTCACAAACAGGATAAAAACTAGGCAGTGTATTTATCTTTTTGTGTGTTACGAGTCCCAGGCCTTACAAGCTGAAAGATGGCAGAGCTTGAGGAACTGAGGAGAGAGATGGCAGAGATACAGAGACGGTTTGCAGAACAGGCGGGAGCACTCGAGCAAGCCAGAACTGAACAGAGAGAAGCCCTGTCACTGGCCAGAACTGTAATCGAACGTCAAGCTACCGCACAGTCGACCTCATCTGCCATTTATATTCCCAGAGACAGAAAACTACCAGAATTCAGTGGTCGTTCAGACAAGGCAGGAGAGTTAAGCATTGAAGAATGGGTTGCATCAATGAAATCAGCCTTCGAAGTGATGAGAGTACCTGCAGAAGAACGTGTAGATTTGGTGAAACAGCATCTTAAGGATGAAGCCAAAGCGACTGTGAGGTTCATGTTGGGTGGCGGTGAAATGTCTGCTGACGATATCTTTGAAGTCTTACTAGACACATATGGAGACAAAGTGCCAATCGGAACCAGACTAAAAGATTCTATGAACGTAAGCAAATGCGAGGAGAGACAATACGCTCATACGTGTATGACTTACAAGAGAAACTCAGCCGAGTTCAGCGCAGAGAGCCAAACCAAGTGCCAGATGCCAAAAGTGTGTTAAAAGAACAATTTGCTCTGGGCCTTCGAGATGATTTTCTAAGGCATGAAATGAAAAGATTAATTAAAGAGGATGCAAGTTTGACTTTTGTTCAGGTAATGCAAGCTGCAATCACCTGGTCCAAAGAAGAGGAGACACAAGTGCAAAATTATCCAAAACCCAGTACCTGCGTTAGAGTAGTTAATGCTGATGCAGAGCAAACTTCCTCTACACTAACCCTAGAAAAACTGCATGAAGCTATACAAAAGATTGCAGCCCGTCAAGAAGAACTTTACCAGACAGTACATGGTTATAGTAGGGTACGGTTGCAACAGAACCATCCAAAAAGACAACCCCTGAGGGACAGCGATGGCCGATACATCTCTTATTCATGTGGCGAACCCGGGCACACTAGTAGACGTTGTACATGAGGTGCTGAAGCAGCTAAGGTGTCTGATCAGTCTAGACATTCTGAAAGGATGGCTGAAACTAACATAGGAAACGTTCCAACCTGTACAACACAAGCCTGCTCTGGGCCATCTATGATAATAAACTTTAATAAAGCCAGCTTCAAATCAGTCGCACCAAAATACCACCAGCACATTAGTTTCAACACACGAGGGGACCGGGTTTTGGACCATTGCTATTCTCCCTTCCGGGATGGCTACAAATCCCTCCCCCGCCCACCATTTGGCAAATCGGACCACTCTTCCATTCTGCTTCTGCCCGCTTACAGGCAGGAAGCACCCACCCTCAGAACGATCCAGTGCTGGTCGGACCAATCAGACTCTACGCTACAAGACTGTTTTGATCACATGGACTGGGAAATGTTCCGGTCCGCCTCTGATGACGACATTGAGCTTTACGCTGATAGCATAATGTGTTTCATCAGAAAGTGCGTAGAGGATGTCGTTCCGACCAGAACAACACGGATCTATCCGAACCAGAAGCCATGGATTAATAGCGATGTTCGCATGGCACTTAATGTGCGGACCTCCGCCTTTAATTCCGGGAACGCGGAGGAACATAAACAAGCCAGTTATGCCCTCCAAAAAACTATCAGAACAGCAAAACGCCAGTACAGGAACAAGATTGAAGGACAGTTTAACATCACCAACTCTAGAAGCATGTGGCAGGGAATTAACATCATCACGGACTTTAAAGGGAATAAAAACTCCGCCATGAACACTGTTGCCTCTCTCCCGGATGAGCTAAATACTTTTTATGCTCGTTTTGAGGGAAATAACACCGCCCTCGTGGAGAGAGCTGTCGCAGCTGAAGCTACAGAGGTTAGTTCACTCTCCGTCTCAGTAGCGGATGTAACCCAATCCTTCCGACGGGTGAATATCCGCAAAGCCGCGGGCCCAGACGGCATTCTGGGCCGCGTCATCAGAGCGTGCGTGAACCAGCTGGCTGGTGTTTTTACAGACATTTTCAACCTTTCCCTCTCTTTGTAGTCCCCACATGCTTTAAAATGTCCACCATTGTGCCTGTTCCAAAGCAATCAAAAATCAATTGCTTAAATGACTGGCGTCCTGTTGCTCTGACCCCCATCATCAGCAAATGCTTTGAGAGACTAATCAGAGATTACATCTGCTATGTGCTGCCTCTCTCTCTAGACCAATTGCAGTTTGCTTACCGCAACAACCACTCCACTGATGATGCCATTGCATCTACAATACACACTGCTCTCTCCCACATAGAAAAAAGAACACTCATGTGAGAATGTTGTTTGTAGACTACAGCTCAGCATTCAACACCATAGTGCCCTCCAAGCTAGATGAGAAACTCCTGGCTCTGGGCTTAAACAGCTCGCTGTGCAGCTGGATCCTGGACTTCCTGTCAAGCAGACGCCAGGTGGTTAGAATAGGCAGCAACATCTCCTCATCACTGACCCTCAACACTGGAGCCCCACAGGGCTGTGTTCTCAGCCCACTATTGTATTCCTTGTACATACATGACTGTGTGGCAACACATAGCTCCAATGCCATCATTAAGTTTGCTGATGACACGACGGTGGTAGGTCTGATCACTGACAATGATGAAACTTCCTACAGAGAGGAAGTGCACATTCTGACACACTGGTATCAGGAGCACAAGCTCTCCCTCAATGTCAGTAAGACAAAGGAGCTTGTGGTGTACTTCAGAAGAAAAGACAGAGAACAGAGTCCCATCATCATCAATGGAGCACCAGTGGAGAGAGTCAGCAGCTTCAAGTTCCTGGGTGTCCACATCACTGAGGAACTCACATGGTCCATCCACACTGAAGTCGCTGTGAAGAAGGCTCATCAGTGCCTCTTCTTCCTGAGACGGCTGAGTAAGTTTGGAATGAACCGCCACATCCTCACATGGTTCTACACCTGCACTGTAGAGAGCATCCTGACTGGCTTTATCTCTGCCTGGTACGGCAATAGCACAGCCCACAACTGCAAAGCACTGCAAAGGGTGGTGCGAACTGCCAGACACATCATCGGAGGTGAGCTACCCTCCCTCCAGGACATATATACCAGGCAGTGTGTGAAAAAAGCTCGGAGGATCATTAGAGACTCCAGCCACCCGAGCCATGGGCTGTTCTAACTGCTACCATCAGGCAGGCAGTATCGCAGCATCAGCACCCGCACCAGCCGACTCCATGATAGCTTCTTCCCCCAAGCAATCAGACTTTTGAACTCTTGATCTCCCACGATCAAAATACATCAGCACTGCACTTTATTACTCTTACTCTTATATCTCACACCGGACTGTCATAAATTATATTATTATTATATTATATTCTCTCTTAACAACTTACTATCAACCGACAGCCTGAATGTCATTACAGTACAATACAACCTACTGTACATTCTATATATACTATATATACTTTTTTTATTGAATAATGTGTATCTATATTGTGTGTATTGTATACTGTACAGTGTATGTTATTATTTGTATATTGTATTGTGTGTAATTATGTGTATATTAGACTTTAAATTGTGTTGTGTTAATTTGATGTTATTGTAACGTCTGTGTAAGATCAGTGATGGTTAATTACACTTTGTTTAAAAAAAAACCTTTTAGCCTTTTGACATTTGCTTATAAATTACTGACCTGGCCTCCGCGTTTACATTTATATGGGTGCTAAATTGCAGATGGTCTTTATCACTATCAAAAGGATGCTAAAACAGGTCTCCTCTGAAGTGTCTCCATCAAGCTTCAAACACATTCCACAGAAAGGGGGGTGACCCCCCCGTGCCAGGCACCAGAGCAGTTGTCTGTCTCCAGTAATTCCAATACACGTCACACACACACCTAAAGACATTTTCTCTATTTTAGGCCATAGTAAGCAGTTATAAATGTATCTGCTATATGCATGTGTTGTATGTATATTCCCCTATTATATTAACTTATTTAAAACCCTTTACTTGTATTAGTTAGACGTTAAATGCCTATATTCAAGTGTATGAGTGTATCTCTGCTTTAATATCGTCTGGAGGTTACCTTCTTGGTATCAAAATGATCTTCCCTTTATTTCTCACACAATAATGTACACCATGTGATCGTGAAATGCATCGAACAATTCTTACTATGTTTTGAATTAAGAGCTGCACTAGCGGTCCAGATCAGCAATAAAATGCGAATGGGCCATAAACGGAGACAAAGGATGTTTCTCCCGCTCAAAATGCATGCCTCTGATTGGCCACTCCACCCACAAAATGGGTGCGGCAATGAACTATCAAAACTCCAGAACGCAGACTAATCATCGCTCAAAAAAACTCTTCTTCTTGAGACCAACACACTCCAAAACTCTCTCTTGAGTTTAACCTTCTGGCAGTGTTTACCTTCAAGTAACTTTGTGGATTTCCTGTGGACTTCTTCAACTCACTCCTAAAGAAATCGTCGAGAACCTCGTCGACCGCATCAAGACTCTTATTCAGCAACAAACCAATGCAAGTAACCATTTACAACTGATTAGATGCGCGTTTAAGTTTGAACCCCTTTTAAGGTGAATTGTGCCTCTGATGATTCTCATTTAGGTTGTGGTTAACTGACATGAAATACTGCCTTCTTTGCTCTCTGTCTCTCCTTTTCTTACTTTCCTTCATTCTATATATGTATGTTTTGCTTAGTTTGTTTGTATGTTAGTTATAGTTTCATTTATTAAATCCCTTATATTCACAATTGATTGTTTCTGTGTTCCGCTCACAATTCAAAGTCACTGAATGTTGCTCCTTGCTACATGCTAAACTACTGCTAGCACTGTATAAGTAGGAAGGCCATCGTTCCTTGGCCAGGAAAGTAATCTTCCTAGAATTGATAAATAATTATATTGTCTGCTCGGTGGACGGACAGATCAAGTAATTGTAATATCGATTCTGCTACAGTTAATTCTAAGATCTAATCTAAATATTTGTTATTAATTATAACCAGTTATAATTAATTATAAATAATTCCCTTTTTAAGCTAATTTGCTACATATTTATATTGGATGGACAGATCAAATAATTGTAATATCGATTCTGCTACAGTTAATTCTAAGATCTAATCTAAAATATTTATTATTAATTATAACCAGTTATAATTGATTATAAATAATTCCCTTTTTAAGCTAATTTGCTACATATTTATATTGGACGGACAGATCAAATAATTGTAATATCGATTCTGCTACAGTTAATTCTAAGATCCAATCTAAATATTTATTATTAATTATAACCAGTTATAATTAATTATAAATAATTCCTTTTTAAGCTAATTTGTTACATTATTGTAAATTGGTATATGTCTCATCCCTGTCACGACTGCTATGTTGATCGGAACTGCACCCAAGAATTTCACACACCATTGCACTTGTGTATATGGCTGTGTGACAATAAAAGTGATTTGATTTGATAAGAAGCCATGTAGCTGAATGGACTGATGAAGTAACGGAAACGTTGAAAAACAGCGCATTTGGAGACTGTCTGACTATTGAAGTTAGAATAGCTGGTGTTGAGACCAACTGCTTGCTGGATACAGGCTCAGAAGTATCCACTATTACGGAGTCACACTTTAGGAAGCACTTTGGTAAGCAAGATCTGAAATTGTCATCTGCCCACTGGGTTAGACTCACCGCAGCTAATGGACTCGACATTCTTGTGCTAGGATGTTAATACGCTGATGTGGAGTGCATGGGAAAGGTTCTCCCAGGGAAGTGCATCTTTGTGCTGACAGACACCAGCCCAGAAGCAGAAGAGATAAGAGGACTTTCGGGAATCATTGGAATGAATATTATCAGTGAGTTTAAGTCGCTGTTTGTGACAGGAAAGGGTGTAAAGATAGCCAACAAATATGGACGATCTGCAGAAGCAAAGATAAGAAGGGTGCTAGCAAGTGTTGAGAAAACTGAATCTCTGAGCCCTGATGGTAAAATTGGATTCGTTAAAGTTGGTGGAAAGCAAGCCATCACCATCCCTCCACTAAGTGAAAAGGTGTTTGAAGGCCATTGCAGAGTGCCACCTAAAGTGAAATGCCAGGTATTAATTGAGCCCACCACTGGTGTAAGTTTACCAAAGGGGCTCCTGGTGGCCAATGTGCTAACAAAAACTGAAGGAGGAAAAGTTCCTGTACATGTAATGACTTTGAGTGAGTGAACTATTAGACTTAACCCAAGATGCAGAGTGGCAGTAGTGTCCAAGCCATGGGAAGTGTTAACTGAGAATACACTGGAGTTTGAGGAAAAGGAAAGGACACTTCATGTTAGATGAGTGGCGCATGTTCAAGCAGTTGAAATCCCTGACAATCCTCCAATACCAGTTCAGGTGAATTACGAAAAGCTCACACCCACACAAAGAGAGGAACTAAACCAGTTGTTGGCAAAGTACAGAGACATATTCTCTAAAACACACAGGCGGTGACGCATGATATTCACACTGGTGATGCTCTGCCAATAAAACAAAGGCACCGTTGAGTACCGCCAAATGTTTTCTAAGAATTCAAAAAACACATGCAAGACCTAGTGTTGCAAGGCATCCTTGGGGAGAGTGCGAGTCCCTGGGCGTCCCCAGCAGTGATAGTGGTTAAACATAGATGGCAGTGTGCGCTTCTGTTGTGATTACAGAAGGTTAAATCAAATCACATGCAAAGATGCTTATTCGCTTCCTAGAATGGAAGAATCTCTGGATGCGCTGAGGAATGCTCAGTTGTTCTCTACTCTAGATCTGATGGCCGGCTATTTCCAGGTAGCTGTGAGCGAGAGTGATCGTGAAAAGAATGCTGTCACTATCCCGTTCGGGCTATTTGAGTGGACGCGGATGCCATTCGGTCTGTGCAACGTACCAGCCACATTCCAGCGCCTTATGGGAGTAGTGCTCGGGGACTTGACATTTGATGTTCTATTGATATATCTGGATGATATTATCGTATTTTCCAAAGGCTTCAAGAGTCACTGTGAAAGATTAGAGCTTGTCTTTGATAGACTGAAACGCCATGGCCTAAAGTTGAAACCAAGCAAATGCTTTCTCTTCAGAGCTGAAGTGAAATTTTTGGGTCACGTGATTTCCTCTGAAGGAATCAAAGTTGACAGTGAAAAGGTGAGAGCCTTGGATACTTGGCCTGTCCCAAAGAGCGTAAAGTGAGACAATTGATCGGATTTATGAGCAATTACCGGCGGTTCGTGCCAAAGTTTGCTCAAATAGCAAAACCTTTGCATGCGCTAATGGGCAGTAAAGACAAAAGGAAAGCCTCTGAACTGTTCACGTGGATTAGCGAATGCCAGGCCGCATTTGACAAATTGAAACAATGCTTGATGTCACCACCTGTCCTAGCTTACCCTGACTTTGGCCTTCCCTTTATCCTCACTACGGATGGGAGTCATCAGGGCCTTGGAGCTGTATTAAGTCAAAAGCAAGGGGGAGCAGAGCGAGTCATTGCATTTGCGAGCAGGGCCTGAGAGGGTCAGAGAGAAATGACAAGTACTACAGTGCATTCAATTTGGAACTGTTGGCACTTAAGTGGGCTGCAACAGAAAAATTTAAAGAGTACCTGATGTTTTCCAAATTCACTGTACTTACTGACCATAATCCACTGTTTTATCTGGAGACTGCTAATTTTGACACTGAGGAAGTACATGCATGCCTGTGGCCTGCACAAGGGTCCAAGCAGGAAGAAACTGATGTTCAAGTGGCTGTACAAGCATCTATCAAGAAAGTAGTGAATGGTTACAGCTGGGATGAAATTAAAGAGTTGCAAAGAAGTGATCCTTTGATAAGTCCCCTATACAATGCTGTGTCTAAAAACGAAAGGCCAAGCCGAGCGGAACAACAGGGTATGACGTCAGTGTTGAAAAAGCTTTGCAGAGAGTTTGACCATTTTCAGTTGCATCATGGAGTAATGTTTAGATGTATTCTCGACCCAAAGGATGGAGAGAAAATTAGGCAGCTAGTTGTACCGACTCCCTTACAGTGTTCAGTTTATGACAGTCAACATAAGCATGCAGGTCATTTTGGAGAAAAGAGTACTCTGACATTGATGAGACAGAACTACTATTGGCCTAACAGGTCTAAAGACGTTCAAGAGTGGATAGAACAGTGTAAAAGATATACCCTTGCGAAGGATGTCTTTCCAAATATCAGAGCTCCAATGACATGCAGCAATGTCACTGCTCCTTTAGAAGTCCTGGCAATGGATTACACTCAGCTGGAAATGTCCTCAGGAGGGTATGAAAATGTACTAGTTCTGACGGATATGTTTACTCGGTTTACAGTTGCCGTTCCAACCGAGAACCAAACAGCGTGTACTACTGCAAAAGCCCTCATAAAACATTGGTTTGTTTACTATGGGTGTCCAGCACATTTGCACTCAGATCAGGGAAGATGTTTCGAAGCGCAAGTGATCAAGGAACTCTGTAAAGTGTATGGTATCGGGAAGAGTCGTACAAGTCCCTACCATCCTCAAGGAAACTCTCAATGTGAAAGGTTCAATCGCACTATGCATGATATGCTGAGAACGTTGACACCTGAAAAGAAGAAAGACTGGAAAACTCACTTACCAGAGCTAGTGTTAGCATACAACAATCATGTTCACTCATCCACTGGCTATGCTCCTTTCTACTTGAAGTTTGGCAGGGATGCCCGCCTTCCATTAGATGTCCCGGGTGGAAAGGATTTGGAGGAGAGTGATGCAGAAAGCTTGGATGACTGGGTGAAGAATCATCACAGCCAATTAAAGACTGCCGTAGAAGTTGCGAATATGGTCGCATAGGAAGCCTCCAAAAGAAGGAAGAGAGTATATGACTGTAAATCCTCTGGAGCGCTTGTGAGGCCTGGTGACTTTGTGTTGTTACGCAATCACAAACACAGGGGCAGAAATAAGATTCAGGACAAGTGGGAACACACACCCTACATTGTAGTTAAGCAGAATCATTCAGACCTACCTGTATTTACCGTCCGACGTGAAAAGGGGGGTCAGTCCAGAGTAGTACACAGAGATCAACTTCGTCACTGCACATTTCCTTTGTCGTCATCTATTACGCCACCTACAACCAGACGCAGATCCGTAAACCAATCAGATTCTGAAACAGAATTCCCAGGTCTTATGTGTTTTCCAGCCGTCGCACATAGACAGAGTAGAGATGAAAAGGTGGTACAGATGTAAACAAATGGTGTAGAACAAAGAGAAAGTGTAATACAAGAACAGGGGAATGTAGCACAAGAGGAGATCCCAGAAATGGAGTTATGAGTACAAGAAGTTTCAGATGATGCTGATATTTCAGACTCTGAATGTGAAAGTGTTCCAGAGCTCAGACGCTCTCAAACACAAAACTGTGGTAAATTACCTGTGAGGTATAGGGATGATTATCTGATGAAATAAGGTGAATATTTAACTGCGATTGTAAATAGGAATATGTATGAACCTGTTTGAGTTTGAAAATGTTTGAAAAGAATGTGTATTTTGTATAATGTTGCACTTAAAAATTGTGTTTTGTTTATGTTTCAGGAGCAGGCTGTCTGGAGATGTCGATGGTATGGCAGGGTTTAGCAGAGGGGAATGTAACAGTGATATATTTTTCTTTAAGGGACTTTTATTTTGGTGAGTGGCACTGTCTACATTGTGCGCGAGAGAGAAGAAGTAGAAGTCAGTCGCGTCTTGGACGTTGGAGAAGACAGTCGCGCTGCGCTCGCTGTGCGAGAAGAGAGACACGCCGTGATCTCCGCTGAAAATGTAAAGGACGACAGAGGCACACAGTCATTTTAAGTTTTGTGAGTTAAGTGTACATTGACGTGATTGTGTGAAACTGAAGACGTAGTTGAAGCAGAAGTTCGGTTGATTGCGCCATTGAACGGAGAACGGTGTTAGAGACTGGCTGAGACCCGTGAGTTTCATTCAGAACATTGTTGTTTCTGGTGTAATACTGAATTTAAGTTTTTGTAGAATCATACTGCGTTTTTGGAGTCATCTATGAACCGTGTCATAGATCATGATACGTTGTTTTCCCACAGATCGCTTTAGTGCACTTGTAAGTGCGCTAGAACAAGAGTTAGTTTTGCACTGAGTAATTTTTTCCCTTTTTATTAGTATTTTTGGCATTCAGAAGAGTCTGACAATTGCAGATAATCAAAATATGCTTTCAAGAAGTGTTTTTCTTGTTTTTGTGGATCGACCCTATTCAAGTGGGCCACGTGCATGCTGTGACTGAGCCGCGCCATTTTATTCTAGAAAGTTCCAGAGTTTTCCCGAGCCGCGCTGAAGCTTCTCTGGTGTTTTTTGTGTTTATTACCCTGCCAACCAGACGACATCTCCTCATTGTCCTGTCTCAGATGTTTTGTTTCACTGTTACAAGTCATCATAAGTTACAAGTCATCATAAATCATAAGTCATCGCAATTCGTCACAAGTCATCGCAAAGTCGACGCATCAAAGTCATCGTTGCTACAGTCTGGTACAAATGTTCTTTACACACACCTATATGAACATTTTACTGAGTTAGATTGAACTGAACTGAGTTATTATCTGAATTGTGAACCTGAACTGTGATTTTGAACTATTTGATGTGAATCTGAGTCAAATGGAAACTGAATCATAAAGTTGATTCAGAAGAGTCATTTGAACGAAGTTAAGAGGCATCAGAGTTATTTGAAATGAATCATTTGAATTGTACTACAAGAGTCTTTGATTTGATTCAGAGTTTGTTTAATAACATCCAGTGTTACTAGTGAGTTAATTTACGTGTCCAGATATTGAAATTCATTTTAAAGAATTTATATCTGAGGGGTGTTATATAAAGTGTTTGAAATTGTTAAGCCTTGAAGACTCATAAAGGTTGTAAGACAAATTCAGGGAACCTGTTATTTGTTTTATTATTTAATTTCATTATTTCATTTAATTGTAACAAATCTTTTCAGCAGAATTCCCAGTTTCCTAAAAAAGAGATATTTAGTTGATAAAAGTAATACAGTTGATAATTATTTGTGAAACTTATCTTGAAGTAGGGGCGTCTCACTTACACTATTAGGTTTAGGGGGTGGGAACGTGAGCTTAAGTTTTTACTGTGCATCACTTTTATTCTTCAGGCAGCCACCGTGTTGACACTTAATTGCCTGAAGCCCACACTTCTTATTCCTGCAGTATATTATACAATAGGTAAGCTAAAACATATACACACTTACTGTATATACTGAGACTCAAAGCACCGGGGGTGGGGACTAAGATCCTCTCACTTCTAGGTCTTCCAGGGTAACATTGTAATATTCCCCTACTAGGCGGGACCTAAGAGCCTGTAACATTGAGTCCCGAGTTGCAAAACCTTTGCCCCATTATAATGAACACTGTATGCCAACTTTTAAAATACATCATGATAATATGTCTATGATAAACACTACATGAATCTGATTCCAAAAAATAAAAGGGAGACAAGATAACAGAAATGAAAAGATTAAAAATTTATTTTCAATACACTGATCACCATTTTAAATCGTAATGTATGAAACAGTTATATTAAAATCAGTTTATGTGTAGGGTCTAAATTTCCCTTAATGCCGACAGAGCGTTATTGTTGTGCATAAAACACGTTCAAACAATGGAAGGAATGCAAAAAAATGCTAAATAAGCTTGGCACATCATGTCCTGCACAATAGAGGAGGTAGAGCAGGCATGGGAAAAGTTGTTTTGTAAGGGGCTACATGTTTAACAAGGAATAATTCACCCAAAAATGAAAATTCTCTCATCATTTACTCACCCTCATGCCATCCTGGATGTGTATGACTTTCTTTCTTCTGCAGAACACAAATTAAGATTTTTAGAAGAATATCTCAGCTCTTTTAGTCCATACAATGAAAGTGAATCGGTGCTAAAATATTGAAGCTCCACAAATCACATAAATCAACATAAAAGTTGTCTAATCCATGTGCCTCCAGTGGTTTAATCCATGTCTTCAGAAGCAATATGATAGATGTGGTGAGAAACAGATCAATATTTAATTCCTTTTTGACTATTAATTCTCCTCCCTGCTCAGTCAATCTCCACTTTAACTTTCACTTTCTTCTTGTGTTTTTGGTGATTCACATTCTTTCTTGTTAATGTTGTTTGATTAATAGCCTTTATATGACATAGCCTACTAGACAGTGCTCAATTCTGTTACATGTACATTTCAAGTCCAACATTTTGATGCAAATACACTTTTTGTCCCACTGTTTAAATTCACTTTAGACATAAATGACTGCGTTTACATTAAATCCTCACCAAGACGGGAATTGGCGGAATTATAAAGTGTATTTGACCATTTAGCGCTCTCGGAACAGACGCGCATGTAAAGCGTACAAACATTAACCGCCTGTCAATCAAACAGCGCGCAGCTACAGATATCAGGAATTAAAAAGTCAATCTTTTATATTTTATCTAGATCAACCAACCAGTGGTTGTCTTGCTATCACGATTGATGTAATGAACACCCCTGTTCTAGATGTATAACATAGGCTAAATATAGAAAATTACTCAAAAGTTTGATTGAGGACATCTCTCTTTTTTCCGATAAACATATAGATCATTTTATTGCTAACATTGCATTAATCTCTCACAGTAGCCCAATTATCTCAGTGATAGATGGTTAAGTTACAGGCTACGTTATAGACACAGAATTTAGTAAGCAGAAATATGAAATTTACCTCTATATGTTTCTTCAATTTAGAGGCAGGATTAATGCTGATTTATGGCTTGAGCAAGTTAAACTCACATGACACAATCAAGCAATTGGCCTTTCTCACTGTGAAAAGCCCTTTCAGGTGCAGCCGGTTATGTTCAGCTGTAAACTGTGCTTGAGGCATTCTCCACAGTTGGTGCAAGATCTGCAGCTGACGTTGTGATTTGATTTGACGGGAGTCACGACACTCTCCCTAGTCAAACATGTTGCTAGATAAAAATAAAATCAGGACAGGGAAGTAGCGAACACAGACAGTGGGTAAATAGCGCAGTAAAAGTACAGTTACAGCACCTAAAATGTACTCAAGTAAAAGTATAAAAATTTTAAACTACTTAAAAAAAGTAAAATTCTTGGGAAAAAGTAGTTAATTACAGTAACGTGAGTATTTGTAATTCGTTACTTTACACCCCTGGAAGTGATATGATAGGTGTGGATGAGAAACATATAGATATTTAAGTCCTTTTTTTACTATAAATCTCTACTTTCAATTTCTTCTTATTTCATTTTATGCAATTTGCATTCTTCGCCACCTATTGAGCAGGGAGGAGAATTTATGGTAAAAAAGGACTTAAATATTGATTTGTTTCTCACCCACACCTATCATATCGCTTCTGAAGGCATGGATTAAACCACTGGAGATTAGTTTTAAACTGCCTTAATGTCCTTTTTTACTTGTATTGAATGGATCTACAGAGCTGAGATATTCTTCTAAAAATCTTTGTTTGGGTCCAGCAGAAGAAAGTTAATGAGTAAATGATGAGATTTTTCATTTTTGGGTGAACTTTTATTTTAAATACCATAAACACTTAATCTAAATTAAATTTTAAAGAATCAGAAAACATTATTATTCCATTCTTTATGATTCCCAACAAAGTCTCTAGCAAGTCAATCCACTGTTGGCCATTTTTGGAACGCTCTCGGGAGGCTATTTCCAGTCATGCCAGTGCAGCTCCTATCTACTTGAATGGAGAAAGTCCGAAATCTCAAAAATGGTTGGTCAAGATTACGATCAAAGAACATATTTCAAATCAGCAATAAAATCTGACAATACAATTTTCCCAGCTATACAAGCTGGGAAAATTGCGGTTTTTAGCATAATATGAGGTAAAGACTCACAATTTATGATACATAAATTGTGAGTCTTTACCTCATATTATGCTAAAAACCGCAATTTTCCCAGCTTGTATAGCTAATGTGCATGCGTATTCTAGAGTTGACTGACAGGTGATGGCTGTATCTAAAAGGTGGTTGGCTCTTTTAACCAGGGGAGGACTGGGAAGAGAAATCGGCCCTGGATTTTACATTGAAACAGGCCCAAAAATTGTTGAGCGGGGGGTGGGGGTAACGCTGTACTTTTCTGCATATCGCGGCCCCCTTCGGCATATCGTGGTGCCGTTTTGCTGGGAAAAGACCCGGTTCTCCCTATGGCCAGTCCACCCCTGCTTTTAACTGTAAGGTAGGACTTCCTTTCTACATCCATTGACCGCTGGGCGCTAAAGCTTCTTGGTTGAGTGTTCCAATTTCTCCCATTCATTTTAATAGAAGTAGCTCATCTCTGCTAAATAATCTCTGTTCCCAACCTTATTCGAGATGTCCCTCACATTCTCTCTGTACATCCATTATTTTCACACTCTGGTGCTTATTCTCTTTAGTTTTCTCTCTCCTTCTATCTTTACAACCTTTTATCTCTCTTTCTTTCCTCATCCTAATTTTGGCTATGATAATGTACGACCTGTCCTTGTTAATCAGCTCATCTTTTGGTTTTTGTGTGTTCGCCCATGAAATTAAAACTGTTTAAGCTGAAGTTCACTCTGGATGAGTTTCAACGGAAAATGCTGGCGTGACAGAAATGACCAGTCTTTACACTACCGTATGAATAGAAGTTAATTATCTATTTCCACATCTCTCTCATGGGAAAGTAACCAACTGAGTTATTAGTGAGAATTTTGGATGCAACTTGGCAGAAACAACTCCAATTTTGCTGAGGAGATACAGTATATAACTACAAGTGGTTTTGAGTCGTTGAATGCAGCACAAAGAAATAATTTTGTGGTTTGTTTGTCTTGTGAGGGGGAGACTCATGTCTAGTCTGCTAATTAAATCTCAGTAACACATCAAAGCTGGGCTAAGCTAATGTTTCCACTGGCTCACTCTTGAGGTAAGACTCCGCGGCAAATAATAATGAGGGAATTAAAAGATTATCCTAAGAAGATTACAATGATGCATTGTACCACCGAAGTTTTATTACATATTATAAATTGTGTAAGCCATTTATTTGGAATAATAATCACAGTGCTTGGAGACTACAGGGCAAAGTAGTGTGTGTCAGGCTTTCTTTGAAGGGGCCCTTTATAACTTTTCAAGCCGTTAATATAACTGTAAGGAGGTTCAGTGCAAAGGAGGAGGCGAGAAGCGAGGTTTCCCAGTTCAGGTAGGTGTTTAATTTGTCCAGCTTGATGCTTACAGTTTTACAGGAAAATATTTACTTTAACATACAACATCACAATAGCTTCTGTAGCAGTGTGGCTTTTCTTTTGCCAGTCTCTCTCTCCCATCTACTGGCGGTGTGGCTCTTTTATGCCGCTATCCCCATGCTCACTGAAATTAGAGACAGGTGTTAGACATAATTTAGCTCAGGTGCAAGTGCTCTTAACGCTTTCTCTCTCTCCGGAGAGATGCTTGACCACGCCCCCGCTGCCACATATCCCCACCGTCCGACTCAGGCCGGGGAGGCATCCGGCCTGCCAACCACTCCCTCCCCATTCCTGGAAAGGAAGTCGGCGACAGCCATCTGTGCACCCGGTCTGTGGACCACTTTGAACTTAAACGGCTGAAGAGCCAGATACCAATGGGTGATCCGCGCGTTGGCATCTTTCATGTGGTGGAGCCACTGGAGCGGGGCGTGATCGGAATAGAGGGTGAAGGCCCACCCCAACAGGTAGTATCGGAGAGTGAGGACTGCCCACTTGATGGTGAGACACTCCTTTTCCACGGTGTTGTACTTAGTTTCCTTCAACAAGAGTTTACGGCTAATGTACTGGGCGCTCCTCCCCCTCCACCACCTGCGAGAGCACGGCCCCCAGCCCTCTGTCTGAAGCATCTGTCTGTAAAACAAAAGGGAGAGAGAAGTCAGGTGAATGTAAAAGCGGCCCCCCGCAAAGTGCGGGTTTAACTTGCATGAACGCCCGTTGACACTGCTCCGTCCACTGGACTGGGTCTGGAGCTCCCTTTTTAGTGAGATCAGTCAGCGGGCTGGTGACGTCCGAATAATTAGGCACAAACCTTCTTGGCCCGATGAGGTCCATTCCATTTCTCTCAAAGGGGACCTCGATCAAAGGAAGAGGGCGCAATGGCGCTGTTGGGGTGGCCGGTGGGTTAACCAGCTGGCATTCGCGGCATGCCGCACACCACCTGCGGACATCGCCACCAATACCCGGCCAATAGAAGTGGGCTATTAGATAGTTCAGTGTTTTCCTTTCTCCTAAGTGACCCGCCATGAGATTATAATGAGCCGCCTGGAATACCATTTCCCGACGGCTCCATGGAATCAAAAGTTGGGTTGTATCCTCTTTAGTCTGAGCATCCTGTGTCACTCTATACAACCGCTCATTTATAATCACAAAATAGGGGTATGAAAGGGCAATGTCAAGCTGGAGTCGTTGACCATTGATGACTCTCACTTGGATGAAGGCGTGTTTGAGGCTTTCGTCTCACGACTGCTCCAAAGGGAAATCCCCCTCATGGAATTCCCTGAGAAGGGGAGGGGCTGCAGCCTCTCCCTCCCTCTCGTCATTATGACGTGGAGCTGTCGAGGACAGCCCCGACTCCGCCTCCCCTGCCAGAGCATCGCACATTGCACATCTCTCTAATTTCATACAGGACCCATCCGCACAAATTCCCTTTAATAAAACTCTTTTAATAAAAGTCAGGCCAATCAGTCCCCAAAATCAGCAGATGAGTGAGGCGGGAACTAACCGCGGCCTCCACTCTATGCTTTTTCCCCTGGAATTTAATCGTCAGTCTCACCACCGGATACTTGTGAATATCCCCGTGCACACATTTCACCCTCACCGTTTTAGTTGTGCCCAAAGCCTCGGGTTGAACCAAGTGTTGGTGGATAGTGGTTTTATTACACCCGGTGTCCACCAACGCTTGGTGAGTACCCCCCTTGACACTTACCGGTATCTGGTACACTCTGACCCAGTCGGGGCAGCCTGCGGGAGGTCGGAAACCCGCACCACCATCCCCAGCTCCATCAGAGGGCACTGATCCCGGAATTGGTCCGGGTCCCCGCACCTCCAGCAGGCTGGCCCAGGCGCCATGCCCGCATTTGCATCGGTGGGCGCCTTCACCTGAGAGGGAGAGCAGCGGGGCATCGGGGTAGGGGGAGGTGTCGCCTCCCACGCCCGAGGAGCTGGTCTCGGTGGCTGAAGTCCTCCTCGCCTGCGTGGGGCAGGAACGGGCCCTGGGGAGAGAGCAGAACATGAGGAGAGAGGGGAGGGGGATCAGACAGGGGAAAACACAGGGGGAGAGGAGAGAGAGTAGGAGGGCTCTTCCGCCCTCGGGATCGCCGCCATGTTGTTCTCCGCAAGCAGGATGGCTTCCTCCAGCGATGCCGGACGGTGGCACTGGACCCATTCCGCCATCCCTTTTGGCAGTCGATGTATTAATTGTTCCAGTACCACCTGGTCAATGATCCTGTCGACACCGCGGTCCCCCGCTAGCAGCCAACTTCGGCAGGCATTGTGGAGCCGTTGGGCGAAGGCAAACGGGAGGTCGGAGTTCTCCAGCTTCAGGCTCCGGAAGATTTGACGATTCTCTTCCAGACTCTGACCAACCCATTGTAGGATGGCTTTCTTCAAGTCACCATAAGCCAGGAAGCTCGTCGCCGGCAGTTGTTGAGCCGCGAGCTGGGCTTCCCCGGACAATAGTGGGATAAGTCGGGCCGCCCACTGGCCGAGCGGCCAGCCCCAGATCTCGGCATTATGCTCAAACAAATCCAGGAAGGCCTCGGGGTCGTCCGCCGTCCCCATCTTCTGTAACGCAGGTGTGAGTGTCCGGGGTCATGGCTGGGGACGCCTCCTGGCTGAGGAGGCTCCAGATCGCCTGCCGGTCCTCTGCTCGAGTGCGCAGGAGCTTGACAAACCAGCAATCTTGATCTTGCTAGAGCTCAAGCAGTGTTTGCTGGTGGTTCCGATGTAGGCCAGCGAGGGCTTGGGGGATCTCTGCCAACTGGGAGGACTCTACAGGTTGACTTCCGTCCATCTTCAACCAAACTTTTCCCGGGTTTCGGCACCACAACATCACAATAGCTTCTTTAGCAGTGTGTCTTTTCTTGTGCCAGTCTCTCTCTCCCGTCTACTGGTGGTGTGGCTCTTTTATGTCACTCTCCCCGTGCTCATTGAAATTAGAGACAGGTGTTAGACATAATTTAGCTCAGCTGCAAGCACCCTTACCACTTTCTCTCTTTCACGCCCCCGCTGCCACAATAACCTTTTTGGAAAAACGCATCATATGGTTCATCAAAGGCTGAAGATGCAAGACACTGAGGTACGGAAGGTCTTACAGCCTATGGCAGTGATTACAATTATAAAATGCTTCAATAGTCAATTCCAAGCTCTCAACAAACACATTTTCGCTGTATCACTTGCTTTGAAAGTCTTAATTTTGTTTTTTTCAATTATTTAATTTTAGGTGCCAGGGGCCAGTGTGGGTTTGTGGTTAAAATGGTTTAACTGTAATTGTGACTCACTATTTAATTCCTGCTTAATGCTTGAAACTTCAACATGAGGGCACTAACAGCATGACATAATTAAACACAGTCTGAAAGTTTCCCTAGAACATAAGATAAGTAGCACTGCATGAAAAGAGCTATATCCGGACCAGTAGACTCCTGTATAAACCACAGCATTTCAGACGTATTCAGAAATCTACTGGCCTCGAGTCTCAAATTCCACAGGCCCCTTTACATTCGATTATATAACATTTCGGATGTATAGTGACTGTCAATTCCTTCCGTGTTATGGCCATTTGTTGCCACGGTAGGTAATCTCCTTAAATTGTCTGTCAGGAGACTTTTTCACACCTGAGTCACATTTGCATTTCTCACCTTTTGAATAAAATGGTCACTCCTATAGGTCAATTTTCGCAAACTGGATTGGCAGCCCCTAAACTTAACCTACCCTTAAATGTCGGTCACTGCATACACTGGCTTTCATTTTATTGGTTACAATTTATTTAGCACATCCCTAAATCTTGACAGCTATTGGGCCACTGCATGAATTAGCTTTAATTTTATTGGTTAAACTTAAAATTTAGCCCAATCCCAAACAAAATTTAGCTTATTCCTCTTATTATAGGCCTTTAATTAATGTTGAAACAACATAAATGTTGAGACAAAAATTGGGTTTAAAGATCTTTATTAAAAGGAAAATGTGAAATATTCAAAATATAACAATAATAAAATATACAAACATCTGAAACACATTGTGAAGCTTCAATTAAGAGTTCAGTAAATGAACTGGCATCTGACTCTGTGTCACGTCATCACATGAGAGTGATTAGTTCCCAGTATAGAGTGGGTCTGCATCAAGTCTCTTCTGTAGCTCCTGGAAATGTAAGATAGTTCAGCATAGTTCTAGCGGGAAGACTAGCAGCTGTACATCACCGCACAGTTAGCTAGGTAACTCCTAGCCAATCACATAAGGGAAATATTGCTTTGGCATGCGCTGCATTTGAAGAACTTTCCCGTGTCATCATAGAGAAGGAACATACAGAGTAGGCCTAACTAAAAATGACAGTGAAGATTTCTTAATTTGACATATTTTCTGTTCTATTACAATCATGTACTGAGATAAGTACAGCCTTTGAATAAAGATTATCTGTAATGCAACTGACATTAAATGGCTTGGTAAAACGGACAGTAGCTATAAGACAGGCACTGCTGGCCACATTCAGTAGTCGAACGGACCATTGGAGAGACATGCCTCATCAGAAACAGTATTGTACAGCTGCAAACAGGTACAGGAATGCACATCAAATGCGCATCAAATGTGCTGCCTGCTCCACTTCATCCCGACCCTCATCGCAATGAAACTCTGATCTAGTCTAATAAAAACATTATGAAAAAGTACATTTGCCGTTCAGCTGTTTTTTGAATATAAAATACGTCAAATATTAAATCTTAGTAATGCGATGATATCAGACAATGCTGCACAAAGAATTTTAATAATTTCATTTTGTTTCCAGTAATAAATATTAAACTTCTCAATAAAAACACCCTTAAAATGATTTAAAAGGTTTTCTGAGAAGCAAAATTTCTTAGGTTAGATTTATGTCTGCAAAGATAAAAACATTTTGCCAAGGGATATTCAAGATATATTCTTTGAAAACAAGTTAATCTTAATAAATTATGTTTCTTCACGGTGCAGTATCTAAACTTATATGTGGCATTTACAGTTTTATTTCTTATAATACAGTTTCTCGTACTGTTAAACGCAGTAATCACGTGTCTGGATGGTGAATTGCATATGGCAATTGTATGCAGATGAGGATATGCATAGTTAAATCATGCACTGTACACTCTATATATTGTTATTTTGAGGAGGAGACGGGTGGGGAATGAATCGTGCATTTACGCACAATCTTCCGCTAGACGGGATTTATTAAGGGAATTATGCGCAGGTTCTAGCGTAAGTATGGTTTTATAAATCAGATTTTTTTTGTGCGTACGCAAAATCTGACTTCTGTACTTACGCACACTTTTACGAAGAAATCTAAGCAGAGTTAGATGCCTGGTCTCCAGCATCTGCAAAACACAACAGTCATTTAAACACTGAAAACACCCACTTAAAGAACTCCTAACAACATATGCATTAAAAACAAGATACATCAACTGTATAATAGATTTTAAACTTAATCTTCTCTCTCTTTGCCACAATCTTGATTGAGTCTCTCAGCTCTGCCTTTTCCAGGAGGAAAGAAGGAATATTTCTTCCTTATAGTCTCATTATAAGTCTTGCAGGATTCTTAAAACACATACAATATTGTAAGTAACAAAAGACTGAATAGGTAAACCAACATAAAAATGGATATTAAAAGATTGCAACAACAGTTTGAATGTTACCTTATATAATCTCTATAGATTAGTTGAGTCTAGTGTGGGAAAAAAATTTTCTGTGGAAAAGAGGAACCGTTATGTGAGAGATTATAATGCAGTTAAAATCAGATTAAGTTAAATATAGTATTGGTGTTTAATGCAGAATAAATCATCTGTTTCACCTGGTTAGTGGATCATTTTAATTAAGATTCTTCTTAGAATGTTGCAGTCTGACAGTCTGAATTTATGTATCTATCAAATCAGTCTAAATCAGTCTTTTGTTGTTTGTGTCTGCATTCAACAACATTACACAAGTACAGTATGCCCTGTGTTTTATTCAATTTTTAAGCATATTGCATGACTTGAAGAGGTAAGGGTTAAAGTAATTTCCTCATTTCCAATAATAGGATACAAAGCAATATTTGTTCATTATCCTACTTTGTCTAATGCTGCTGACTTTATGACTGATCTTGTATATGTCATGTCATGAAGATAGATTATTATAGTGTGTTATTCTTGTGTATCAAGGTAATTGTTTGTACAGTTTACGGACCGCCAAGTCTGCTCATTGCTGCTAATAATACTGAAAGTATTATTGTAACTTACAGTTACCACAAATTAGATTTGCTGTGTTGTCATCCAACCACGTTGGGCTGTTTGTGCATTTCCGCCATTGCGGGTGAGACCGGCACACTGAGTTTATCCATTAAAGAACCAACGACCATGGCGGACGGTTTATGAGCCGTTCACTGCATCTCTGAGTGATAAAACTAACGGTTGCCTTCTCTATCGCGATCGCTAAAACTGGCTTCAGTGCCGTCACTCTGTTCTCTCTCCCATACTAACCGCACACACACACGACCCCTCACAAACATACCCGCACACACATTTGGCGAGCAGATAACTTGGGGATAGAGCCCAGCTTTGTTCCTAAGTTATCATACCAGCGGAGACACGCGTTAAACTGCAGACGCCATTTACCAGTCTCTCCGCCCACATTCATGGCCACATTCTCTGGCTGGAAACCTCGCGTGAAGCACCCTCCACAAGAGCCATGTCCTCCATTTTGTGCCCTCCTCCTCTCCTTATGCACACACACACACACACACACGCACACACACACACACACACACACACACACACACACACTACACCCATTCACACACACACACACACACATACCCTCCTCTCATGTATTATAGGCTTATCTGTTACCATATCTAATCATGTTACTGTTTAGTTTGTAGTTGGAAGTCGGAAGTTTATCGACTGTATTGTATTGATTATTAATTGATATCACTGCATCAATAAACTTTGTTATACTTTAAGAGAAGAGATGACTCACAATACCCTGATATGCGGTCAGAAATATCTGACCAATGGATGTTGCGATTGACTTAACAGAATAGTGGATTTCAGAGAGTCATGTAATAATTAGTATTAACCAACATCATTTCTGCTGAAATGTTATTTTACTACAGTTACAATAATAAAATCATGGTTAAATTTTTTAAAGACGTTGTTGTAATAGGCTGAGGATTACTTATGTTGTAGAAATGACGTAACGTGATGACGTGTAAGAGGAGAGTCCGAGAGAGCGTGTTGAGTGTGTGTTCATGGCACTGCTGCCTAACAGTTGTTAAGAGTTTGACAAAGGTTCAGTAAAGCTTCAAAGAATAAACAAGACTGGACATTGGATTCTTTCACACATCATACAGTGGTTTATTACATGGTGTCAGAATTGCCGATCGTCGGATGGCAAAGTTTAACCCACCAGAAAGCTCTTGCTTCGAGAGACCAGTGGAATGGACCGACTGGAAAAAGCGGTTTACACAGTACAGAACGGTGACAAATCTGGATAAAGAGGATAGCAGCGTACAAGTAAGCACCCTTATCTATGCTTTGAGGGGCGAAGCGGAGAATATCTTCAGCTCATTCACCTTTGATGTGGAAGGAGATGATAAGAAGTTCGTAGTGGTCCTCAATAAGATTGATGTGTATTTCATACCAAAGCACAATGTGATCCACGAAAGGGCATGCTTCTATCAGCGTGTACAACGTCCAGGGGAGAGAGCGGAATTTTTTATCCATGCCCTTTATGAACTGTTGGAGCATTGCGATTTCGGGTCTGCTCGAGAGGAACACATTAGAGACCAAATTGTGGTAGGAATCCAGGACAAAGTACTGTCATGCAAGCTGCAGCTCATTCCAAATCTCACACTCGAAATGACGGTGCAGGAAACCCGCCAGTCGGAGGATGTGAAAGCACAATTTAGCGCGCAGGGAGAGGCTGCATGCACTATACAAGAGGCAGCACACACATTGGAAGCAATACGCCCCAGGACCGAAGTTCAAACAACGTTCCAGGGACAACAAACGAGAGAAAGTATGCGGAAGATGTGGAAAAGAAATGCACAGAAATCAGACTTCCCAGCGTTGACGTCCTCATGCAACAGATGCAGGAAAACAGGGCACTGGGAAAAGATGTGCAAAAGCAAAGTGGTGAGTGAAATAAAAGATTGTGAAGAGCATAATTACCACTTTCTGGGCTCAGTCGATAGCACAACCTCATATAATGAATGAACAGTGCAACTAGAAATCCGTAGTACACCAATTAGCTTTAAAATAGACACTGGTGCCGATGTGTGCATTATGACTGAAAAAGCATTTAGAATGCTCAAGCCTGAGGAAAGATTGCTCAAGGCTAAGACTGTACTGAATAGCCCAGGCAGCTGTCTGAACTGTATAGGTCAGTTTACAGCACACACAGAGTACAAAAACAACCGACACTCATTTAAAGTGTTTGTTATCAGAGGGGAGACCACCAGCAACCTACTTAGTCAGTCGGTAGCTGAGCTGATGGGGCTGGTGAAAAGAATTCAGGAGGTGCACAGTGCTGTAATGGAAGTGGGCTTACTAAAAACACAGCCAGTGAAGATCTCATTACAAGATAATGCACAGCCCTACCCAGTATATGCTGCATGCAGGATCCAAATTCCCCTCATGAAACCAGTTAAGGAGGAACTGGACAGGATGGAAGCTGAGGGCATCATAGAGAAAGTGACAGAGCCCACAGAATGGTGCGCGCCGATAGTGCCAGTTCCCAAGAAGTCGGGACAGGTGCGTTTATGTGTCGACCTCAGGAAATTGAATAAAGCTGTCAAGAGAGAAAGGTTTGTCTTACCCACTGCAAAGGAGATCACAGCAAAGCTGAATGGAGCCACAGTGTTTTCCACACTGGATGCAGCTGCAGGGTTCTGGCAAATACTGCTGGATAATGACAGACAGAGACTGACAACCTTTATCATTCCTTTTGCCAGGTACTGTTTCAAATGCCTACCCGTTGGAATTTCCAGCACCCCTGAAATTTTCCAAAGGAAAATGACGGAAACTCTGGAAGGCCTGGAAGGGGCCGACATTTACATGGATGACATTATTGTCCATGGAGGAAACGTGGCGGAGCACAACCAGTGACTACAGTTAGTGATGGAACGACTGCATTCAGCAGGGCTGAGGTTGAACACAGAAAAGTGCAGGTTGAGGCAAGAAAAGCTACACTTCCTGGGCCATTAAATTAATGCAGATGGGGTGCGGCCCGACCCGGCCAAAGTATCAGCTATTAACATACTGCCTCCACCAGACAACGCACATGGGTTAAAAAGAGTTCTCGGGATGGTCAACTACCTGGGAAGGTATATCCCCAACTTAGCAGAGGTGGGACAGCCACTCTATGATCTGCTGAAAGCCAAATCAACATGGACACAGGGTCCCGCACAACAAGCAGCTTTCCAGGAGATAAAAAGACTTCTCATGTCCTCACCCACATTAGCATTTTATGATGTAAGAAAACCAACCATGGTGTCAGCACACGCAAGCAGCTATGGAACTGGTGGCGTACTGATGCAGCTGCACAACAAAGAGTGGAGACCGGTGGCCTATTGCTCCAGACGACTGAGCGATGCAGAAATCAGGTACACTCAAATAGAGAAAGAGTGCCTGGCCGGTGTATGGTCGTGTGAGAGATTCAAAAAGTACCTGCATGGTCTGGAGGAATTTAAGCTGATCAGTGATCATAAGCCGTTAGTGCCACTGATAAATGCCAAAGACCTGGACATGGTCCCGCTTCGTTGCCAGAGGCAACTGATGCGATTGATGAGATTCAACCCCACAGCAGAATATGCACCCGGGAAAACTCTCATAGTAAAAGACGCGCTGTCCAGGAGTCCCTCAGATGATGTACAGGACTGTAACGACACTCACTCAGACATGGAGTACTATTTGGCATCCATTATTGATAGCATGCCGGCATCAAAGTAAAGGTTGGACATCATCAGGTCTAGTACTGCTGAAGACGAAAGCCTGCAAAAGGTAATCACGTACATCCAGTCAGGTTGGCCTGAGCACATAATTAAAATACACCTGGTGGCTAAATAATTTTTTTCCCATGAGAAATTAACTGTCAGTTCAAGATGGAATTGTCACCAGGGGCAAAAGAACTGTCATACCTAAAATTTTGAGGGCTGAGATCATAGATCGCATACACGATGGACATCAGAGTCTGAGCAAATGCAGAGAAAGAGCAAACACCTTATTATGGTGGCCCGGCATATCAACCCAGATTAAACTCAAAGTATTGTCTTGCCAGTCCTGTCAAGAATTGAGAAGAGCTCAGTCCAGAGAACCACTGATTTCCACGCCACTTCCTGAAAGGCCATGGAAGAGGACTGGAATGGATCTGTGCGAATACAACAAACAGACCTATCTAGTCATCTCGGACTACTATTCACGTTTTCTGGAGGTAATGCACATGCACACTACTACCAGTACACAGGTAGTGCAAAAACTGAAAGCCACCTTTGCCCGTTATGGGATAGCAGAGGAAATGGTCAGCGACAACGGGCCACAGTTCACCAGTGCAGAGTTCAAAGAACTGGCTCGTGAGCTAGATTTTAAACACATAACCTCCAGCCCACATCACCCACAAGAGAATGGGCACACTGAAAGAGCCGTACAAATAGCTAAGAGAATCCTAAAGCAAAAAGACCCCCTGCTAACACTCATGTGTTACAGATCCACTCCATGCAGCAGGACAGGAGCAAGTCCAGCAGAACTCCTGATGGGTTGCAAGATCCGAACAACCCTACCCACCCTTGACAGAAATCTGTTACCTAAATGGCCAAACAAAAAATACATCAGACAAAACGATGCAGCCAGAAAAAGGAAAAAGGCTCACTACTATAACCAGCGTCATAGTGTGAAAAACGTACCCCTCCTATATCCAGGGACTCAGGTCTTTACCAAAGTGGACACTCAGAAAGCCTGGCTAACAAAGGCAGTTGTGACAAAAGGAAGTATCACACCACGATCGTACCTGTTGGAGACAGAGCATGGGGGCATATTACGCCGCAACAGGTGTCACATCCAGGAGGTACCAGCAGAAAAACCACCAATAACAACATCTGTACATAATCCACAGCAAGAGACCACACTCACAACTATGCAGAGTGTTGATAAAACACTGAACAAAACACAATACAATATTTCAGAACAAAGTGGAACAAAACCAAAGGTTCCTGATGGATTAATACGAACCAGGTCTGGTAGGATTAGCAGACTGCCACAAATTCTAGACCTATAAAGAAAAGAGGAGGAGAGAGAAAGAAAGATAAGAGACAGAAATGCATGTATATTTATTTGGAGAAATACTGATTACAGCTCGAATATACAAAGTTCTGTTAACAAATTGAACCATGTCTAGTTAATATTGGTTCATCTGAGACTGTATAAGTTCTACATAGGAGAAGAGAAAATTTTATGCTTAAAAGTTGTTATGTATGTTTGAAGAAACACAATGAAACACTGCTGTCACAAAGCTCAACCAAGATTTTCAAGAAAAGGGGGGAGATGTAATAGGCTGAGGATTAGTTATTTTGTAGAAATTATGTAACGTGATGACATGTAAGAGGAGAGATAGAGAAAGCATGTTGAGTGTGTGTGCATGGCACTGCTGCCTAATAGTTGTTAAGTGTTTGACAAAGGTTCAGTAAAGCTTCAAAGAATAAACAAGACCGGACATTGGATTCTTTCACACATCATACATTGGTTTATTACAGTTGATTAGCATCTATGTAGCATCTTTTAAAGAAACCCACCTTGAAGACTATCAGTATCTGGAGAATAGGATTACCCATGGGTATGAAAGTGTGTCATTGTGTGCATTTTATTGGAAATGCTGATGGTCCCATGGGGAAACTGTCTTATCGCCCTACAGCAGCCCTGATTGTGAAGAGGCCATCACACTTACCTTCATGCTGTCTTCAAAAAATCCCTGCATTTAGATTAAACCTCTGGTGAGAACCACCTTGCCGGCTCTCCCAAAAAATGCAAGATCAAACACATGGTAATCTCTTTTGACATAAATGAGGATATTTTTTTTTTATTTTATTTTATTTATTTTATTTTTTTTTTTTTATCAACTCTGGCATCTGCTAAAAAATGGCAAACATGGGCATTTAAGATCCTGCAAAAGGTGATTTCTGCTAGACTTGGACAATCAGTGTGCATGTAGTTCAGTTGGTGACCTCTAGATGGCAGTGTGGTCATAAAAACAGTTTAGGTGAGAGGCGCAGTGAAGTAGGTCTACTCTTCATAGTTTCTTTAAAATAATCAAAATGCTCCATATTTAACCAAGCAGTTTTTAATGTTTATAATACTCTAGAAAGGGCAAGGTTATATAAGGTCAAACCGTGTTTTTTGTATCAATTCTAATAAGCACAGTAAGATAATTTTCAAAAGGAAACTCGCCAGAGGTGAAACAGGAACCGCATACATTTTCATGAATATCATAACAAAGTTGTTTGGTCACGACTTGTGTCCTAGGCTTTTGGGGAAAAGGATGTGTCCGTCTGCCCGGTCTGAGAGACTGGAAGAGGCCTGACAGATTTGTCAGATCCCTGACAGGTGTTTTGCAGACTCTTCTTTAAAGATGTAACACTGTAATTTTTGAATATCAGTCCTCAGTTTTCTACATCTGTCACTGCACATCTCCTCATTTAATGTTATTCTGTACATCCTATTGACTCTTGCTAATTGGTGTCACTCTATTCCCTTTCTCATCGACAACTTTTCAGCATAAAACGTTAATTCATGCCCATTTTACCTCTGCCATGTGACAGATTTCAAAGTGAAACAGGATATTCGAGAAAAAGTGTAGGGCTTAATTTTATCTATTATTATTTGATTGTATTGTGAAAAGTGAGCATTTAATACCTGAATTGAGTAATTTTTCTGATTTTAAAATACCCTGGTGCTAGTGGTATTAAATTACACACTTCATATTTAAAGGAATATTCGGGCTTTAGCACAAGTGAAGCTCAATCGATAGCATTTGTAGCATGATGCTGATTACCACAGAACATTATTTCAACGTTTATTTCATATGGAAGCCCTGAAACGCAAGTGAAAAAAATAAAACAAACAAACAAACAAACAAAAACAATTACTAGGTGAAACTTTTTTTTATTTTTTTATTTATTTATTTTTGTTTTTTGAGCCTATGTCCTACAAAAAACAAACAAAGAAAAAAAAATTATCTGGGGAATTTTTTATTTATTTAAAATAAATATATTTATATTTATAATATATTTATATTTATATTTTTCTTTCTGATTTTTTTATTTTTTATTTATTTATTTATTTATTTGCAAGAGGCAACACAAGAGAATTTTTTTTCTTGCTAACAATTAGCATCTGGTACCAACCTCATCAGTAAGCATGGAATCTCATGTTGACAAGCTGACAGAATGTGGTGAAGGTAATCAAACAATGTTTTTTTTTTTTTTTTCTTGATTAAGATTTGCAAAACATTATTGTTATTGTATTATACTATATCTATAAATTTGTAAATCAACAGATAAAGTACCACAGATATTCTGTTACCTTGTCAGCATAAGATTTCAAGCATACTGATAGTGTCACCTGGTGCCCGAGATTGGTACCACATGCTAATTGTTAGCTAGCAAGAAAAATATTTTCTCATGTGTTGCCTCTTAAGCAGGAAAAAAATTCAGAGAACATTTAAAAAAAAAAAATAAAAAAAAACCCGGATAAATAAAAATTCAGAGTGAAAAAAACAAAACAAAAAACATTTTTGCCAGAGGAAATGAATATAAAAATAAATAATAATAATTGAGGAGAAAAAACATAACATTTTGTAGAACATAGGCTAAGAAAGGCACTAATGGGGCTTTTCCACTGCACGGTACGGCTCGACTCGACTCTTTTTGGGTTTTTTTCACTGTGGATAGTACCTGGTACCTGGTACTTTTTTTAGTACCACCTCGGTCGAGGTTCCAAGCGAGCCGAGCCGATACTAAATGTGACGTCAAAACCCTGCAGATCACTGATTGGTCACTACCAGTGTCACTGGATTTGAGACACGGGACATCAATCCGCTAGTTTTAAATTTAGCAACAGCGATAGCAGTATCATTTGTTCACGTGACTTTCGAATTGTAAAAAGAAATGGCTGTGTGCAAAACCACACCGTGGTCAATAAACGAGGTGCAGATGTTCCTATCGTTAGTAGCCGAGGAAAGGATCCAACCAGAGCTAGATGGGGCGACGCAACTATGATGATCAGCCTATAATCCCACCCACGTTGAGGCTGCACTAAACTGCAGTGGAAAAGCAAGCTCAGAAAAGTAAAGCGAGCAGAGTCGAGTCGAGTCGAAACATAACGTGCCTTGGAAAAGTGCCATAAGACACCTAAAAAAATGAAAAGAAAATTTCAGCAAGTGAATTTTTTTTTTTTTTTTCACCTTATGGCCCGGTTGCATAAAACACCAAATTTTTTCCCTTAAGTATAACACTTAAAGTGTGATTTTTCCTTACCTAAGGAAATGACACGAGGTCGTTGCATATAATCCCTTAGACACTTCTCTTAACAAAGGGAACCCATTAAAGAATTTTCAACAGTGAGCCAGATTTTACCATAATAAAATTCTACTGTTACCATGGATACAACATGTCCCTAGATACTTTCAGAAGATCGGAAATGTCCTGACCAACATTTGGGCAATTTTACCACATACTTTAATACTTTAACTTTATACTATATTTTTATTTTCATTTAAATGACTACTAAACTTTCTCAGTATCATTATTAATGTGTAAATTATTGTCCGACCTCTTCTGAAACGGCGAATAAATGCACGAGGGGAGTGTTGTCACGTGACAACTGTTCCTTTTCTCAGCACTTTTCAGGTTGCACCAATCACAGTCGTTTGTGATTACTGCATACATATTTTTTCAAACTCATTTCTTGAGGAAACACGGGCGGATTTCTATTTGTATGATGTAGAATCCTGGAAATTAATAGATTCAAACACTTTTTTGTGTGTTCAAATCTTTCCCCTTTAAGTAAAAAACCATCCTGAGTTTTGCATGCGGACCAATTAATGAATGCTTTTACGGCCTGTAAGCGCCCTCATAAGACAGACACCTTTGAATTTGAATGACTGTGCCAGGTAATGGCTGGACAGTGGTGCAAAATGTTTAGATGCTTGTATAACTGTGCAGAGAACTGATTGAAATTAAGAATATTAAGTCATATTAAGAATATGGTGGTCAGTAAGACTGTAAGATATATATAGCCTATATACATATTCGCGATATATCGCAAATGAACTTGCGGCATGATTTTAATCTATTTAATCCATTTATACAGTTTATAAAGATGCAGAGAGCAGAAAATACTAGGCACACTTCTGTGTGTGTGTTCCTATTAGATCGCCCTCCATGATTTCTCATATTATTTGATGGTCAAATATGTACTCCTGCAATAGTTTTCCTATCACCAAAAAAAAGAAAAAAAAAGAAAAAAGAAAATCGCCTTGACTCACTGTACTCTATAAACTGGTTCTATAAACTAAGCCATCTTGTTTTTTAGAAACCTTGTAACTCTTAATGTGCACTTAAGTTTAAGTTTTCCCAACCTTAAGGTTTACTTAGAGAAATGGCACTTGAGGGGCTTTATGCAACACTTAACCTGTTTTAAGGGCATTCTTAAGTAAAAAAATAAATACTTAAGGGAAACCGAAAGGAGACTATGACGTTTTACTCATAAAACCCCTTGAGTAATACGTAACGGTTATTTTCTGCAACTCCTTTAAATTTAAGGGAATCTTTAGGGTGTTCTTAAGAGAAAATTACACCAGGGCTTCCATACAAAAAAAAAAAAAAAAAAAACTGTAAGGCACTTCCAGTGGAAGTGAATGGGGCCAGTCTATAAACGTCTCAAATGTATAGCCACAAGACATAAACAACTGATACATTGTCATGGCAACAAAGTTATCAATTTAAATCATAAATATATGATTTTACTTTACATAGACAAGGTTAGTAAAATATTTTATTCAACTAAAATCATGCTGACATTATACATCTTGAGGATATGCTTTTGAAACAATATGCATTTTAGCGTTTATGAACTGTCCCCATTCACATCCATTGCAAGTGCCTTACTGTAACAAAGCAAGGCAAGTTTATTTATATAGCACATTTCATACACAATGGCAATTCAAAGTGCTTTACATATTTATTTTAAAGATAATACAAGATACATAAAACAAATAAAAACTAATTAAAATTAACAGTGTTTTTTAACTCGTTAAATAAACGAGGGACGATTTTTTTTTGCGGGGGGGTGGGGGGGGTGGGGTTAAAACATTATGCAACAAATGCTCTCATTTCAACGTAACTTGTAATGAACTGGGAACTCTTGTAATCCATCATAATTTGTTATTATTGCTGTAACTTTTATTACATTAACTCTGCATAAACTGTTGGCAAGCTTTAAGAAAGTCTGCATTATCTTCAACAGATGCCTAAAACAATGCCTAAATAGCTATTTGTCCATTGGTTAAGTAACCTGCGCAACTACTGTAGGTGATTTCAGCTCTAAAAGAAAATCCTGGTGAAGAAAGAAGGGGAGCAATTTATTACATTTTGATCAATGATTACAATTATTTTCCTTTGGAGTTACATTTTGTTTTAAGAATGTAAATACGTAATGTAGTTTTTCATTTAGTTTTGTCCATTTTCTCTGTTTCTGTTCTCAGATTTCAAATCAACTCAGAAGTCTGCCACGACAGGAAGTTGTGGTAATTAAGTGAGGAGAGAAGATCCTCTATATCTGTGGATCTGAGCTGGCGACAACATTATCAAAACTCCAGCCTTTCTGCACGGAATCATAACTGGCTGGTTTGGCTCCGTACTGTGGCTTTGTGGAGCCCAGTGGGCTGCAGGGTGCCAGGCCCTGTTCAGAAGAACTTTCACGCTTGTCTGATTTCCATCAACTTTATATTTCTCAACATAATCTCTCACTCTGTTATAGTTGAGTCTCCCATAGCCTGCTTATCTCTGTAACCACATACTGTTTAAACTCTCTCTCTCTCTTAGTTTTGGAAATCTGCTGTCAAGAAGAGTGTCTGCTTTGCAAGTGAAAAGGTCATTCTTCACGTTTTCTTCCCCTGAAGGGAAGAGGCCAACACTACATGCTTTCTTGTGCTTATATTACATTAATCTCTGACTGCTGCAGGACTGACACATCTGACAATCTGACCTTTGGCCCTCAGACTTCGGCAACCTTCTGACCTCTCCTCGCTGGTGCCATGGTAGAGGCCGGTGAGTGGTGAGAGAAAGCTGACCGAGAGGAACTAGCTTGTCAAACTGACCCATCCTGTTGCCGGCAAAGCATCTATTACGAGGTCTGTGTGTATTTTTTCCACTTTATAAGCACAATAGTTGCATTCATATTCCTCTGTTATATAATAGAAAAACTAACTGTAAACTAAATAATGCCATAATTATTTATCATGACCATATTTAATATGCCATGGTTTGAAGCTATTTCCTATTGTTTTACAGCAGCCAACTGCGTAACAACCTTATACCCTTTTTAAAAATGAGAGAAAGAATAGCTTTTTTGGGAAGACATACTGTAACATTTACAAGAAGATATGAGCGTAAACTTTGAGAAATGGTACAAATTATTACTATGGTGCATTGCTGCCAAGTCAGACTAATGATTTTAAATTGTTAAATGCCCTCGCCCTGTGGTCACAGCTCGGAGGATTTCACAATATTTTAAACCCAGTTGTCCCGTATTAAAGCCAGAGTTAACAAATGACATTTGAATCAGCAGCTACGATCGAGCACCATAATGGATTATATAGCCGTGACATTTCAACACATGCGCCACACTTTACCACTCATCTGTCACTGTTACACCGCATGACCTCTGTGCTTTTAATCTCTCTCTCCCTGTCTCTTGCTGATAGTGATATCCGGCTCATTGGTATGCTGTCTCTAGTCTTGCTGGTGGCTGGAGCCAAAGTTGTGGGATGGGATAGATTTTAATAGATATTCAGGTGAATCACAGAAAACCTTTCAAGAACATGTACAGGTCATATTTCACCCCAAAATTAAAATAATTAAATTAGAAGCAAATTTTTGCTTTAAGAAAATGCTAAAATTTTCAACCAAAAAAAAAAAAAGAAAAAAAAAAGACAATTAAGTACATATCCCCCGCCCCTATTACCGTAATGGAATAAAAAAACATCTAATTACCATAATGAAAAAGCAGTGATATATTATTTAGATCATATTAATATTTTAAATGGTCTTATACTTATTGTAGTATATTAAAAGTAGGCCCTATTTATACATCATGATATTATTTGTTGTGCTGTCATCTAAACTGTTAAAAAAAAAAAAAAATAAAAAAGCACTATAACAGAAATCCATATAATTGAATTTAATTAATTAACTAAATAAAATAAAAAAACGTACATTTTAAATAAAAACTTAAAAATAAAACTTATTTTTTTACAAGTAAATTAATAAATATCTAAAAAAATACAGTTGAAGTCAGAAGTTTACATACACTTAGACGTCATTAAAACTAATTTTTTAACCACTCCACTTTAATGTTAGCAAACTATAGTTTTGGCAAGTCATTTAGGACATCTACTTTGTGCATGACATAAGTAATTTTTCCAACAGTTTTTTACAGACAGATTGTTTCACTTTTGACTATATCACAATTCCAGTGGGTCAGAAGGCACAGTTCACTGTAAAATAAAACCACTGGCCATAAAAAAGCCAGACTATAGTTCGCAAGTGCACATGGGGACAAAGATCTTTTATAGACACCCTGATTTTTTTTAGAGAAATGTCCCCTGGTCTGATGAAACAAAAATCGAAGTGTTTGGAATCGTTATGTTTGGAGGGAAAAGGGTGAGGCTTGCAAGCTGAAGAACACCATCCCAACCATGAAGCATGGGGGTGGAAGCATCATGTTGTGGGGGTGCTTTGCTGCAGGAGGGACTGGTGCACTTCACAAAATAGATGGTATCATGAGGAAGGAATATTATGTGGATATATTGAAGCAACATCTCAAGACATCAGCCAGGAAGTTAAAGCTCGGTCACAAATTGGTCTTCAAATTGGACAATGACCCCAAGTATACCTTCAAAGTTGTGGCCAAATGGCTTGAGGACAACAAAGTCAAGGTATTGGAGTGGCCATCAAAAAGCCCTGAACTCAATTCGTTAGAAAATTTGTGGGCAGAACTGCAAAAGGCTAAAATTCCAGCAACTTATTGTGAGAAGACAACCCAAAATGTTTTGACCCAATTACAAACAATTTAAAAGCAATGCTACCAAATACTAACAAAGAGAATGTAAACTTCTGACCCACTAGGAATGTGATGAAAGAAATAAAAGCTGAAATAAATAATTCTCTCTACTATTATTCTGACATTTCGCGCTCTTTGTGATTAACATTTTTATTGATTTTTTTCAAAGCAAACAAAACAAACAAATCATATATACAATAAATCAACATTAACTCCCACTACTACCCCTCCCGAATCAAGAACCCCACCCGACCCCAAACGAACATCCCAGTGGTCTTACCTATGTACACACTTATACAGAGAATAAAATAATAATAATAATAATAATGAATAAAAAAAAATAAAAAAAATAAAACAATAATAAAAAAAAAACTTAAAACAATCTGCCTGCCTATCATCACACTGGTGAGGACCCAATCTTTTATGTATTTATTGCCTGCATTGATGACCGCCCCATCACCCGAGACACAGAGTCTGGGGCAAAACGAAATCCAAATGCCCAACATGTCACATACAAAAGTCTGTACCTTCAAACAAAATTCCTGAATCACAGCGCACCACCAAAAAACATGGGCCATGTATCCATCCTCCGACTGACAACGCCAGCAGGTGGGTGTGTCTTTAAGACCAAGCCTATACAGTCTAGAGGGGGTCCAATAGAATCTATGTAGAATCTTTAATTGTATAAGTTGCACCCTTGCATCTCTAGATGCAGTCTTGACATTTTTCCCAGCCCACACTCCATCCTCCAATACCAAATTAAAATCTTTCTCCCATTATCTCTTGATAGAGGTTAAAGCTCCGTCCCCCAGACTCTGAACTAGCAGGGAGTAATACACTGATGCCTCATGACCTTTTCCAAAAGCAGTAATCACCTCTCCCAAAGTATCTGCCACTTTAGGGGGGAGTATGCTACTCCCAAAAATAGAACAGAGCAGGTGACGCAACTGTAATTACCTAAAAAACTGAGATCTGGGAATCCCAAAATCTTTAGCCAAATTACCAAAGGATCTCAACACTCCACTTTCATATAGGATTCCGAGTGTATTAACCCCCCTCGCAATCCACTCTGACCAACAGAAAGGGGACTTATCAGTACATAATTTTGGGTTCAGCCATATGCTCGAGGCAGCATTCAGATAAATGTCTGAATTAAACACTCTGGACACTTTTGTCCAAACTGAGTGCAAATGCGAAATAACAGGGTGCAACTTAGCTTCTCCGGTTAGTTTGATAGAAAGGCTTTGTAATGGCGAAATAGGGGCAAGGACTTCTTGTTCAATACAAAACCAGGGAGGGGCTCTCTCAGGTGGAAGCGGCCAATAAGCCAAATGCCTGAGACCGAACGCATAATAATAAAACAAAATCTTGGGTAGGCCTAGCCCACCTTTGTCAATCTGCCAATGCAGCTTACTGAAATGTAACCTGGGACGTTTACCATTCCAAATGAAGGACTTCGCTATGCTATCAAATCGCTTGAAATAAGAGAGGGGGACATCTACAGGGAGAGACTGTAGCAGGTAGTTGAATTTTGGAATACAATTCATTTTAATAACATTAACCTTCCCAGTCATCGATAAATGTAATGAAGCCCACATTGCTCGAAAATCTTTTTATTATAGGGTCAAAATTAACTGTAACTAAATCAGACAAATTTGCTGGGAATAAAATACCCAAACACTTGATGCCCTGTTTGGGCCACTGGAAGGCGCTATTGGACAGTACGTTGTCAGAGCCAAAGCTTCGGATTTAGCCTAATTGACTTTGAATACTGAGAATTTGGAAAAGGAATTAATAATTCTGTCGAGGCAAGGTATAGATCTAGTAGGGTCAGAGACAACTAATAAAATATAATCTGCATAAAGCAGAAGCTTATGCGCCATACCTCCCGCAATCACCCCTGGAAAATCATCCTCCTTTCTTATCGCGTCTGCTAATGGTTCCAGGGCAAGACAGAACAATAATGGGGAAAGAGGGAAACCCTGCCAAGTGCCCCTATTCAGAGTAAAATAATCTGAAATTAATCCATTTGTTTGTACCGCTGCTACAGGGTGTCTATAAAGTAACTTAATCCAGCCAATAAATGTACTCCCGAACCCATATATTTCCAAAATCTTAAAAAGATAATCCCATTCTACCATATAAAACGCCTTTTCGGCGTCAAATGAGATGGCAGCGACTGGAGACTGATAATCCACTACTGACCACATGATTTCAATGAAACACGTAATATTAGCAGAAGAGCTATGACCCCAAATAAACCCCACTTGATCTATATGTATAAGAGATGTCATAACTTTACTTAATCGGTTCGCCAAAATTTTATATCTAGCTGAATCAGGGAAATTGGACGGTAACTTTTACACTTGCTTGGATCTTTGTCCTTTTTAAGAATCAGACTGATCCGGGCTTGTGTCATGGTTGGAGGAAGCTTTCCATTCTTTAATGATTCTGTATATACTTCTAACAAAAGCGGAGCCCATTCTGTCGCATAAGATCTAAAAAATTCAGCAGCAAAATCATCTGGCCCCGGGGCCTTGCCTGTAGGTAAGGCCTTAATTACCTCGTCAAGCTCCTCCAAGGTTATCTCAGAATCCAGAGAATTTTTTTGCTCAGTTGTCAATTTAGGGAGTTCTAATGGTTCCACAAATTTTCTAATATCTTCATCAGTATACGAAGACGTGGAACTATAGAGATCGAGATAGAAGTCTTTAAAGGCATTATTAATATCAATGGCCGAGGTAAAAATTTCACCTCCAGCAGATTTCACTGAGGGAATGTGTGATGCCCCAATTGTAGGTTCGTCACAAACGATGAAATTAATATTGTCTCTGTATGTAAAAATACATTGAGGGAATGGTGGTTCTGCCAGACCAGTAGAGGGCGCTATGGGAGTGCAGTGTGTTGCGATGGGTCTGCTGCGTTGCTTGTCATAACCCAGCAAGACCAGAGCTGATCACACACACATTGTTGTCCTGTGTTTATTCCACCATTTCACAGGTTAGTCGATTGATTTATATATCAATCTGCATGGATGTTGAAAGAATACATGTTGGTGCATATTAAGTGTTGGAAATTGATTCGTTTTGATAACGTTTTGCGATGTTCACCCGCGATTGGATGATATGTATGTCCATTTACAGTGTTGATTCGAAGGTGAATATGTTTAAATATGTCTTTATATTAGTTCATATAATGTTTAGTTCACTTTAAAAATGCATGCGAGTGGTCTAAAAAACACAGAAACTTTATGTTTGAAAACGTGTTTGATATTATCTATTTTATTTGAACTGAATGAAAGCTCTGAAAGTCATGTAACACTGAACAGCATTTTGAATACGCATATGAGTAACACAGTGATTGGCTGATGGACAGATCTTCATGAAAACACTGTGTATTTGCAAGAAAGAGACTGAAACAGTGAAGATTTGCATAAAAAAAGCAATTTATTGTGACGATGTTTTTTTTTTTTTTTTTACATTTGTGTTTGTTCTAATGTGAACATTTTGGGAAAATAGAAATAACCCAGCTAAGAGTCCCTACGCTACACCCCCACAGCCCAGCTCTCTCCCATTCCCTTTTCAGACTTACCCTACTCCACGCAATACCGATGACCAGGTGTTCAGGAGAGAACTCCCATATCTCTCACAGAGAGAGTTCAAAGTCCATGGAGGTCAGATTGCTGACTCCACTTCTGAGATCAGCTTTAACAGCTTATGCCGACAAATTGAGGAGGGCCTACAAGAGCATTTTAGCGAGAGTGAAATTATTAGAGGGGTCCTGAAAATCACTAAACCTGGTCATTTCAAGGATATGCTCATGGAAAAGAGGATTTGACAGTACAAGAGTTAAGAGGACTGCTACAGTCTCACTTAGGTGATAAGAGTAGCACTGAGCTGTTTCAAAATCTGATGTGTGCATGCCAAGGAGAAAACAAAAATCCACAGCAGTTTCTTTATCATGTCATTGGTCTTAAACAAAAGATCCAGCTTGCTTCCAAACACAGCACAGCTGACATAAGATATGATGCTAAGACCATCCAAGAAGTGTTTCTCCATACGGTTTGCCAGGGTCTGGGGCCCAAGTACAGTGAGATTCATTGTGAGTTTAAACAACTTGTCGCTGAAGGAGACGTAACCGATGACATGCTTCTCAGACAACTTGCAAAGGTTACAAGTGAGGAGGAGGAAAGACAGCGTCAGCTGCAGTCACTGACATGACATAAAGTCACTCATGCTCGTTGTGCTCAGATCGAAGAGGCTTCAGAAATTAAAGCAGCAGCTGCTACTACTGAACAAGCTGATAAAGAGATTTGCAAACTTATCACCCAAGTGGAAGCACTGACAAATGTTGTCAATTCACTGCAGCAGACCAAGATGACAGAACAGCAGTGTCAGTGCATGGCTAAAGCACCTGAAAAGAGGAGAAGACTAGGTTGTCCCAACTGTACCAAGCAAGGGAAAGTAGAGACCTGCAATCACTGTTTCTTGTGTGGCGAAGAGGGTCACAGGGCTGTTGGCTGCCTGAACAGACAAAAAAGATCAGTGCCCAACACCAGGCCAAAGAGCGCACCACAGACAGCACTCCCCGAACCAGTGTCACCCTGCCGTAACTATACAGTTAATTTTGGGTCGTAGAATCACAGAGGTAGTACTGCAAGGAAACCATACGCAAGGCAACCTCAGAACTCAGAAGAAAAGATTGTTCAGGTTGTTGGGAAGAAGTGTCAGGATTAGGGGCAGTACTTTACCAGATGCAAGAAGGAAAATTATGGGTCATCTCATACGGCTCGAGGACATTGTCACCTGCTGAGAAAAACTACAGACTCCATTCAGGCAAGTTGGAGATTCTCGCACTAAAGTGGACGCTGTGTGAAAAGTTCTGTGACTACCTCTTCTATGCCCCATATTTTGCAATCTATACTTACAACAACCCTCTCACTTATGTGATGAGTTCTGTAAAATTAAATGCAGCAGGTTATAGTTGGGTGGGTGAGCTCGCTGACTTCCGATTTGAGATCAAATACAGACCTGGAAAGAGTAACAATGATGCAGACCTGTTGTCATGTTGCCCCTTGGACATGGACCAATACATCAGTGAGTGCACAGAGGGCCTGTCACAAAATGCCATCCAAGCAACCTGGGAGGGCAACATGATGTCCAAGAATAGAGATGTAGCCTGGGTGGCAGTCCTAAACTTGATGGCACCAGACACAGTCACACTCCATAACCAATTCTCACCAGCCATCAGACCTGATGAATTGAGAAGAGCCCAACAGGAGGACCTGCTGATTGGATCAGTCATCGAACTGAAGGAAGCTGGTAAGACAGTGACCCCTGATGTTTGGTGCATGGCAGCTAGCAACACAAAGTAGCTGTTAAGAGAATGGCACAGGTTGGTCCTAGAAAACAACATCTTGTATAGGAGAACATTACAAAGACGACAACTGGTATTGCCCGCAAAGTATCGGCAGATGGTCCTTCAGCAGCTGCATAACCACATGAGTCATGTCGGGGCAGATAAGGTGTTACAACTAGCTCGAGAGAGGTTCTACTGGCCTGGGATGAGGAGAAGTGTGGAAGAGTATGTGACCTGCCAGTGTCCATGCATAACACAGAAACAGCCAGTAACGCATGTGCATGCACCAATGGGAGGAATTACATCAAGCGCACCTCTTGAGTTAGTATGTATTGATTACTTGCACCTCGACGTCAGTCGCGGGGGCTATGAATACATCCTTATGGTGATTGACCACTTCACCAGGTTTGCCCAGGCCTATCCTACCAGGAGCAAATCTGGGAAGACCGCAGCTGAGAAAATATTCAATGACTTCATACCTCGTTTCGGATTCCCTGCAAAGCTACATCATCAGGACTACACCATACCGCCCCCAAGGTAATCCTGTAGAGAGACTAAACCGAACCTTGCTCCAGATTCTGCGGACGTTGACTGATAAGGACAAACAGAGCTGGAAGGAACATCTGCAGAAGGCAATCCATGCCTACAACTGCACCAAACATGAATCTACAGGGTACTCTCTGTTCTACCTTATGTATGGTCGCCATCCCCGACTCCCTGTTGCCTTATTGTTTGGGCTGGTGCAGGAAGATGGATTCACCACCCCACACGGGTATGCTGAATGCTGGGCAGATCGGATGGCTGGAGCCTATAGAATTGCAGCACAGAGCAGCAAGCAGATGAGTCTTCGTAATAAAGAGTTCTACGACCAGAATGCCAGCTGTGTCATCCTAAGACCTGGAGATCGTGTCCTGGTAAGGAATTTGAGTCAGAGAGGTGGCCCAGGAAAGCTGCGTTCTTATTGGGAACCCACCATTTACTTTGTGAAAGAGCAACTAGGTGACAACTTTGTATACAAAGTGCATCCTGAAAACAATGAATGCAAGATCAGAACATTGCTCCGAAACCTCCTTCTGCTCATGAATGACTTACCAACACCAGAGAACCTGGACCCAGAGAGAAAGTAAGCACCTCAGAGGAGAAGTGTTGTGACAAGGGGACAGCAAAACAAAAAGGTGACACAAAAAGAGGAGGCAGAAGAAGATGGAGAGTCTAGCTCTGAAGAAGATGAAGGTTACTATTTGAGGAGGACCAGCAATCCAAAATATCCAGGAACTGGAAGAGTAGAACCAGAAAATGTACTGTCTCAGGAAGGATTGAATGGACCCTGCACCACTGAGAGAGATGATTCACCAATGATTTGCACAAGAGGGACTTTGGGACAATTACCAACAGAACCAGAGTACATACCCACTGATACTTACCTACAAGCTGATACTTACCTACCCAGAGCCGGAACACGGCGTGGAGCCAGAGTGTGAAGGCCCACAAGAGGAGCAGACAATTGAGGGCCAAGAGGGAGGGTCACGGCAACAGGAACCCTGTGGAGCAATCAGACGGTCACTCAGAGATAGAAAACCTGCCCAAAGAATGACTTACCCATACCTTGGACAACCCACATTCCAAACATTGACTACACTAAACACATTAGCAGCAAACCTAATTCAGTCACTACCATTGGTTCCCACAACTGCACATACATGGTTAGGCCATGGCAGTAATCCATACCAAGTAGTGCCAATTACTTTTATGGTTCCAACTTATTAAAGTTCTGTATAAAGACATAAGAAAAGTTAGAGGTTCACCTTCTGTGGTGGGGAGAGTGTGATGCCCCAATTGATGGTTCATCACAAATGATGAAATTAATATTGTCTCTGTATGTAAAAAATACATTGAGGGAATGGTGGTTCTGCCAGACCAGTAGAGGGCGCTATGGGAGTGCAGTGTGTTTTGATGGGTCTGCTGCGTTGCTCGTCATAACCCAGCAAGACCAGAGCTGATCACACGCACATTGTTGTCCAGTGTTTATTCCACCATTTCACAGGTTAGTCGATTGTTTTATATGTCAATCTGCATGGATGTTGAAAGAATACATGTTGGTGCATATTGTGTTGGAAATTGATTCGTTTTGAAAACGTTTTGCATGGTTAATCGTGTAATGAAATCGCAATGTTTACCCACGACTGGATGATATGTCCATTTACAGTGTTGATTCGAAGGTGAATATGTTTAAATATGTCTTTATATTAGTTCATATAATGTTTAGTTCACTTTAAAAATGCATGCGAGTGGTCTAAAATGGGTTAAACACACAGAAACTTCATGTTTGAAAATGTGTTTGATATTATTTATTTTATTTGAACTGAGTGAAAGCTCTGAAAGTCATGTAACACTGAACAGCATTTTGAATATGCAAATGAGTAACACAGTGATTGGCTGATGGACAGATCTTCATGAAAACACTGTGTATTTGCAAGAAAGAGACTGAAACAGTGAAGATTTGCATAAAAAAGCAATTTATTGAGACAATGTATTTTTTTGACATTTGTTCTAATGTGAACATTTTGGGAAAATAGATATAACCCAGCAAGACCAGAGCTGATCACACGCACATTGTTGCCCTGTGTTTATTCCACCATTCCACAGATTGCTGGGAACGCTTAACTGTCAGCTGATATTGAGATCCTGTACCTGCTACAAATGGTAGAAAAAGACTCTCTCTGTTTTATATATCTAGCCAAAAGCTTCCCTGCTTTGTCCCCCGACTCAAAGTATGACTGTCTTGCCCTGAATAGCCAAAACTCCACTTTCCGTGATAAAATAGTATTATATCTGTATTTCAATCGGGTCAGTTCTCTGAGGCCATCAGATGACATTCTGCCCTTCAGCTCTGCCTCTGCACTTTTAATATTCCCTTCCAGCTCCACGAGTTCTCGTGATTTGGATTTTTTGGTGAATGAGGCATACTGTATGATCCGACCCCTAAGGAATGCCATGCCCACAGAGGATACGGATGACCAGTTGGTCTCCATATAAACATTTATTTCAGTCTTTTAACATTAGTTGGAAATCAGGATTTTGCAAAAGGGATACATTAAAGCGCCAACTAAATGATTTTTTTTTCTCAATACGTGGCAAGACCTCTAAACTCACCAGGGTGTGATCTGAGACTAAAATGTTTACAATTGAGCAATCAACAACAGATGAAATGAGGGACTTAGATATAAAAAAAATAAATAAAATAAAAATCTATTCTAGACTAAATCTTATGGACTGATGAAAACAATGTATAGTCCCTACCAGATGGGTTCAAAAGTCGCCAAATATCTGCAAGACCAAGAATTTTACACATCCTGTGAAGCGTTAATGTTGCTCTAGGGGGCTTACACACTTTTGCTTCACTATGATCAAGGACTGAGTCCATCAAAAAATTAAAGTCTCCTCCCAATATTATATCATGAGGGGTGCCAGCGGCTTGCAACATCCCTTCAAGATCTATAAAAAAGCCCTGATCATCAGCATTAGGTGCGTAAATATTAGCCAAAATCAAACTTTGCCCATGAATTTCTCCTGAAACAATAATGACTCTTCCTAATTTAACTTTAATCTGTTTGAGAAATTTGAATTGTAGATGTTTATTTATCACTATAATGACTCCCCTGCTCTTACTTGAGCCAGCACTAAAGAAAATATGTCCACCCCATATCTTCCCAAATTGTTCCGCTTCCTGCGAGGAGAGATGCGTTTCTTGAAGAAACAGTATATCATATTTCTTACGTTAAAGATAAGAAATAACCTTCCTTCTTTTTATGGTGTGCCCCAACCCATTCACATTCCATGTGGAGAGAGATAAACTACTCATAATTACATTTGACATTTTGATATAATAGAAAAAATAAACTGTGTGCCAAAAATAAGATTAAACAGACCACATTCCCCATTAGTGCAACAATAAAAACCTGAACAAAACAAACAGAAAAAAGAAAAATGTGCACATTAACCCCGCGCACGACAGCGCCAACCGGCATCAATCACTCTAAACTCAAAAGGTCCATGTACGCCTACAAGAACCCCCTTGACAACTTTGCCATCGTATTTCTCATGTCCAGTGCTTCTGCACAAATGTTGTGAGGCAAAATTACATAACAGAAGATACTTTGTAAAACAGACCCCAGCCAACAGGCAGAATAAACACAAAGAACACGTAGATTCATTCACAGAACTGTCTCAAAGGTGTGGTCCTCCACAAAACCACTTCCAGCTGGTATAAAGCCATTCAGTTTCCTCGGACAAACAAACAAGTGTTCAGTGAGCTGGCTTTTATGATTGCAGCAGATGACGTAATCATTCTAATGTCCCTTAAAAATATTCCACAAAAACAAGCTCCAGCCAACAGGAGGCGCAAGCACAAAGACAGATTCATCCACAACTGTCCCGAAGCAGTGTTATTCCACAAAACAAACTCCAGCCGCTAGGCAGAACCAGCACAAAAAGAAACAAAATAGGTTCCTCGGATGATCAAGAGTCAAATTCACTCGGAGGCCACGTAGAAAAAAAAACACCATGACTTACTCAGTCCGTCAACTTTATACAGGACATCCTTTATGTGAGCATGTAGATATTTTGCGGTCATCCATAGTGACCATTCTCAAAAGTTTCTTGAAGGAGTCATGCCATAAAACAAACTCCAGCCGCTAGGCGGAGCCAACGCAAAAAGAAACAAAAATGGCACCCAACTTCCTTAGATAGTCGAGTCACTGAACAGCGAGTCAGTCCACTCACATAAGAAACGCCCAATGGTTTTACTCGCCCATAGTTTCTATGTAGGCCAGTGCCTTTTTGAGGCATAAAAATACTTTGCTGCCGTCCTTGGTGTCTATTCTCAGTTTGGCCAGAAACTTCAGTGCAAAAGCAATCTTCCGTTGATGTAAGAGTTTCTTACATTCCTTGAACCGATCGCATTTCTCTCGTCGAATTCGCAAAGTCCGGGAACAAGAAAATATTGTGATTCTTCCAAGAAAGATTTCCTTTGCTCATCGCCTGGCGCAACACGAGATCTTTGTCAGATGATCTCAGAAATTTGGCCAGAATTGATCGGGGCTTGTCTCCCTCAGCAGATCTCCGAGCTGGGACTCTATGAGCTTGCTCGATTTCCAGCTTATGGCCTGTTATGTCAAGCAGACTCGGGAAGAGCTCATCTATGAATTTCCCCATATCTCTGCCTTTTTCATGCTCAGGAATTCCAACAATACGTATGTTATTCCTTCGGCTCATATTTTTGAGATATTCCAGTTTTTCCAAAATGTGTTGCAGGTGTATTTTGGATGCAGGCGGATTATTGGATAATTCCCTTTCCGATGATTCCAAATAATCGATCTGTTTTCAACATCTGCCACTCTTGTAACCAACTCAGAGAATTTTGTTTCCATCGCCATAATCGATCGACGTATTACAGCAAGATCCTCCAAATCAGCAACAACCATCGTCAGCATCTCTGAGATGTTGGACAGTTGACGCTGAATTTCATCTCCCGATGTGCTTTCCAAATCGAGTCCCTGGCTCGCAGGCCCATCAGAGGTTTCAGCTAGAGCACGTAAGTGTCTTTTGATGTCTCCAGAGTCTGAGTATTTTGACTTCTTTGCCATGTTTACCTCAAAGAGCAAATATGTAACTGGGTGTATCGAATCTCACCGGATTATAACATGAAAATAATTACAAAACTAGCAAAGTGCGCACAGCTTTGTCACTCACACGTCTGCCTCTCGCATGGCGTCACATGACCTCCCTGACATTTCGCTTTCTTAAAATAAAGTAGTGATCCTAACTGACCTAAGACAGGGAATGTTTTCTACGATTAAATGTCAGGAATTGTGAAAATTTTAGTTTAATGTATTTGGCTAAAGTGTCTATAAACTTCTGACTTGAAATGTAAATCAAATAAATCTATAAAAATATAAAGTATTTTTTGAGGGTAGGTTATGCTTATTTAAATAAAATAATTGGTAACACTTTACAATAAAGTTCTATATGATACCATTAGTAAATGCATTAGGCATCATCATGAACTAAACATTGAACAATATTTTTACAGCATTTATTGATTGTCACAATTAAGTAGCACACAGAAGATTGTTGAACCCAAATGCAGGGATATTTATTAACCGAAGCTCAAAAAATATCAGGAACAGAAGAAAACAATGGTAAATAGCACTGACAAAACTAGCACACATTAAACAAAAGTCTCTCGCAAAGGCTGGTGAGATCTTGAGCTTGCCAATGATGAGACTAGACAATGAAGTGAGGAGGAGAGGAGTATATATATTTAGCATCCTGGTGATGAGATGATTGAGAACAGGTGTAACTGAGTGATAAGGTTCAGAAGACCGGGGAGTTAGATCGTGTGACAGCAGAGGAAGGAGAGGCTGATGGGGGCGTGACAGAACCCCCCCCCCCCTCCACAGACCGTTCTAGAGGTCCGGAACCCTCAATTCTGAGGTCAACCCCATCCACGAGGAGCAGGATGATCTGGGTGGTCCCGATGGAAGTCTGTGAGAAGTCTTGGTGGAGGATGTCATCTCGAGGGACCCACGATTGTTCCTCCAGGCTGTACCCCTCCCAGTCAACGATGTACTCCAGCTTTCCCCGTCAAAGTCAGGAGTCCACAATAGTCTGAACCGTGTAGGCTCTAGGAGCAGTGGTGGAAGCGGAGCACGATCCTCATCAGTCTCTGGGGAAGAAAGAGAGAGCAAATAAGGCTTGAGTAAGGAAACATGAAATGTAGGTGTAATGCGGTACTGTGGGAGAAGTTGGAGGCGGTAGGTGACTGAGTTAATTTGTTGTGTCATGGTGAAGGGCCCAATGTATCATGGACTTAGCTTTTTTTAAGGGAGTCATAGCCAAATGTCCCTGGTGAAGAGCCACACCTTCTGGTGAGGTTGGTAAGCAGGTGGATCAGAACGTCGAATGTCAGCCTGCTCCTTTTGACAATGAACTGCTCAATGAAGATGCATTCCACCTCTGCTGGCTAGTTCTGAACCAATGGTTGACTCCGGAGACCTCTGAGGGCTCTCCGGACAAGGGGAACAAAAGGGGTTGAGAACCAAAAATACACTGAAAGGAGATGAGTCCAGTGGAAGGATGGCATAAGTAATTACATGCATATTCTGCCCAGGGGAGAAAGCGACTCCACTTCTGCTGATTCTTACTACAGTAGGTCCTGTGGATCCGACCTATCTCCTGGATCTTATGTTCAGTCAGCCCTATTGTCTGGGTGTGGTAACCTGAGGAGAGGCTGATGAAGATGCCCAGGAGGTTGAAGAAAGCCATCCATACTCGTGATGTACTGGGGACCTCTGTCAGACACTATGTCCTCCGGGAGACCATAGTTATGACATGTTGGTAAAGTGTCTCTGTGGTTTCTAGTGTGGTGGGGAGCCCTTTAAGAGGAACCAGGTGACAGGCCTTGGAGAATCGATCCACCACCACTAGAATGCAAGTATGGTCCCTGGAAGGGGGAAGGTCAGTGATAAAATCCACCCCATGGTCTTTGGGGCTGAAGTTTACCGGCTGGGAGAATTTAGACCTTGCTCAGTCTGGGCAAGCATGCACGTAGGTGTTGACATCACAAATGAGATGGGGCCACCAATAGTGGTTACAGACTACAGCGATTGTCTGTGATGGGCCTGGGTGCCCTGATGCAGAAGTGGAGTGAAGCCAGTCAAGCAGTTTGTGGCATAGGGAAGAGGGATAATAGATCTGTCATGGTAGGCAGGCGGCAGGAGCAGGTTCAGTGAAGGTAGCTTGGGCAATTTGCTTGTCCAGATCCCACTGTATGGGACTCACCAGAATTGAGGGAGGGAGGATGGGTTCAGGTGATGAGGAGGAGTTGTGATCTGGTGCATTGAGTCAGGAAAGGGCATTGGCTTTAAGGTTTTTGGTGCCAGGTCAATAGGTGACATGAACTGGAAATGGGTGAAGAACAGGGACCAACGTGCTTGACTTGGGTTCAGACGATTAGCTGAGTGTAGATATTCCAAGTTTCGATGGTCGATAATAACCTGGAATGGGTATCTGGCTCCCTCTAGCCAGTGCCACCATTCTTCTAATGCCATCTTGTTCGCCAGCAGTTCCCTATTCCCTATATCATAAGTTTGCTCGGCTGGAAACAGTTTCTTTGAAAGGAACAAGGGTGGAGCTTGGGAGGACTGCCTTGTCTCTGGGACAGCACGGCCCCGATGCCGGTGGTGGAAGCATCTACTTCCACTATAAAGGAAGTTCAGGATCAGGGTGCTTCAGGTTGGGGGCACTGGTGAAAGCTGTCTTGAGTTACTGGAAGGCCTTCATGGCTTCAGAAGACCAGGGAAGAGTTTTGGGCTTGTCTTTGAGGAGGCTAGTAAGGGGAGTGACCACCATGCTAAAATTCCTAATGAACATCCAATAGAAGGTAGCGAAGCCCAGGAAGTGTTGTAACTCCATGATGTTAGTAGGTTGTGGCCAGGATGTGATGGCCTGTACCTTGGGATTATCCATCTGCATGCCAAGGGAACTGATGACATACCCTATATAGGTAATGGAGGTCTGATGGAAAAGACACTTTTCTGCCTTAAGGTACAGATGTTGTTCATGTAGATGCTGTAGTACTAGTCTTACATGATGGATGTAATCTTGAAGAAAAGAGGAATAAATGACAATATCATCAATATATACAATGACAAAACGGTGCAAGTACTCAAGCAGAAATGTAAGACTGGAAGATGGAGGGGGCGTTGAACAGACCATACGGCATAACACAGTACTCATAGTGGCCACTGGAGGTGATAAAGGCTGTCTTCCATTCATCACCCTCACGAATGCAAATGAGTTTGTACATCCAGTTTCGAGAAGATGGTGGCGCCTCTCAGGAGTTTGAGTGTGGATGGTACAAGGGCTAGAGGATATTTGAATTTCACAGTAATGTCATTCAAAGCCCAGTAGTCAATACATGGTCGAAGTCCCCCTTCCTTCTTGGCTACAAAGAAGAAGCTGGAGGCCACTGGGGAAGTGGATGGACGAATGTAACCCTGATTCAGGGCCTTTCTGATTTAATCCTCCATAGCTTGTTGTTCAGGAAGTGATAGAGGATACACTCGTCTGTGAGGAAGTGGAGCACCAGGCAGCAAATCGATATCACAGTCCCAGGACATATGTGGAGGTAATTGGGATGCCCTCTGGGGACCGAAAATGTTTATAAAATCCTGATATTTGGGCAATATGGAGATGGACTGAGCAATGGTAGGGCTCTCAATGGAGGTGGTATTACATGAAAGTAACAACTCACTGACAGCAGGTTTATCGAGGGGAGATAGTACAGTGAGGAATGGTGAGACAGTCAGTAAAGCATAAATCGCTCCAGGCACATAGCTCTCCGCTGGACCAAGAGATGATGGGGTTGTGATGCAAAAGCCAGGGTAATCCCAGGACAAATGTCCACAGTGGAGTCATCAAGGATGAGTAGAGTAATTGATTCAGAGTGAAGGGCACCGTCATGAAGAGTAATGGGTTCAGTCTGCTGGGTGATGAATCCAGAGCCGATGGGTCTTCCCACTACGGAGTGGATCAGTAGAGGTGCGAAGCATGGTTTTCCCTGAGTTGGAGTTTGGGGAAGAACAAACAAGTGATGAAGTTCTTGGCTGATCCAGAATTCAGTAGGGCATTGACAGAAATTGAATGGTGAGTATTGGAGATTATAATTTTCAGCAGGAGAGATTTATTGTTTACAGTCATACAGTGGACTGAGCTTACTGCTAAACGAGGTGGGCGGACTGGGCAGGAGGATAGAAGGTGTTCAGCTGCTCCACAATACAGACAAAGGTGTTGTTTCTGTTTCCACTTCTGTTCCGCCAGTGACAGCCAAGTGGAGCTGAGCTGCATGGGTTCCTCGTTAGTCAGAGAGGATGGGGAAATAAATGAGCTGGAGGATGGCAACATTCCTCGAGAGTCTGCACATGCACGGGAGAATTGTTCCGTGAGGCACGAGTGAAATATTAATAATAATAATACTAAAAATAATAAAATGATATATATATATATATATATATATATATATATATATATATATATATATATATATATATACACACTACCAGTCAAAAGTTTTGAAACACTTACTCATTCTTTATTATAATTTTTTTCACATTTTAGAATAATAGTAAAGTCATCAAAACTATGGAATAATGTAAATGGAACTATGGGAATTATGTTGTGACTAAACAAAATCCAAAATAAATCAAAATTGTGTTATATTTTAGCATCTTCAAAGTAGTCACCCTTTGCCTAGAATTTTCTCAACCAACTTCTTGAGGTATCACCCTGGGATGCTTTTTAAACAGTATTGAATGAGTTCCCATCTATGTTGGGCACTTATTGGCTGCTTTTCTTTTATATTTGGTCCAAGTCATCAATTTCAAAAACTTTTTTTTTTTAATTACATTTTAGTTTTATAATGAAATAAATTAATATGGTGGCAAAATTATATTTTTATCTACAAACCTAATTTCAAACATTTAAGCATAGCCTTCAGATCAAAACATTTTTAAGATCATGAGAAACATTTCAGTCAAGTGTTTCAAAACTTTTGACCGGTAGTGTGTATATATATATATATATATATATATATATACAGCGCATACTACTAGTGTATACTACCGGAAAGTATTCACAGCGCTTCACTTTTTCCACATTTTGTTATGTTACAGCCTTATTCCAAAATGGATTAAATCCATTATTTTCCTCAAAATTCTACAAACAATTCCCCATAATTACAACTTGAAAAGAAGTTTGTTTGAAATCTTTGCAAATTTATTAAAAATAAAAAACGAAAAAAATCACATGTACATAAGAATTCACAGCCTTTGCCGTGACACTCAAAATTGAGCTCAGGTGCATCCTGTTTCCACTGATCATCCTTGAGATGTTTCTACAACTTGATTGGAGTCCACCTGTGGTAAATTCAGTCAATTGGACATGATTTGGAAAAGCACACACCTGTCTATATAAGGTCCCACAGTTAACAGTGCATGTCAGAGCACAAACCAAGCCATGAAGTCCAAGGAATTGTCTGTAGACCTCCGAGACAGGATTGTATCGAGGCACAGATCTGGGGAAGGGTACAGAAAACTTTATGCAGCATTGAAGGTCCCAATGAGCACAGTGGCCTCCATCATCTGTAAATGGAAGAAGTTTGGAACCACCAGGTCTCTTCCTAGAGCTGGCCGCCCGGCCAAACTGAGCGATTGGGGGAGAAGGGCCTTAGTCAGGGAGGTGACCAAGAACCCGATGGTCACTCTGACAGAGCTCCAGCATTTCTCTGTGGAGAGAGGAGAACCTTCCAGAAGAACAACCATCTCTGCAGCACTCCACCAATCAGGACTGTATGGTAGAGTGGCCAGACGGAAGCCACTCCTCAGAAAATGGCACATGACAGCCCGCCTGGAGTTTGCCAAAAGGAACCTGAAGGACTCTCAGACCATGAGAAACAAAGATTGAACTCTTTGGCCAGAATGGCAAGCGTCATGTCTGGAGGAAACCAGGCACTGCTCATCACCTGGCCAATACCATCCCTACAGTGAAGCATGGTGGTGGCAGCATCATGCTGTGGGGATGTTTTTCAATGGCAGGAACTGGGAGACTAGTCAGGATCGAGGGAAAGATGAATGCAGCAATGTATAGAGACATCCTTGATGAAAACCTGTTCCAGAGCGCTCTGGACCTCAGACTGGGGTGAAGATTCATCTTCCAACAGGACAACGACCCTAAGCGCACAGCCAAGATAACAAAGGAGTGGCTCTGGGACAACTCTGTGAATGTCATTGAGTGGCCCAGCCAGAGCCCAGTCTTGAACCCGATTGAACATCTCTGTAGAGATCTGAAAATGGCTGTGCACCGACACTCCCCATCCAACCTGATGGATTTTGAGAGGTCCTGCAAAGAAGAATGGGAGAAACAGCCCAAAAATAGGTGTGCCAAGCTTGTAGCATCATACTCAAAAAGACTTGAGGCTGTAATTGGCCTAAGGTGCTTCAACAAAGTATTGAGCAAAGACTGAATACTTATGTACAAGTGATTTTTTTTTTTTTTTTCGTTTTTTATTTTAATTTAATTTTATTTTGCAAAGATTTCAAACAAACTTCTTTCACGTTGTCATTATGGGGTATTGTTTGTAGAATTTTGAGGAAAATAATGATATTAATCCATTTTGGAATAAGGCTGTAACATAACAAAATGTGGAAAAGTGAGGCGCTGTGAATACTTTCCGTATGCACTGTATATATATATATATATATTGTATAAATAATTGTCATGAAAACAATGGCAATATATATATATATACACCGATCAGCCACAACATTAAAATCACCTGCCTAATATTGTGTAGGTCCCCCTTGTGCCACCAAAACAGCGCCAACCTGCACCTCAGAATAGCCTTCTGAGATGATATTCTTCTCACCACAGTTGTACAGAGCGGTTATCTGAGTTACTGTAGACTTTGTCAGTTTGAACCAGTCTGGCCAATCACTGTTGACCTCTCTCATCAACAAGGTGTTTCCGTCTGCAGAACTGCCGCTCACTGGATGTTTTTTGTTTTTGGCACCATTCTGAGTAAATTCTAGAGACTGTTGTTTGTGAAAATCCCAGGAGATCAGCAGTTACAGAAATACTCAAACCATCCTGTCTAACACCAACAATCTCAACAAAGTCTAAGGTAACTCAGTGTGGCATACAAGCCTCTCATTCGTCCGTAAAGGAGGAAGCAGGAACCGAACTGACACTGAACAAGACTTTAATTACAGCTTAAAACACTGAACTGGAACATAATAATATGACTACACACACACACAGCTCTGTGTGTCTCTCTCTCTCTCTCCAGCACTCTTGACTCCTCTTATCTCTCTCCCACTGATTGGGCCACTCATCACCAGGTGCACACACTCGCAGCCCGGCCACGCCCTTCTCCTCATCACATACCCCCACTGCCCAATTGAGGCTGGGGAAAGCTCCGGACTGACTTACTCCCCCTCCCCTCCCTTCCATCCTGGAGGGGAGGAGTTGCCCCTTCGGCCATGTCGCCGGCATGGGACGAGGGGAGCAGAGAGGAAAAGGGGGCGGGAGAGACAGAGAGAGAGAGGGAGGAAAAAAAACTCTAGTTCCCAACCATGCCACCATTTAGTCTTCGGCCAGCTGGGTAGCGTCCTCTGTGATGCCGGGCGATGGCACTGGACCTCACCTCCTGGCGGACGGCAGCTAGCTCCTCTACCTCCCGGCAGCTAGCTCCTCTACCTCCCAGCAGATGTCAGCGGTTGCTCCACCTCCTGGCAGATGGAGGCGAGCTCCCCCACCTCCTGGTGGACAATAGTGGCTCCTCTGCCCTCTAGCGACCGGCAGCAGCTCCTCTGCTTCCTGGCAAATGGCAGAGAGCTCCCCTGGCGAATGACAGCGGCTCCTTCGTCTCCTGGTGGACGGCAGCGGGCTCCTCCGTCTTTGGGCGAACCGCTCCAGTACCTCTGTCATGGCGAGGGCCCTCTGATGGCGCGTCTTCCTCCAGTCCCGGGTTTCGACACCAGTGTGGCAGACAAGCGTCTTGTTTGTCGGTAAAGGAGGAAGCAGGAACCGGATTGACACTCAATAAGACTTTAATTACAACTTAAAATACTGAACTGGAACAAAATAACATGACGACACACACAGCTCCATGCATGTCTCCTCTCTCTCACCAGTACTCCCGACTCCTCCTCTTATCTCTCTACCGCTGATTGGACCACTCAGCACCAGGCGCGCACACTCACAGCCTGGCCACGCCTTCCTCCTCGTCACACTCAGATAACCACTCTGTACAATTGTGGTGAAAAGAATAGCATCTCAGATTGTTATACTGAGATGCGAGTTGGCGCTGTTTTGGCGGCACGAGGGGGACCTACACAATATTAGGCAGGTGTTTTTAATGTTGTGGCTGATTGGTGTATATATATATATATATATATATATATATATATATATATATATATATATATATATATATATATACTGTATGTACACTATATGGCCAAAAGTTTGTGGACACCATATGTGCTTGATGAACATTTGATTTCAAAACCTTAGGCATCAATTTCCCCCTTTGCTGTAATAACGGCTTCCACTCTTTTGGGAAGGCTTTCCACTATACTGTATGTAATAACATGCAGGGATTTGCACTCATTCAGACACAAGGCTATCAGTGAGGTCAGGAACTGATGTTGGTCGATGGGGCCTGACTTACAGTTGCTGTTCCAGTTCACCCCAAAAGTGATCAGTGGGGTTCAGGTCTGGGCTTTGTACAGGCCAGTCAATTTCTTCCATGCCAGACACAGTAAACCATTTCTTTATAGACCTCACTTTGTTCACAGGGGCATTGTCATGCTGGAACAGAGAAGGGCTATCCCCAAACAGTTGCCACAAATTTGGAAGCACACAAAGCCCAAGCCATTAAATAAATAAACATTAAGATTTTTCTTTACTGGATTTAATGGAGTAACCAAATTCGTTAGTTAGAAGGGGGTGTCCACAAACTTTTGGCCATATAGTGTATATATACAGTATATACAGTATATATATATATATATATATATATATATATCAGTCATATATATATATATATGCACACACACTTACTCAGTCAAAAGTTTATGATACACTTACTCACTTTTTTTTTTTTTTTTTTTCACATTTTAGAATAATACTAAAGTCATTAAAACTATGGAATAACATAAATGGAACTATGGGAATTATGTTGTGACTAAAAATCCAAAATAAATCAAAACTGTGTTATATTTTAGCATCTTCAAAGTAGTCACCCTTTGCCTAGAATTTACAGACATGTACTCTTGACATTTTCTCAACCAACTTCTTGAGGTATCACCCTGGGATGCTTTTTAAACAGTATTGAAGGAGTTCTCATCTATGTTGGGCACTTATTGGCTGCTTTTCTTTATTATTTGGTCCAAGTCATCAATTTCAAAAACTTTTTTTTATTTTTTATTACATATTAGTTTTATAATGAAATAAATGAATATGGTGGCACAATTATATTTGTATCTACAAATCTAATTTCAAACATTTAAGCATACGCCTTCAGCTTTAAGATCATGAGAAACATTTCAGTCAAGTGTTTCAAAACTTTTGACCGGTAGTGTACATATATTACAGTAATGAACATGATTACTATTTAGAGTGCATAATTGTCATAAACAATGCCAAAATGCCTAAAATCTGAATGGTCTTAAAGCTGGCTTAATTGTCTTTCTGGAAATATAATTTATCTTTTTTTCCCCTTTTTTCATGATTTTGTGGTGAAATTTGACCTGGGCATGATCTGGACATAAAATGTGACCTTAAAATGATTCATTTCAATTTATTTGTATAACACTTTTCACAATACATCTTGTTCCAAAGCAGTTTAACAAGTGCCTTATAGGGTTGTCACAATACCAGATTTCAGTAGCTGACACCAATAGATCGATACCAATGAAAACAAATACTTACTACTAAAATAAACATTGTCTTCAGTTCTCAAGCAATTATCTGAGACAAATTAAGTTCACAAATTAAGACTTTATTTTTTTAAACAGAAGAAGATAAATTGTCACGAATAGGATGGGATTCATTCATGGGTCTCAATCTCTTTGGTCCTCATGCGGGGTCAGTCTCATGCAGGAAGGTGAGGGTCAGATAAGGGAAAGCAAAATCTATAAGCAGCCTTCATCTGTGTTGCCAGGAGAAAGGGAGGGAAAAGCTTGCCCTGCCTCTGCTTTCGTCTCTGTTCAGAGAGAGGCAGGGAAACGGGAGGGGAAGAGGAACAGAGGGGCAAGACCAGATCTGGAAGAGTACCTTTGCAATAGCAGATCTGAAAGTTTGTACTCCGACTGAATATAAATGAGGACTGGCTGTGTTGTAATGATTGAAATTCTCTCAACTGAGGGACACATCCACACACACGGCAAGATACTGCAAAAGCAAGACACACAATCAGGGCTTGAAGAGTGTGTTGGGGTGACCAAACATCTTTATAAAATTTTAATTATTTTTAATAAACTTTCAAAGATGACTAATGTATCTTTATGTGGCTTTTCTGGCAACCATTTAATTTTATATAATTAAAGGGTTTGTTCACCCCTAATGTAAATTCTTCCATCATTTTATTTATTCACACTCATAAATACCATAGTGTAAATACCATAGCACATGAATATGGGAGCCATTCAGGTAGAGTATATGCCATGAATGGTAGCCTATATATCACAGTACCAAGGTATTACCATCTGGTATTTCCATTTATCGAATTTAATTGAATATACTGTATGAATATTCAAAGATATAAGAGGTATCATACAAACAAAGAAAAGTTAATGTATGACACTGAAATGGCTGACACAGGCAGAACTAATTTTTGTAGACTAATTTTGACATAAGGTGCTGATGCATTAATGACGGTTCTTATGACTGCAATCAAAACATCCGCATGAAATTTGATTTTAGTGCTGAAATGATTTTAATTAGGGAAATCAAGCTGTCCATAATTACAGGAGCCACTGAGGTCTCGCTCCTCTCTGTCAAGAAACCACAAGATGCTTGATTTACGTCAGGACTTTATTAGTATGAAGAAAACAGTAAAATTCTGCAGTTCCCCTCACACAATTTAAGCGCACACCTTAGGCAAAAAAAAAAAAAGAAAGAAAAAAAAAGTCCTGTGCTTTTGCTTTAAGTCAGTCCTTGTGCTATGTGAAACAGATATTTATGGTTTTGTGGTTTATGGGGAAGGCAAGTATTTATGGATATAAAAGGAGAATAAAAAACACATACGTTTGTCAAATTGTATTTAGTTTTATTACCATTTTGAATAAATTTGATATATTTTTATAACAGTTTATATTATTTCATTTATATATAAACAACATGCTTATATAATATTTATATAACATGCAATATAAATAATAATGATAACATTTCACAGTAATGTTGTATTTGTTAACATTGGCAAACACATTAGGTATTATAAACTAACAAACAAAACATTATCTTGGTTAATGTTGAATTTTACATATACTAATGTATTTTTTCATTAAAAGTTGAAAACGTTAATATAAGTTAATCAATATGAACTAACTAACTAATGCAAAAATCATTGTTCATTCATTGTTAGTTCATGATACCTAATGAATGAATGTTACCAGTAATAATAATAGTTATAATAATTATATAATTATTAAAATATAAACATGATCTTTTATGTTTATATTTATATTATATTGTGTTAATAAAATATAAATATATTATTTTTTTCTGTGATTTAATTCATTAAGTCAAAGGTGCACTCATTAACTTTTGTCTGTGTCATCCTGGACTTCCACAACCTATGTTTTCATCCAAGGATTTTTTGCAAAAAAGTTTTAGCGCATCAAAATAAAGCTGATGGAATGCAAATTATCACAAAAAGTTTTACAAAATATTTTTCCGTTTAACTCTAGCGCATAAACTCTATGTCGATACTTCAAATGTTGCGAAAAACTGTTTTGGAAACACTTTTTGTCGAGAAAATTGGCATTAACCTAAACAGGTAGTGTCACATGACAGAATTTACCCCAATTGTTAGCCTGTGTTAATCATGATGATGGTATAAATCCTTGAAAGCCAATTTATTGTACGTGATTATGGATTGATCTTAACGGCATATAGATGCGATGCTGCAAACATGACATTTCCAGGAGTGCCAACACAAATATCTTGTATCATGCACATCGCCAAGTGCACGGAGAACAAATTAATGGCCACTGTTTGCGATTAATTTAATCGTGGTAGCCATCCGTTTATTTATTAAAGTTGCTTTTCCACACCATTCAAAATAATACACAGCAGTCATGGAATTAGCCCATAATGCAAAAAAACATATAATTTTTGTGCACAAAGATGTTTTAAATAAATATATTAAATTAAATATATTAAAAAAAGAAACACACAATACTGTTAGAAAAGCTTCAGTGTGCTTTTTTGGAACACTACCATATTGCCCAATTCTATAAAATTATTGTTTAGCTTACTTTTGAAAAAATGCCGTCAAAATTCCCTGTATTAAATAAAATAAATTACTAAACAAAACAAAAAAAGCATTAAATTAAAAAAAGAAATTACCAAACGAAAAAATAATAATATGGTTAGGCCTATACAGTATACTTGCCTTTTCTTTACACAAACTCAAATTAGCCTTACCCTGTTCTGTAGATGAAAAAAGTCGGCTGAATGACATTCTCAGAATGTTCTACACTTTTTTTTCAAGTCTATAAACTATCAGAACTATTTGTCCAATGCTGAGTTCACTTTCAGAAAACTAGCTTTTGAACATTTTAAAACTTTTAAATAGTTTAAATCTAACCCTGTTTACCTCGGATCACATTTGCTGAGCATCTTCAGAAAATGTCAGTTGCATTATGACACTAAAGTTAATTTTAGATGACAATCAAGTTCAGCTGGTCGTTAAAAGCTGCTGGACAATTTTGCGGGACATAATGCAGTTGAGATGGCAATACTTTAGTTGATTGTTCAAAATAGCCTATTGAAAATCAGGAATGTATCATATGGAAACCCTGATATTACACCGCATCAATTTTCTTTAATAGCTGTGCACACCGCATATACACATTGATGGATGGTCTATATGCTAATACTGCAAGTTTCCCCCACTACTTGGTGCAGGTTGCCAGCTTGAACAGGGCCATGACGATTCGCTTTCGGGTTGGAACAGGTGCCAACCTGTGATAGGTGCAACATCAGGACCAATAAAACAGTCCTATCAGAAGGGCAACTGTTCCCTTTTGATTGCAATTCTGTCTTCTGATTGCATTTATATGTGAAATTAAAATGACAGTAAACTGGCTAATTTCAATAAATTGTCTCAATACTCTCCCCATTTTACCAAAACTTCCGAGGAAAAAAAAAAAATAGGGACATCTGGGAGGCGAAAGGTACACAGTTAGCGATAAACACACATTTCTGTATGGAAATGGCTTAAGGGCAGATTTCTTTTGCGATAAAAAGTGGGTTTTTTTTAGGCATGATGTCATCATGCACACCATTTATATTGATAAAAGTCAATTTGAATGGAAACCGGCAGAAGACGGCAAATTTCCCAAACTTTTTTTTACGCATTTTCACTTTGTCGATAACAAAATAGCGCGAAAAGTGGATGGAAACTAGGCTACAGACACCTAGCCGCTTGGATGCAGAATAATTTAAAATCAATAATTTTCAGTTTCAGATCCCATTATAAAATTTTAGTATTCACAGTCAGCCATGATTACTTTAATTCCTACCTGCCAACATCGGATCTTGAAAAATAGGGAGATTTTTAATTTTTTATTTATGGGTACGTGGTTCATATGTGTGAGGAACGGCAGCAGGTGCAGTTTCTGGTGCCCTCCTAGGGTAAGATGGTGCCCTCGTAGGGAATAGGTGCATGTGCAATACGAAGACTTCGTAATATACGTATAGGGAGCGGCATTAACGGTCAGTAATACCACATTGAAGATGAATAATACCAAGAAATGTATTCAGAAAGTCCCTTACCACATCCTTGACAGTTTTAGCAATAAATGCTTTTTTAATTATTAATAATAAAAAGTGTATATCCTTTCTTATATGCTGAGAACTTTCCTCACCCATGACTTATAAAAATAAAATTATTTTTATTTCTTTAATTATTTGTCTTCTTTATCTTATTTATGTATACATCTGTGTTGGTTTATATTTTTTATTTATTTTAATTATTATAATTTTTCCTTCACCTGTACTTCTTGTCTTTATGAGTGATTGTATTCATACATTGTTGGATCTGTGTAATTTTGTACATCTTATTGAACATTTAACCTTCTGTCTTTTATAAAAATATCCACCATTTTAGCACAATGTGTGGATTTTTCTGACAGTCCATTACCCACCACATGAAAAATTTCCAATTTACTGTATATCAGTATTAAATTAACAATCTAGAACAATTTCGCCTTGACGCCATCTGACCAGCTTTACGGAACAAACCGTGTCCCTAATTGATTTGATACAGGACGCATCATATCAAATTTAAATATGGAGGTCTAATACATTCTCATGAGCAAAGTGTGGATGTGGAAAATCGTGAGTTTATCGGGAGTGTTGGCAGGTAAGCTTTAATCAATGAGTGAAAGTGTCAAATAACAGGACAGTTACTGAGATTAAGCGAGTAGTATTCGGCTGGTCATGTGAATCTAATATGGCAGCCCCAATTTGCGGACCCTCTCCATGTAGAATAAAACAGCTTTTATAAGGTTACTGATATGACTGGAATCTTCATTTTAATGTGAGTGATCATGATTTCCTACATATATTGCAAAATTACATTCATGTCTTTAGGAGTTAAACTTTTTTAATGAGGAAAAAAAAAAATACTGAGTGCACCTTTAATTCAGTTCATTTCATGATTTAATCTAATTTCTTATAAACCATTTCAAGAATGTAAACAAAAACAAAGGAATTAGAACGGTCCAAACGCACTTCCAGATCCTTTCAACAAAGTCTCTTTTTCAAGGTAAGTCAGTACACTCGGCGGCTGTCTTTGGAACGCTCTTGGGCAGTTTGGGCAGCTATTTTTCTATATAAACCAGTGTCATTAAAGTGCAGCTCCTGTCTACTTGAATGGGGAAAGACCGAAATCTTAAAAACGGTTGGTCAAGATTATGATAAAAGAACATATTTCAAATAAGAAGTAAAGTCTCACAACACTGTGTGGATGGGTGAGCAAGAGATGGACACAGTGGGTGTGGAAAAAACATTTTCCACTCTAGATCCCCCGCCCCCATTAATCACCTGTTCTTTTACAATCCAGCCCAATAGCTACTTAGGGTGTGGATTCACCCGAGTGGTCCGGCTTCCCTGGGCCTCGGCACTTGAGGGGAATAGCGGGCCGGCATCCTGGCTCTTCAGCCGTGATGCGTGCTCCAATCCGCTTCCGGGGTGCGGGTCCGGTGATGCATCTAATTCGCACCGGACACTCCCTGCTCCATTCCTGGACCTGTGAAGATGCCAGCAGGTAGAGACCTGTCTCCTGAGGAGAGGTGCGCTCGATGTTTAAAGGCAACGATGATTATGCTCTTCAGTGGGTTCAGGTGAGCCCCAGCACTTGGCGCCAAATGGGAAAAGTCACCGCGGGCAACAATAGGCTCATTTGAGATGCTAAACACCTCGCCTTGAAAGTAGACAAGAGTAGGCAGCTGCAGTCAGAGAAGAAGTGAAATAAGTGCTGTCAAGTTGGACAGTTCTCACTTCTCACTCACTAGTGGATCATACGCTACGAGATAAAAGGTAGATATCACGGGATTCATGTTCATGTGCTTTGTTGTTAATAAGGGTGGATGCAATTTAAATTCTGTTGCTATTAAATTAAAATAAGTATGATGAACAAGACCCTCAATGTACCTGTTATTTCATTCCCCCCATAAGATGTGTCTTTCCATTAATTGTTAGTTTAATAAAGACACATATTTGAGATATTTCAGAAATATGATACCAATCACATATCCCATACAGAGATCGCACTGTCAGAGTGTTGGGAATATTCACATATAATTTACATTAAACATGATATTAGAGATAAATAATCAAACATTTTAGAAGAGAATGAAACATGCTTTAGTTGCTTTAGTCAGTGAACATCAAGCTGTGTCATCAGCAAGTCACTGTCATTGTGACTGCAGTTCGCGCAGCTTGGAAAAACCAACTGCGTAGCTTGCCAGCTACAACTGTGGCCTCCTCACACTCGCGGGACAATTTTTGACTTACAGTACGTCGTCATGACATCACAGCAAGTCGGACAGATTTATAACCGGCATGCACCCACCGGTGGTCGGTTCTGTGCAGAACTTGCTCATGTTAAATAAGCCTGATGATCCAGGGGAGGGGTGTGTCGTTCGAGTCACAACTGGTATAATAAATTCTGTCTTTAACTTAGATTACACTAAAAATGCATTTTTACCATCTTGTATAGCTAATGAGCATGCACGTTCTCACGCTGATTGACAGGCAATTTCTGTATCTAAAATGTGATTGGCTATTTTACCTCTAAGGTGGGACTTCCTTTCTACATCCGTTGACCGTTGGCTGCCGTTGGGCATTCCAATTTCTCACATTCATTTTAATAGAAGTGGCCTGTCTCTGCTAAATAGTCTCTGTTTTGACAAGCAGGAAATGTCCATGAAACAATAACGTCACCAACGAACAGTCATTAGTAACAAACCCTTGTGTCTCAATCAGCTCCCTAGATCCCTATGTCATGAATCAGTATATCGTGAACACGAATTCGGGCACTGGTAAGGGTACTGATCAACTGAACATTGGGACACTTATGACTCTATCACCTGCAACACGTTAACGAGCTCGTGCATTCAAACGCAGGTGTTATTAATCAGCACCATCGCTGTATAAATGACACTATCGTTTATTTTCCTTGAAGATATTCAAACGTACAGTGTTATTATAACAGATAAATGGCATAAATAAAGAAATGGAAATATATAGGAGTCTATTTTAAACCTTTTAACTACTCAAATATTTAAAAGATTGTTTCACTTTCATGGTAATTATGAATGAAAGACATTACAAACAACATCTCTTTTAAAGAGAAAATAAGGCTTGGACTTTAGTAGTAGTAGTAGTAGTTTTATACTTGTGGTCATTATCTAACAACTTGAGAGACTTCAGAAGACATGACGGCGTATCCGGTAATGGAACATCGTGAGCAACGATGTTCCCTGGTTTTTATGGTGCATTGTGAGCTTTTTAGGGAGCGAACGTTTCAGTGCACTGGAATGATTTTGCGATTGAGACAGCCATAAAAATGGCTGACTTCCTGATCAGTGCCCTGACTACTGAAATAGGGAGCTGATTGAGACGCACCCAAAGTCTTTCTAGAAAATCAGTCCACTGTCGGCAGGGTTGGGGAGTAAAATATAGTATCTGTATTCCACTATAGTTACAATTTAAATCATTGGTAATTAGAATACAGTTACATTCAAAAAGTATTTTGATTACTGAAGAGATTACTTTGCATTTTATTGTCATTTGTTTCATTTAATATTTAGTCCTTTCAGATGAAAAACATTTATACATATAAATGATGCGATCCAAAGTGCATTTGAACAGCGGTGAAACACTTTCTTATGATGTGTTACATTCATACGAGCAGACAGAGAAGTATGTTTGAAGTAAGTTTGGAGCAGAAGAAATAGAAATAAACCTTGTGTAAATTGTCAGCTTTACGCTAAGCTAAAATGCTATTTCTAGCCATTTTACATGCACGTTACCAAGCACGATCATATTTTTTTTATCAAGAAAATTCACGTTAGATCATAGTTTCTTTTTTCTAGTAAGACCTTTGATATTAGGGCAAAAAATGTATTCTTGATAATAATGCTTGTATTATTTTCCTGTACAAATATCTAAAAATCCTTAAAACAAGATCAATTTGATTTAACTTGTTTTAGAAGGGTTGCCACGTGTCCAGTAAAATACGGGATCATCCCGTATTTAAAGATATGCCTATGGTGGGTAAGGGACCGTCTGAAAAGTTCACAAATGGTGTTAAAACTGTGGAGTTTTTTCTATATAAATGTTCAATAAGATCAAACGTATGAATACAGGTGAAGGATAAAAATAAACAAATAAAATAAATAAAAATTATTAAAAAAAATAAAAAATATGTATCAATCATCCAAAATGTATACATAAATTAGATAAAGAAGAAAAATAATTAAAATAAATATATTTTTTACATATAAATGAAGTCATGGGTCAGGAAAGTTCTCATTTTAGCATATAAGAAAGGATATACAAATTTTATTAATAACGCATATTAACTCAACGCATTTATTTCTAAAATTGTGGTGGATGTGGTTAGGGGCCGTGATTACCCCATCAAATTTGATAATATTGGAACCAAAAAATGTTCCCAAATTTCCCAGCTAATGCACATGCGCGTTGGTGATTTGATTGACAGGCGATGTCTGTATCTAAAAAGTGATCGTCTCTTTTACCAGTAAGGCATGACTTCCTTTCTACACCCGTTGACCGTTCCAATTTCTCCCATTCATTTAAATACAAGTGGCCCGTCTCTGCTAAATAGTCTCTGTTGGTAAATTGGCCAGTTGGCCAGTTGGCAGATGTAATCAAGAGTCATGCTCGTGCCCACGCTGAATGCGAATACAACCGCTCTATCGCGAGAACAAACGTTTTCATAGCAACAGACGTACACAGTTTCCACAAGCGGCTATAAAACATTTGACATTTTAATAAAGCAGTGTTGGTAAATTATGTTTTAGCTCAGACATTTTGACACATTTGCTGTTTCAAAACAGCCCATTTTAACAGCTATCAACGTTTGTTTTGAATAATTCTGATCCCCAAATGAGCAAACAGCAAAACAGAGAATTAATGTTCCAGCTTTATTTGTTTTATCAGGTCTCTCTCTTATGGTATATAGTTAACTAACAAAAAAGTACCATGGTAGTACTATGTTATTGCTGTGTTACCTTGGTTATACCATGTTTTATGGACATGTAACATGGTATTTCATGAATAAACCAACTAAGTACCATGGTACATGTATATAGTAATCATCCAGTACCATGTTATATATCAAAGAACCATGGTATAACCATCTGATGCCATGGGACCACCACAGTAATTTTGCTTCATTTCACATGTACTATTGAAATGTTATGAAGATAGACTCTTTCTAGCTGAATTCAATTACATTGTGTGTAGTGTTTTTGTCTCTCATAACTCTATTTTCTCAAGTATCTACAGTGGAACTTACATCCTGTGAAGCTTACAGTCCGATCAGAGAGTGCCATGAATTTAAACAACTTTGTGGTTCTTCCCTGCAAGCCCAAGTCAATGAAGTAAAATGTCAGGTTTGCACAGAACCTTGCCTTCAGTTTTGTTTTTTTCACTCCTCAGATTTGTCAAATTACTAGCATACTAGATATTGCCTTTGCAAATGGATGAGCTCGAAATGTGTATTTTGTGAAATACAGTATGTGAATTTCTTTTCAGAACTCTAATTCTGTATTTTATTTATTTTATATTTTTTATTTTTGGAATAGTTGGCCCAGATAAATATAAGATTTTTTGGTCTCTACATAATTTACATACTTCTATTTGTGTTATTTAATAGTTTTGATGACTTTACCATTATTTTGAAAAATAGTAATAATCAAGAATGAGTAGTTGTGTCCAAACCTTTAGTGTATTGTAGTGTATCTAGGTATCATGAATGATTGGTATCATGGTTTAAGAACCTGGTTCTTATATGTGACATTTGTGTATATTTTCAAAGGAATGTCCGGGAACTGCGCATGGAAATGGTGCAGCTGGATCAGTAGACCAAGGACATGGAGAACCGACTGGATGAGCTCAGAGAGCACATGAGCCAGGAGAAAGAGGAGCGAGAGTGAGTGAGACAGCTTGTTGAATTAATGAATGAGTGAGTAGATGAATGAGTTAGTGAGCCAAACAATGACTGATACAGAGCGGGATGAGATAAAACAGGAAATGTAAACAATGAAACGGTGATTAATTGAATGAAAAACAATGAAACACAGGAAGAGATAGCAAATGAAAGAGAGAAGAGACATTAGGTGTGGAGGCAGAGATAGAGGAGTAGAAGCTCAAACAAGAGCTTCCTTAAAGGAATATTCTGGGCTAAGTACAACTTAAAGAAATAGATCACCCAAAAATGTAATCACACAGCTCATAAAAGGACTATAAAAGTTGTCCATACGATTTGTGTACTATATTCCAAGTCTTTCAAAGCTTTATGATGTCTTTGTGTGAGGAACAGACCAAAATTTGTGGTTATTCACAAAAAATACCACCGTAACTTTCAAATCAAATCAGTTGAATCAAACCCATGAACTTTCCTGAGCAACCACTGGGAGGCACCATGATGATTCTAACTGCCTGTTTTCTATTTCTGGTTTCAAGACGCAATGTAAAACTAACTGAAACGAGCAATACAGATGGAGAACAACAACCATTTAGGGGTTATTTGGAGTAAAAATGAATTTCACACTCAACTTGTGCAGTTGTTGGCTGTCATAACAACTCAAAGTAGTTCATGATATCAATGTAACTAACCTCTGACCATCGCTTCATGTCATATACTCAGATGAGGCACTGTGTAAAAAAAAAAAAAAAAACGGAATCTTGATTCTGTGAAGTATCGGAGCTATAGAGTCACATGTTTTTTGACGACTTCTACAAATGTAATACTTCACCTGCTAAGATTAAACGCTGAAGCTGTTGAAAACACTGGAGACCGGAAATTGAAAACAGGCAAACCGTGGAACACTTTCGCATTCAGGAAAAAGGTGGAGATGAAAAATAGCTGCATGAAAATTCTTCCACGGACAAAATAACAACATACACCTTTTGGACTAAATGAAAATGGGAGTCGTTCTGGTTTCTTCTGGTTATATGCAGCGTTGGGGAGGCTGTTTTGAAAGCTGTTTGAGGAAGACTCTCTAAAATTAGATACCCCCATTACCTTAGATGAGCTTAAGGAGGCTGCTTCTGATATGTGTAGCAGTAAATCCCCTGGAATGGATGGAATTCCCTCAGAATTTTATACAGCCTTCTGGGACAGTCTGGGCCCTCTACTTTTTGATATGATTCAAGCCGCTGTTGAAAGAGGGTCCTTCTCTAGAGATGTGAATATTGCAGTTATTTCGCTTTTGCTCAAAAAGGACAAGGACCCTAATGATTGTTCAAGTTATAGGCTTTTGTCCCTTCTAAATGCTGAGCTGAAAATCTACGCTAAATTGCTTGCGCGAAGGCTTCAGCCAGTCATGAATAAGCTTGTCAACTGTGACCAGACAGGCTTCATTAGAACTAGGTTAGCATCTGATAATGTTAGAAGATTACTCCATATAATACACAGCACATCTTCGTTGACTCTTCCTACCACTGTCCTTTCCCTAGATGCTATGAAAGCCTTTGATCGTCTGGAATGGCCATATCTGTGGACTGTGTTGAAGGTCATGGCTCAGGGGTCCTCTTACATTTGTATGATCAAGGTGTTGTATGCAAACCCCACAGCCATGGTGCTGACAGGTAGAACTTGTTCTTCATTGTTTGACATAGCCAGAGGTTCTCGACAGGGCTGCCCACTAAGCCCGTTTCTTTTTGCACTTTCGCTTGAGCCACTGGCACAGACAATACGCATAGATAAAGATATCACCCCAGTCACAATATGTGGAACCAGTCATCATATTTCGTTGTATGCAGACGATGTCCTTCTTTATTTAGGTAATCCGTTGCAGTCCATACCTAACATCTTAACTATCTTTGGCAGCTTCAGTGAGATTTCCGAATATAGAATAAACTGGACAAAGTCAGTACTTCTTCCACTGAACGACGCAATGAGAAACACAGCACTACCCTCAGGTATACCAGTGATTAAACAATTTAAGTATTTGGGTATTATGATTGGTGCTACATTGCAGTATATAATTAAGACCAACTATGAGGGTATCCTGTCTAAAATTTCATGTAACCTGGATAAATGGTCATCACTCCCAAATTCTCTTAGATCACGTGTATCGATTATCAAAATGAATGCACTCCCTCAAATTAACTTTGTGAGTTCTATGCTGCCCTTGCCTCCCAGTTCTTGTTTTTGGGACAGGTTACAGAGCATAATTACCAAATTTGTCTGGAATGGCAAACAGCCATGTCTTAAACTTTCCACGATGCAACGAGATAGATTCGCTGGTGGACTTTCACTTCCCAGTTTTAAGTTATATCACTGGGCTTTTACACTACGTCCCCTGTTAACTGGTATGATGATAACATTTATGTTTCTTGGCGTACCCTGGAGGAAAATCTGGTTCTTCCTCTGAATGAAGTTTTATTTGCTAATATCCCTTTAAATAAGTGTAAACTCTGTTTCGGTCCTTTAGTGTCACACATTCTGTCGGTCTGGAGAGCAGCAGAAAAAGTTTGTGATATCCGCTCTAATTGGAATCCCTACTCTCCTATCTTTAATAATGATGGTTTGCTCATTGGTAAGCACCCTATTAAGTTTGGCCAGTGTCGACAGTGGTACGACAAAGGGATTCACTCCTTGGGTGATTTAATGGGTGACAAGGGCCTTACACCTTTGAAGAACTTTCTATTCAATTCAACCTGCAGAGCTCCACCTTTTTTTTTTACTTACAGTTGAGAGCAGCCATGAAGGCCTATGAGGTCCCTTGGATGGCTCCTCTTAAAGACCACCCTTTACTGAAAGTATTACGTGAGACCCAGGGAATTTAGTTTCTAAATGATGTGTTTTTTTTTCTGGAAAAAATGTATCCTCCTCTGACAATAGACTCTTCCTGGTGGACAGATATTCCGGACCTTTCCCCCAGTTTTGATTGGGATGGTGTCTGGGTTATGGTAATGCATGCTTCTAGGAATCCGGATCATCAACAAATCCATTTTAATTTTATTAATAGGACTTATATGACTTCACGTAAACTCTATAATATGAAGCTTAAACCTGATCCTAATTGTACCCTCTGCCATACAGGGGAAATTGGTACTTTTTATCACATGATTTGGGAATGCCATGGGGTTGCTAACTTTTGGAATATGGTTAAAGAAAACTTGTCCACTATATTAAATGTTTCGGTCCCTTTGTCCCCATCTGTTTTTATTTTAAATGATCTCTCTGATATCCAACTTAACAAAATTCAGAAACGAGTGTTTTTAGCTGGCTTGACAGCTGCCAAGAAATTAGTAGCAACGAGATGGAAACCTCCACATTCTCTTAATAAGCAATATTGGGTTCTCACATTTATAGATGTGGTGTATCTTGAATTGTCCACTGCACGCATTCACTGTGCAAGAGAGGACACCATTACACTCTGGGCCCAAACTTTGGAGAAGCTCAAAGGTCTACTGATTTGAATTAAGGAGATCCCCCCCCCCCCCCACACACACACACACTCTCTCTGGTCTTATGGCTTGGTTTTTTTTTTTTCTCTTTGGTTCTTTTCTTTATATTTCATTATTATTTTTATACACTTACAGTTGTATTTACAGTTCCCTGTTTTGGTTATAATTGTCTCTTCTCTAACTGTCGTAGACTTCTTTCAGCGCTGTTCCATGGGTTTGAATGTCAAGATTTTTGTATGGATATATTTTTTTTACATAATCTGTAGTACATGTATAGTCTTGTGTATATTTTGAAGCATATTATGTCTCAAATATTTGTTTTCTGTATCTCTGTCATTTACTCTTCAGTGTAACTGACCAGTTTTAATTATTTTTATTATAATTTTTTATATATATTTTATTTTATTATTATATCTATATATTTTTATTTATTTATTTATTTTTTATTTAATATTTTTTCACTGTTATTTTGATTTTTACTTACTGTTGTAATGGCTGATTGTTTGTCTTTGTCATTTTGTATGTTAAAACAATATCAAAACAACAATTATAAAGGAAAAAAAAATTATTAAAAAAAATAAAATAAAGTGTGAGCGACAGGGTAAATTAAAGGGGGTCGCACACCGGACATGTCTGGCATACGACACAGAGCGTTCTAAAATTAGAAACAATTATTTATTTTCTACAAGATTTACACTTACACTATAACACTCAGCGTCAACATTCTGAAGTGCCATGGAGTGCAACTCGCATAGTTTTCCATTAAATTCAACCCAAATCATTATCAAAGGTTATTTACTCTAGCCATCAATGGATGATCTATTGTGAACATGTATCTTTCATATAGCCTACACAATGTATTTTCAGTTACAAGTGTGTCGTTTTGTGGTTATACAGCTTGAATGAAAGACTTATTCAAGGTTAAATACAGAGAAATTGCATAATAAACATAGCCATTTCTAATCGTTCAGTTTGTGCTGTTATAACCCAGTCAGCAAATTTCCTTTGGCACAGCCTTAGCCCAAATAAACAGCTGAAATGTGGCCCAGCTCAGAAAGTGAATGATGGCCCAAATCTGGTACAGATATTTTTTTTGCCAGAACTGAACCAAAACAGTCCCATAACTCAACCAGTAAAGCTTATGTGGCCCATACATGGGCTTTATATGTAATTCTTGTTTGGCTGAGCTCTGTTAAGGCCTGACGGCCCTTATGTGGTCCATATGTGGCTGATAGACTAAATGCCAGTATTCTCCCAGAATTTAACCAGAAGAACACCAAACCTACCAAATACTTTAATTTACTGCACAATGAATCAAACATTAACCACAAAATTAAATCACAATCTTTTTGTATTTGAAGTAAAAATAACATATTAAACATTACAGAAGTGTGTTGATGTTGGTAGTAACATTGAAAGTAGTTAGAATTGTCTAATGCATGATGTGAGCATACTTACAATCATTTTTATTTTTCATTTAAGATAATGTTAAACATAACACATGAAAAGTGTATTAAAGTTGGTAGTCATAGTAGAATAATCTCACCCATAGGCAATATCTTTTTCATTCACAACTTGTTAGTAAAAAATAGAATTAGATAGAATTAGTCACATATAAGAAACTTTTTAGAACTTGAAAAACACTACTTACATCATCTACACCTTACACTTTTGGTCCTAAGCTAAAAAAAAAATTAAAAAAAATAAAAATAGATAATTATTATTATTTATTTATTTTTTTTACATTTTCTGAATATATCAGTAATAGGATTTTAAAATGCCAAAACTTCACTTACTTAAAGCTACTTAAGAGTGTGTCAGGATACGGCAGTTGTGAGGAGAGAAAAGAGTGGAAAAATGGCCACTGTCCAGTATTTAAGTTCCTGCTGCAGTGACAGTTTCACTCCTCCACCAATAGGAATTGAAAGAAGATGCTACAACAACGAGACCAACCAATGGCATTGTTGAACGGGCTGAGGTGTGGACTCCCACACCTGCCTACATGTGTTTTCCCAAGTATAAACCAAATGTTAACCACAAGTTAACATTTTCCATGGCCTGCCATAACCAAGCCACACATGGCTCTCAGCTATGTGTTGTCATCTGGGCCATATACCTCAGTGCCAGTTGTGACCCAAGAGAAAATTCCCTTCAATTTTAAAGCTTAGGCAAAACATAAATGGTGAAAGTTTGGCCTACATGTGTTTAGCGATGCTAGATCTAGGCCAGATGTGACAGCTAACTTCCACATTTGGCCCAAAGGTTCTTGGTATCTGGGAACAGTTTCACTAACCTGCATCAACGTCACTTTGTTCATTCTTGAAGAGCACCAAAACTTTTGTAACTTCCGAGACTACCATCTCCTGTGCCACTTCAGCTTGTCCTGTGTTTGTGTGTGTGCTTCGGTAAATGTTATATTGCACTCTTTTGGTCTCCCAACACTATTATGCCAGACTGTTAAACAGAGGCCAACTGAGTGTATTGGAAGGCACGCAAATTGGGCTTCTAATTTAAATGTCGGCTAATTTTTATATATCGATGCCTCAGAAATATATCGATAAAATAATGTGCCGATAAGTATTGAATATATCAATATTTTATGACATCCCTAATAGTTACCCCAGTGGCGAATTCTCAGGGCCAGCAAAGTAAATTTTTTTCATCCTTTCATTCTCATTCACCTTTTTGCCTAGGTATTTTTAATCACTTTCCACTCCTAATTAATCTACAAACAAAAAGGGAAAAACTAAAAGTTTATCCAGTCAGAATTTATTCCTTGATGCTTACAAACGAAGCATGACGGATTTTCACAAATTGCACGCCGAAGCAGCGCGTGAGTCTGAGCTCCTCCCCGTCAGGCCTTCTCTGACAAGTCGGCTGTCATCACTGCCGCTATCACCATTGAGAAAGAGATCCTCATGTATTTAAAAACACGAGATGTTCTGCATGACCACGTGATTGGTTAATTTATTAAACAGGAAAGGAGGGCTGACCAATTTCACTTCAAGTAAACTGGTAAGTTCTTTTTGCATTGTTATAGAAACATCAGGAGTTTTCTAAGTAAATTAGACTTGCTTAAAAAATGTAAATTGGAATTATTAGTTGGCTGAGACATAATATATGATGTCCATAGGCATATGTTGTCTTATTCATTGTGAAACGGTGTTTTCTTAATGGCATGAATCACACTGAAGCCTAGACTTAAAATGTACAGGCTGCCATTGATAACGCCACACCCCTTTCATGTTTACCAAGCAAAAGTTACTGGATTTACTTTTTAGCTGGTCATGACATGAGCTTAAGTTGTATGTAACACAAAATTTAATATAAAAGTGATCTTAAAGACACTTAGTATATGAGGGGAATGTAAATGGAATGCATGCATGCATGTAAATGTAACAAAAGCACTTGTGTGTCACATGGAGTACGTGGCTCCTGATCTGCTCTGGAGGTAATCTGGGGTGATGGTGTGACTTCAGAGCAATCTTCTGTGATGGAATCAGCATAGTCATAGAGACAAAGGAAATTGAGTCATCTCAGCTTCAGCGGCTCCACTCTCCCCACACGGCCATGCTTGTCTTCCCATTTCTCCCAAACAAATTAAGATTAAGTGAGACCCTATGCCAAAATGAGGAAGGCAGAAAATTAGTTTTCTGTCAAAATAAAAGAATAGGGAAAAAATAACATCAGTAGTTATTAATGTGACGACTCTCTACTCTCAGCCAAGCTCCTTTCCTCTAGAACTTCATTAATAATGCTAAAATGTGACCTGTGTAGGTCCACCTCATGAATTTATAGTGGCGACCATTTATGGGGAATGTATCAGGGTTTGCAAGCTCATAACTCAACAAGAAAGGGAAACACCCAGATAATGGGGTGCAGCGAATATATTATATTCCCAAACACTTCCAATCAAATGCAAACACACACGTAATCGGGCATAATTATGTTGAGCAGAATTAACTTTACTCGCTCATGTGTTTGCGTGCAGCAGTGTTGGAATAACTAACTAAAAGTAGCTACTCTACTAATTTAATGACATTTTTCAGTAGCATGACAGTAGTTCAGCTGTTCAACTTTTTCCAACAATTATCGTTGAAGTTTTACAACCAAGCAATCTGAGGCAATAATCTAACATGCACTCGTAAACGATGTTCTTTCTTGGAATGTTAAACTTCACACAGTTTTTTTTTTTTTTTTGTCATAAATTTTGTCTTTTGATGAAAATGTGGCTTTCATACATCTTATTCGTTCATTTTTTCCAAAAAAATGTCATGGTTACTTGCGTAACCACCGTTCCCTGATGGAGGGAACGAGACGTTGTGTCGATGTAGTGACAGTAGGGGTCACTCTTGGGAGACCGAGACACCTCTGGTCTTTGATAAAAGGCCATTGAAAATTGGCGAGTGGAATTTGCATGCCACTCCTCCGAACATACGGGTATAAAAGGAGCTGGCATGCAACCACTCATTCAGGTTTTATGCTGAAGAGCCGAGACAAGGTCCGGCCATTTCAGGGGGTAGTTCAGCGTTGTGGCAGGAGGGACAAAATGTCTCATTCCCTCCATCAAGGAACGGAGGTTATGCAAGTAACCATGAGGTTCCCTATCTGTCACTTACTCGACATTGTGTCGATGTAGTGACACTAGGGGTCCCTATACAAAACGCCGCAACTGGCTGAACTGTGTTACGTGAACTGGCAGTGTGTGACGGGCATACAACTGTGTGCCTCGTAGCCAGCGCACCAGGCCAACACGTAACCTCCCCCAACATAGTTATGAGTGTTGAACGGCCCTTTGGGGACAAGTCGACTACCCAAAAGATAGAGACAGGCTAGCCCAGACGTGGCCTCTTTTCCCCTTCTTTTTTTTCACTCCCTAAAAAAAAAGGGGATTATACGACTGGGCCGACCAGGTCTAGTCAGGGGGTGTCCCTCCCAAGGGGAGGACACAGCGGAGACCACACCTCGCCCAAAGAGAGGGGGGATATTTAAGTGGAAAATACATCACATGGTCTTGCCGACCATGTGGAGAGTCTCATGGTAGATCCTACCCAACGGGGGAGGAGTTACTACAAACATGGAGACTGTGGCAGAGGGGGCTCTGCCCAAGGAAGATGCAGTTTTCCAACAGGGAAACAAATTAGCAGAAGATATACATCGCATGGGGTTACCTTACAGGGAACCGCCACATGCGGAGCACATACCCCAGAACAGGGCTCTTAGTTAGCACATGTACTGGGCCGGCAGCGAGTCTCTCCGAAAACTCGACTGCCTCAGGGCTCGGATGAAGTCAACCAGGGAACAAAGTTTGTGAACACTACTGGGAATTAATAGCGCACGTCTTCAGCTCAGAGGAGGTGAAAGGTGCTATGTGCAAGCGATACACCCGACCGGCTATCCCGGGCTTATCCGCTTGTATTGCGTGCCACTACCCGGGACGAAACCGGTTCTACCCGGAGGTTGTAGAACCTCACAAAGGTGTTGGGTGTTGCCCAGCCCGCTGCTCTGCAAATGTCTATTAGAGAGGCACCCCTGGCCAGGGCCCAGGAGGCCGCTACACCCCTGGTAGAATGGGTTCGTAGCCCTACCGGGGGCGGCACATCCTGGGCGTGTTAAGCCATAGCTATGGCGTCAATGAGCCAGTGGGCGATCCTCTGCTTGGCAACAGCGCTTCCTTTCCGCTGTGCACCAAAGCAGACAAAGAGCTGCTCAGAGATCCTAAAGCACTGTGTGCGATCCAAATAGATGCGTAAAACGCGCACCGGACACAGCAACGACAGGGCTAGGTCTGCCTCCTCCTGGGGCAGCACTCGCAGGTTCACCACCTGGTCCCTAAAAGGGGTCGTGGGAACCTTGGGCACATAGCCCAGTCAGGGTCTCAAGATCACATGAGAGTAGCCCAGACCGAACCCGAGCGTGAGGTCCAAGAACCACATCTGGATGGGCCAGTAGGGTGCTACCAGGACGACGTGCTCCTCGTCCTCCCTGACCAGGCTCACTGGGGGAAACGCATACTTGCGCAGGCCAGGGGGCCAGCTGTGTGCCAGCGTGTCTATGCTGAGAGGTGCCTCGGTCAGGGCGTACCAGAGCGGGCAGTGGGAGGATTCTTGGGAAGCGAACAGGTCTACCTGTGCCTGTCCAAATCGACTCCAGATAAGCTGGACCACCTGCAGTGTTGAGGTTGCCCAGGATGTAAGTGGCTTGCAGCGACTTGAGGTGCTGCTGACTCCAGAGTAGGAGATGGCGGGCGAGTTGTGACATACAACGAGAGTGCAGACCGCCTTGACGGTTGTCATATGCTAACTTTGCCATGTTGTATGTCCGAACTAACACGTGCTTGCCCTGGATCAACAGCCAGAACCTCCGTGAGCAGAATTGCCAGCAACTCGAGGCAGTTGATGTGCCAACACAGCCGCTGGCCCGTCCATAAGCCGGCGGCTGCATGCCCGTTGCAAACAGTGCCCCAGCCCGTTTTGGAGGCATTTGTCGTGACCACGATGCGCCTGGAGACCTGCTCTAGGGGAACACCTGCCCGTAGAAACGTGAGGTCGCTCCAAGGGCTGAAGAGATGGTGACAGACCGGCGTGATGACCACGCGATGTGTCCCGTGGCGCCATGCCCATCTCAGGACTCGAGTCTGAAGCCAGTGCTGAAGCGGTCTCATATGCATCAACCCGAGTGGAGTGGCCACTGCTGAGGATGCCATATGCCCCAGGAGCCTCTGAAAGAGTTTCAGTGGAACCGCTGTTTTCTGTTTGAATGCCTTCAAACAGATCAGCACTGACTGTGTGCGCTCGTTCGTGAGGCGCGCTGTCTAACTCCAAACCGAGAAAAGAGATGCTCTGAACCGGGAGGAGCTTGCTCTTTTCCCAGTTGACCCGAAGCCCTAATCGGCTGAGGTGCGAGAGCACCAAGTCCCTGTGTGCACATAACATTTCCCGAGAGTGAGCTAGGATTAGCCAATCGTCGAGATAGTTGAGAATGCGAATGCCCACCTCCCTTAACAAGGCAAGAGCTGCCTCTGCGACCTTCGTGAAGATGCGAGGGGACAAGGACAGACCAAAAGGGAGGACCTTGTACCGATACGCCTGACCCTCGAATGCAAACCGGAGGAATGGTCTGTGTCAAGGTAGAATCGAGACTTGAAAGTACGTGTACTTCAGAACCAATCTTGATGCCGGACGCTTGCTAGAGTGCATCTTTGAGTCAGCATCTTGGATGGGAGTCTGTGTAAAGCCTGGTTCAGTACTAGCAGGTCCAAGATTGGCCGCAACCCACTGCCTTTTTCGGTACAGTGAAGTAGGGGCTGTAAAACCCCTTCTTCATCTTGGCCGCAGGGACAATCTCGTCAGACATACCGGCGGGTGGGGCCTCGCGGCGGGGTGGAGCCTGAGGTACCACACCATGTCATGGCCGTGCTGAGTTCAGGGACATCGAAGTACTTACCTGGCTCCTTGTGACCACCCCTGGGACAGCCTGGGACGGGGGAGGAAAAGGCCTGTCATCATGACCCGTGGAGACTGTCACATCGGGGGCGGATTTGTGCCACAGCTGGACGCTCAGGGGCGGGGAGACCGCCGCTGGAGCGCCAAACCTGCCAAATAGAGTGGTGGACAGTGGTCGTGATGATGGCCGTGCACACCAGATATGTGATGCAGGGAACAAGGAAACCGCTCTTGCTGAACTCTTGGTTACTGCAGCCACTTGGGCATGCAGTGCAATTAAATGTAAAGGTAACAAAAGATTCTCCTCCTGGCCCTCGACCGGGGGATGGAGTGGTCTGCTTACCAGCTCTAGAGCAGCGGGTTTCGTCATCCCTGGCTCGCCGTCTCAGGGGCGCTTTGAAGCCTTTCGCGAGACGGTTGGCGTCTACTTCCTGTGGTGGGCTCCACGCCGGGGCCGGGCCTCAGAGGCGGGCTGCGGCAGAGCCGGTGCAGTCACCGCAGACGGGGTGTGGGATCTTGAGCTGCACCGGGGCAGGATGTGCCAGATAACCTCCGTCTGCTGCTTCACCGCTGAGAACTGCTGGGCAAAGTCCTCGGTGTCGCCGGACTGGCCAACATGGGAAATGGGGGCAGCAAGGAACCGTGCCTTGTTGGCCTCTCCCATCTCGACCAGGTTGAGCCAAAGGTGGCGCTCCTGGACCACCAAGGAGGACATCGCCCACCCAAGATACCGCGCTGTGACCTTCGTCACCCAGAGAGCGAGGTCGGTCACCGAGCGCAGCTCCTGCATCAATCCCGGGGTGGAACTACCCTCGTGCAGTTTCTTTAGCGCCTTGGCGGACTTGCAGGAGAGCCATGGCACGCAGGGCAGAGGTGGCTTGTCCAGTGGCATCGTAGGCCTTGGCCGTCAGAGATGACGTAAACCTACAGGCCTTGGAAGGGAGCTTTGGGTGTCCGCGCCAGGTGGCGGTGCTCTGCAGGCATAGGTGCACTGCGAGCGCCTTTATCCACCAGGGGGATTGCCGAATAGCCCTTGGCCGTCCCACCATCGAGGATAGTGAGGGCAGGGAAGCTGAAAGATCAGGACAGGGCAGTAAAAAGCGCCTCCCACGACCTTGTCAGCTCTTCATGCACTTCCGGGAAGAAAGGAACAGGGGCGGGGCGTGGCTTTGAGCGGCGCCGCGAGCCCAGGAACCAATCATCGAGGAACCAATCATCGAGCCGCGAGGGTTCAGGGGAGAGCGGAGGGTTCCACTCTAGCCCGACGCTCGCAGCTGCCCGGGAAAGCATGTCGTCATCTCCGCGTCAGCCTGTGACTGGGCGACCACACCCGAAGGGAGGAGCCCAGCTGAGGCTTCCACTTCCGACTGGATGCTCTCCGATGCTGTGCTTGAGAGCTCATCACTTTCACGGGCTCTGAATAAGAGGTCAAACTCGCCGTGAGATGAGCCGGTGGACTCATCCGGAAGCCCAATCGGGGCAGATGAGTGTGCTGGAGGGATACCCAGCGGAGGTGGTCCCATTGGGGTCCCCAAATCGCCCCCAGTGCTAGCCGCGCTGGCCTCATACCCGTGGGTAGAAGGGCCAAGGCGGGGAGCCTCTGGGGTGGCTTGCTTTCTTACGAAGGTAAGCTGCGACCGCATTGTTGCCATGGACATGTTCTCACAATGAGCACATGACCCATCCACAAAAGCTGTCTCCGCGTGAGCAGTGCCCAGACACGAAAGAGAGTGATCATGACTGTCAGAAGGCAAGAGGTAACGAGCGCAACCAGGAATAACACACAAAGGAAAGGCATCCTTAAAAAGACACATCTTTAAAAAGATGTTCCGTGTGTGCCGCTCTTTTAGAGATATATACTCTTTTAGAGAAATATACTCTTTTATTTCTGCCGAAGCGCCCAGGGGCATTCTCTGCAGTGCACCAGTGCAGAGGAGGGAGAAGCCGCTGAAATGCGCCGTCAGATCCAGCAGAGGTGAATGAACAGTCGTGGGAATTCAGCTCAGTGAGCATGACCGTTCGGCTCTGAAGAGAAAATCTGAACGAGTGGTTGCATACCAGCTCCTTTTATACCCGTATGTTCGGGGGAGTGGCATGCAAATACCAGAGGTGTCTTGGGCTCCCAAGAGTGACCTGTGATCATGCTTCACTGATTCACGAGTCACTGCGCAGCATTTTAGGTCCTCTTTTTATAGCATTATACTTAATGTTATTTTATTGCAATGTTTTCAATTTAGTTATATAAATTAAGAACTATCAGTTTGTGCGACTAATGGAAGACGGGGTAGTGTTCAGGAAACCACTTTGAAAAATTAGGTCACAATTCTATTTGGTGAGCAGTTTAGCTTCGATGTAGTTAGCTGCAGTACTTGTTAGTAGCTTGTAGCTGTCTACTCTTTCAAAAGAGTAGTTTGATTGTAGCTTAACACATTTTTTACGTTTAAAATTATGAGTAGCTTTTAGTTTGGCAAAGCTACATTTTAGCATTAAGCTACAAGTATCTTCACCAAGACTGGTGTGCATAAACATCAGTGAGGCAGAAAGCAAACAGGAGACAATAAGAATAAAGCTTTTCCTCTGAGTTCATTACAGGGATGGAAATGTCAATTAAACCCTTATATATCAATAACACATGGCAGCACTTCGTGATATTTAGATAAATACAGCGGAACGCAGCTGTTTGTGTTGTCTAGAGATCTGAGACCTAATTTCTTTTATTGTGTACCGAAACTGTCATATTAAGGGATGTTAGTGGTACCATATCTAAATTATGGTTGCCTCCATACAGAAGTTTTTAAATAAAACTGTTTTAGATTAGCTCTTATCGGCGGTCATTAATCAAAGCAGAAGTTATGTTGCGGGCGCTGTGCTGGGAATGGTTGATGTAATCCTCCTCTGCTCTTTGTTTATCGCAGCGCAGGCAGAGCACTAAAGGGCCACAGGTGAATTTATACGAGCAGATGAGAGCTGACAGAATCTGTCCTTTTGCTCAGTTGAATGTCTGAGCTGTGTTCGCAAAGTGGACTTGTAAACTTGCAGTGTTGTTTCTTTTCATATTTTGTTGTTGTATTTTCCTGCTGAAAAGACAAGCAATTGTTAGTTCTGATCCAAAACCTGAGCTGCCTTGCTGCGAACGTAGGCGTCTAATTTTTAACAGTTTGTTATTTTTAATTTGACACATTGTCTAAAAATATGTGCCACTCCTGCGCGAGATGCTGAAATAAACAGCAAGACATGTGCTTTGGTGTGAACAGACCTTTACTCACTAAGCTCATTTAGACTTTGCCTTTCAAAAATTTTATGTAACACAAGGTTAAGTGTGCAGTAATGTAACTTCTCGGCTGTCCCATTGCTGCCACACATTGGGTACGAGAACTCTCTGTGAGCTTGACAGAAGATAAGTGTTTGCCTTGTTGGTTGGCAATCAGTGTGTGTGCGTGATGCTAATCCGCCAGTTGTTAGCACAACTGCCACGTTGCTTGTTCATTTTTGCATAGTGCTGACAGGCAGGCAGGCTTGAGCGTGGTTAATCCCCATCCCAAACGCCCATCTCCATCACACTGATAAAGGCCAGCACATAAACAGCCCATAATGAGAGTAGACAACATGCAGAGCAAGTGTCCTCTCTTCATGTTGGGCCCTCCCAAATTCTGCCTGTAGGTGGCTGATATAAAATGTATGTGCATTTTCCAATATTTTGCATGCATGTGTATTTGTTTGCATGATTGTTCCTAATTAATTCATTCTGAACATGTACAGTGGCCCCCAAAAGTATTTGAACTCTGTGACGTTATGCAATTGTATTTATGTTTTTTATTTTTATTTTCAGATTTATTGTTGTTCAAAAATCCATTAAAAATGCAATACAAAAAACAAAACAAAACAAAAAAATGTTTTATATATATATATATTACCTTGAAAAACTTTTTGAATTTTTTGACTTGACATTTTAGAAATCATTAAATAATGTTTTTATTTATTTATTTTATTTTATTTATTTTTTTTAAATGCTCTAAAGGTTTTTAAAAAATGATTAAAGCCCAAGTGGACACAAATATTTGACACAAACTTGATGTGTTTTAAACTAGATTTTTAAAGGATTTCCAATGTTTTTATCACCTCGGACAAGCTTATTTGTCAATGACCCAGATACAGTATGTGATGCTACATGTACAGAGTTATTAGTTAATGTTTTTTAATTTAGTTTTTATTTCTATTTTATATTCAATTTGTCATTCCAGTTTAGTTTTTGTTAGTTTTCACACTTTGTCTGTTAGTTTTAATTCAGTTTTTTTTTTTTTTTTTTTTTAATTCTCAGTGTATTCTAGTTTCAGTTTAGTACATTTTTATTTTAGTTTTAGCATTTAATGTCTGCCATAGCTAAGGCATTTACTGGTGTCATTTAATGATATGCAATGATGAGCAATGATGAATTGCTCAGGGCAGTCTTGTGTTACCTACAGTATATCTAGTGACATTTTCATCTTTAATGAAGGTGTATTGTAAATGTTTCAAATGCTATAAAATGCTGTGTATCAAAAACTAAAATTATTTCAAGGTCATTTTTATTATATTTTAGTTAGTTTTGGAGTAACCAAATTTAGTTTCAGTTTCATTTTTTTTTTTTTTTTTTTACAGTTATGTTAGTTTTTATTTGTATTTCTGTAAACAAAAATGTTTTAATTTAGTTTTTGTTAGGGATAATAACACTTGTGTGAACAGGTTAAAGCGGCCACTGTATAAACTAGAGTTGAGGGTGGTGTAGCCTAGTACATCTGGGTCGGTAACTGAAAGGTTAAAAGTTCCACGAATCATCACCATTGTGCCCTTGATGAAGGCACTTCAGAAGACATTCTTATAATTAGTGCACTATAACTTTAACTGTAACTTTGGATAAAAGCATCACTGAATGACAAATAAGTAATTAGGAGAGAGCTCACATGAGTGCCTAACCTGCCATAATGGTGCTGAATGTCACATGATCTGTCTCCAAGTACAGTACAGACCTCTGGGATTTGACTATGAAAATAGTGTCACCTCGGATCTGAATTTTTGAAACTGCTGCCCCACAAAAACTGTTTCATGACCCTGGAGTGGCACCAATTTAAGTGGAAGAGACATTTCAAGAGCAGTTACCATCTCTTGCAAAATTATAGTCTACATTTAGCAGACACAAATTACATACATTTCCATCCTTTGAACATACTTGGGCTCACGGCTGTATGCCAACATGTCAGCCCACCCTAAACAAACGGCCTTGAATTATTTAGACTGTTGATTTGATGTGGCAACCAAAACAACAAATCAGAAAACAGATGGAGTCTACCTTATCTGTTTATGTGTATTAATTATGTAGGGCAAATGCTTTAATGTGCTGTTTGTGTTTGTCTTCCTCTGCGTGATATATTCTTAATTAAACGTTATCAATCAGCACTTTCCCCTTTTGAGTTTATTATCAGTAGTGTTCTGATGTTAATGCTTGTTGCTGTGTGGTTGCTAGGGTATTCTGGCTGGTTGCTAAAGGGTTATGGCTGGTTGCTAGGCGGTTACTTACTGGCAAAATCAAACAAACCCACCCTCAAGTCTCTATGATATTCTTGCTCCTAGATATGGCTTGGAATCTGAGGTAGTCTGATGTGGTATCTAGCAGTTCAAATGTGGTCTGAAGTGGTTTCTTTGAGGTCTGATGAGGTTTAAGTAAGTCTGATGTGATCTAAAGGGATCTGAAGTGGTCTGATGAGGTCTCTATGGGTTCTAATGTTGTCTAATGTGGTCTGCAGTGTTTTTTTTTTTTTTTTAGGTTTGATGAGGTTGAATGGGGTCTGATGCGATCTAATGGGGTCAGAAGTCGTCTGATGTGTTTTTTTTTTTTGGAGGTCTGATGAGGTCTAAGGGGGCCTGATGTGGTTTCTGGAAGGTCTGACGAGTCTAATGGGTTTTGTTTGTTGATTTATGTAATTAAAGTTATGTTGACAGTTTTGCCGGTTCCCGCCTTCTCCTTGCCCATCCGAGAACCCTGTTTGGAGCAGTGGTGGCTCAGTGGTTGAGGCTCTGGGTTAGTGACCAGAAGGTCAGGTGTTCAAGCCCCAGCACCACCAAAATGCCGCTGTTGGGCCCTTGAGCAAGGCCCTTGACCATATGAGCTCTGGGGGTACTGTATCATGGTTGATGGCAGAGGCAACAGGTTGAGTAGCAGGAGGGGGGTTGCAGGAGGTGTTTGTGTTTGTGTGAAGTGAAGGTCAGAGTGGGTGTGGGGTGTGAGATTGGGCCTTTCAAATCTACAGTAAAACACATTCAGGTCGTCAGCCAGTTGTTGGTCCACCACAGGGTTGGGGGCAGGAGTCCTGTAATTTGTAAGTTGTTTCATGCCACTCCACACTGATGCAGGGTCATTAGCTGAAAACTTGTTTTTCAGCTTCTCAGAATATCTTCTTTTAGCCACTCTGATTCCCTTATTCAGTGTGTTCCTGGCCTGATTGTACAAGACTTTATCCCAAACTCTGTAAGCATCCTCTTTGGCCTGACAAAGCTGCCTGAGTTCCGCTGTAAACCATGGTTTGTCGTTGTTAAGTGTTAAATAAGTCCTAGTAGGAATGCACATATCCTCACAAAAACTGTTATGTGATGTAACAGTATCTGTGAGCTCGTCCAGATTGGTGCCTGAAGCCTCAAAAACACTCCAATCAGTGCAGTCAAAGCAGGCTTGTAGTTCCAGCTCTGCTTCGTTGGTCCATCTCTTTACAGTCCTTAATACAGGCTTAGCAGATTTTAATTTCTGTCTGTAGGTTGGAAGAAGATGAACCAGACAGTGATCAGATAGTCCCAAAGCTGCTCTAGGGACAGAGAGATATGCATCCTTTATTGTTGTGTAACAGTGATCCAGTATTTTTCTGTCTCTGGTTGGGCATGTAATGTGCTGTTTGTATTTGGTCAGTTCACGTGTGAGTTTGCTTTGTTAAAATTCCCAAGAATAATAATAACTGAGTCCAGGTATTGTTGTTCCATGTCTGTGATTTGATCAGTCAGCTGTTGCAGCGTGGCATTCAAACACGCGTTTGGCGCGATATACACACTCACCAGAATAAACGAGGAAAACTCCCGTGGCGAGTAGAAAGGCTTACAGCTAATAAAGAGCGCTTCCAAATTAGGACAGCACATCTTCTTTAATGTTGTTACATCTGTACACCAACTTTCATTGATATAAAAGCATGTTCCACTGCCTCTCGTTTTCCCCGTTAACTCCGTGATGCGATCCGCTCTGTACAGCTGAAAGCCCGGCAGATGTTACGCGCTGTCCGGAATGGTTTCACTCAGCCAGGTTTCTGTGAAGCACAAGGCAGCAGAGTTTGAAAAGTCCTTGTTTGTGCGGGTGAGGAGATGTAGTTCGTCCGTTTTGTTGGGGAGAGAGCGGAGATTCGCTAGATGAATGCTCGGCAGCGTTGTTCGAAAGCCCCATCAACGGAGTTTGACCAGCGTGCCTGCTCGTCTCCCTCGCCTGCGTCTCATAGCGCGTTTAAACAACACAGCTGCACCTCCGACTAAAATGTCAAACAAAATGTCCGAATATTCAAAATCCGGGAAAAGATTGACTGGTGTATGCTGTTGAATGTTCAGCAGTTCGTCTCTGGTAAAACTGACTGAAAAAAGATTACTAAACACAGGACAAACAAACAAAAATAACAAAACAATAGAAGCCCTCCACACCAAGGCGGCCATCCGCGGCGCCATCATGATGTTTCTAATGTGGTCTTTTGGGATTTTGAAAGGGTCTGATGTGGTTTGTTGGGGGTCTGATGAGGTCTAATGGGGTCTGATGTGGTCTTATGAAGTCAGATGTGGTCTAATGAAGTCTGATGAGGTCTGGTGTGGTTTCTTATGTGTGTAATGTAGTTTAACAAGGTCTAGTGTGGTTTTATAGGGTCTGTTGTTGTCTAATGGGGTCTGATATGGTCTAATGTTGTCTTTCTGAGTTTTTATCGGTCTGTCCAACATTCTTATCTGACTGGAAGGCTTGTAAAACCTTAAAAATTCAAGCTTTTAAAACTTTAAACTTTCAGACAAGGCTTTGCCAAGCCAACGTCAAAGTTTATCTCTACAGTTTGTTTTATCTTCTGTACGTCTGATCGCTTAGAAAAGTAATAGCACACCTCTACTCAGTAAAATGCACAATTTGAAGTATCATTCATGTCTGTAGCACAAACAGTGCCAAACGAGTTACATGCTAAAGTTTAATACTTATTCATAAGGGCTTTGTTTAAATTCCTAACCCTTAGTGTGAACAATAGTAAAAGTAATTCTAGCTATACTAAACATGACTTTTACAGCCTGTTCCAGTTCTGTCCTTAACAGCATCTTTCTCTGATGTTTCCACACAGGAAGTCGGGTGCCTCTCATTGGCATTCTGCACAGTCTGGGGGTCTTGCCCCTGGATTTTTGAGTGCCAAGACGATCAAGGAGAATGCACCTTGCAAAGTGAGTCACTCTAATACTTCATCAGACATCATCTTTTCTTGCCGGCAAAGTAATAAAGTCTGTCTCACTTCCTGTCTATCTGTCTAAGATATCAGGCTGACTACTTCCAAAACCTTGAAAACGGCATCTAAAATAAAGTGCAAAAATTATTCCCCAGTGGTTTGGTAATAATGTGGTGTTTGAAATATGTTGTTTGGGGCAGCACTCTCCAGGCAAGATGAAGATTAGAGTGTTGAAGGATAAGCTGATACCAGGTGGGTGGACTGGAATCTCAGATGTGTTTTGCTTGGCTCTTGTTGAAGCCATTTTTTCCCCCTCAAATGTATTAATTGAAAACTATAGTAGAGTGCCCTACAAAACCAAAATGCAGTTACTGTCACCAGTGAAACTGAAAAAATGCTTAAGTTTTTTGGTTGTCCAGCCGAATATGGACTATAAAAGAGTCACATTGGTTATTTCTGAATTTGAGCATAGTTAAAACAAACCTGTCCGTCACAGGACAGTTCATAATCTTAGAGACCCAGTTTCGGTTATAATGCAATTTTGACAAAATAGTTACTGCATTTTGCCTTGCTGGCAGTCTTAAGTAGCAGTCCAAAATCTAGTAAGCCTCCTACCTAGACAGCATTTTAAGGCATCACAGGTAATGATAGGCTGTAGGGGCTGTTCACACCGAACCGTTTTCGTCCATCTGTGCTGATTTTCAATTGTTTTTAAATCTAAACTTGTGCTAGGTAAACATTTTTGACTGAATTCTCGAGACGTTCCTGCATTCTTTTAGCACAAGAAAGTGTTCGTTCTGAATGGACCCTTTTTCTGCCAAATTCTAACGTAGTATGTATCCTTCACAGATAAGGCCATACCATTTGCATTTTACATGATGCACATAACTGACCGTTGAGAGAGTTGGTGCCTATGTAGATTATAGATGAAAAGGCAGCTCACTAAGTTTTGGAACAGAATGTATGTGTAGTACTCTGAATTGTGTGTTTATTTGTGTATAAATGCAGTTGTAGAGAAGCCAGTGGTTGTGGAACCAGCCAACAAGGCACAGAGTGCTAACAGGAAACTCTGACTGAGGGGTAAAATGTGCGGACAGTGTTAAGTTCAACTGGCCGGACTGGTGAGTCCTCATCCATTTCATCCTATGAAGCATCCTTGATAACCCCAGACAATCCATTCATCTGATTGGCTAACTTGACGGAATTTAATGTGGTTATTGTGCAGAAGTTTTTCTAAGTATGGCAAAAAAACAAAGTTGTTACAAAGCTGCTACAATGAGCTCTTCTGAGGAAGAACAAATCACTGCTTAAGTTTTCCAGGTTCATGATATTTAATCTTTTAAAGATATTCAGAGTTTTGTTTGAGGCACTTTATATTTATATTCTGCTTTGTTTTCAGAGCTATATCCATGAAATAATTGATACTTAATCTGGATATATTGAAATACTGCTTCATTATTTGAATGGGCCACCTGTTTACCCTCTAATAGGGTGCAAGAGGCTGGTTCCAGAAGGAAAAATTCCATTAATTTTCTCCATTGGCGAATTGTTGATTTTTTTTTTTCTCCCAATTTGGAATGTCCAATTCCCAATGCACACACTAAGTCCTTGTGATGGCGTAGTGACTCACCTCAGTCCGGGTGGCAGAGGATGGATCCCACTGCGTGTGGAGGCTTTATGCCATACACCACTATGGCGAGTGGATAGTGCCATGATTACCTACCGAAGGAGAGAGTCGTGTACTTTTACATGAGAGAAGGATACGTCGCCTCAATAGACGTGTGACTCCAACTTCGTGGATAAGTACGTCGCCTCAATAGACATGTGACTCCAACGTCTTGTAAAAGTACGTCGCCTCAATAGACGTGTGACTCCAACGTCGTGGTTAAGTACGTCGCCGCTATAGAAAGTCGTTGATAGGTACATCAACCTAATGCAAAGCTAGTGTCAGAGCTTTCTACCAAAGGGTTTAGGTGAGGTTGTAAAAAGAGTGACAAAACTCAGAAAGTGTAAATTTATTGACAGCTGAATGGGTCATGGACTTTTATTTCATTCAGGAGGCTGGAGTTCCTGTCTTATTTGTAGCCAGGACTTATTGACATTTTATTTTCAGTTTTCAGTCACAATTTGGTTAGTTTTAGATACTAGACCCTTTCACAATTTCAACCACGTGTTAGAAAGTCTTTCTGCTAGAAAGTCCTAAAGGCAAACTGATGTGCTATTGTCACATCTGGTAAATACATAGTCACAGGTGACATTGCGAATTATACATCTTCAGCAGAGCTGTAATTTTACTAAGTAATATACAGCTATTAAAATGAGCCCACCATTACTAGCAACAACTCTAAAGATGAACACATAAATTCAATAATTATAATCCAATAATATATAATATTCTGGAATGTGCCATTCTGAACTTTTACTCTTGATGTTTTAAGTATATGATGCTAATACTTTTGTACTTTTACTTAAAAGGATAGTTCACACAAACAAGAAGATTCTGTCATCATTTACTCCTCTTCATGTCGTTCCAAACCTGTGTGACTTTCTTTCTTCTGTGGAACATATATTTTAAGACTTATTATACAAGATTTTCCATGTTTCTCAAAGATATCATTTTTGGCTTCCTTATGATAAACACAATGGCTAATTTCATTGATTTTTAGGAAACTATCAAAACCATTAATATTTATAATACATAATCATATATTTAACAATTTTCAACCTCTACCATGTCAAATTTATTTGTTCATCTATTTTATTGTGTATTTTTTCCCCCAATTCTAATTTATTCTTGTTGACTCAGTATTTTGCTGTTTTTAAATGTCATCACTTTAAGGCACTGTTTGTACACTTCTTGCTCAATTTCAGGAATAAAGTTAAGAATTAAAATAATGAATGATTCTTTTTGCTATTTTAACTGTAAAAAGTGGTATATAAACTGCTGCTGCTGTACTTCCACATTCCTTTGATGAGGGTTTATTCAATGAATAATGCATTCAGTGAACATGTATGAGTAGGTTTAGCATGCATTTAGGGAAAATAGTTTTACAAAATCTTTACTCTTGTAAAAGACTACCTTCAGATTTCAAAATCCAAAAGTAATTCTCCTTATTACAAGAAAAAAAAAAAAAAAAAGCATCTTGCCTTTAAGTGAAATGATTTTAAAATACTCATTTAGGCTTTCTCTAAGTGCAACTTGAAATACATGTTGGCTGTGTTACAGTATATTTGTTTCAAGTATGACCATGTTACCATGTCCTTTAAATACTGGTCTTTTTTTGAACAGCTGATGCATTGTTAGCTGCTTTTTTCCAATTTAAAGGAGGCAGATTGCAAAAGAAAGGGACTGCTGATTTTCTTTCTTCAATTATTTCAAGTTGCACTAAGAGAAAGCCAGAAGTCAATGAGAATACACTTCAAAAGTCCACAAAGAGACCATATAGATTCCAAGGGTGGTCTTGCGCTTAGAGGTTAGGGCTTCATCATGGGAAACATCCTAAAAAAAAAAGGTCAAATACAAAAAGAAAATTAACAACAGACCAGGGGTGAAAGGGGGAGTTTGTTTTAGGGAAACATACAATTTTAATTTAAATAACGTACCATGTACTCCTTCACGAGTTTTGAGGAGTCTTCAATCAGGTAAGCAGCATGTGTTCTCTAGATGCATTCACATTTTCTTTTTGATGGTGGCATTATGGAAATGTGACAAATGAGCAGTGTTCAGCAGAATTAATACACAAGTTAGCATTTTGATTTTCAGAATTGTTCCTGTACCTCTAACACTTTCTTTAAATTGCATCACACAGAATATCCCACTGCGTTATTTCTACAAGAGTCAAGTTTGTCAGTCTATTTATTGGCTGAAATTAATTCTACATCAGCATCTGTGAGGGCCCCAAAATACCAGGAACCAGTACAAGAAAACAAACAAATCATCTTAAACCAGAAGCTTTGCTACAGGAAAGCTACAAAATAATCTTGGATGTCACAGTTGTGCCTACTGCATAAATGACAACTCTGATGCTTCTGAGAAATGCGGTAAAGTTACGAACAAGCCCTGAAATTAAAATGGAACGAATCATGTGAATATTAACATTCCAGAGCATATAAACCAAGGTTTAAAGGGATAGTTCACCCAAAAATGAAAAGTTCAGTCATTATTTACTCAACCTCATGTTGTTCAAACCCCTTATGTTTATTTTCTTTCTGAACTCAAAAGGTTAATTTTGGCCAGTTTGTCCTGCTGGTTTCTGTCCATACAATGACATTCAGTGGTGCCCGTATCTTCTGAAGCTTCAAAAGCATCATCAAATAATTCCATGTGACTCCTCTATAATCTGACATATGATTAGGTTTGGTGAGAAACAAACAGAACACTCTTCTGTGCCCCTGTTCCTCCTTTGTTTTTGGAAATTCTGAGGAACTGGGTTGAGAAATGATCAAGCTGATCCATATATTTGGACACCAAAGGGATTGTTGTAATTGTACTGAATTCCACAGATACCAAGTAACATTTTAAAATGACAAATCAATTTGGTTGCTGACAAATTTGTTACAATATTATCATATACCGCAGAATCTTTCTTTACCCAACACATGGATGAAATACAAAATTGTTACAGATGAGCAAACCTGAATTACATCCAAAGGACTTCAATTCAGAATTTGGATTTACATACAACAACCAGTAAAGGTTACAGGTTACATACATCTTGCTCAGTAAAGAGTGCTGGTCATCTGTTCTTAAATTCCACGAGGAAAGGCAGACCTCATGCCTCCTGTGTGCAAATGCAGACTAGTACAATTATGAATGATCTAACCTACAAGTTAAGTAAGCAAGATGCCATCTTATTCAAGAGTCCAATGTATTTATTGTGATATGTGTATTTAGAGATGCCAAAGTTGGAGAGTTAACATTTGATATTAAATAAAATGCTCAATGCCATTATTAGTATGCACTATTGCCACTTGTTGGGAAATAACTAAATAAAAGCTATAGCCTATAACAAATACATCTACTAATGCAAACTTCACACACACAAAACACACTGACGTAGCTACCTAGAGACAACTTTTTTTTTTTTTTTTTTTTTTTTTACCTGGAGAGGACGTGTGTGTCAGACGTGTTTTAAGGCGACGTACCTGAGACGACATGTGTGTGTCAGATGTGTTTTAAGGCGACGTACTTAGTACACGTATAATTTTTTTATACATTTCTGATAAATGCCGCCGGTAGATGTTCCTTACGTGCAGTTGCCGTGACGTCGCCTCTGCTCTTATGTCACCAGTCCCAATCAATCCCATTCAAAACTTGACATGGCCTGATGGTGATGGAAGGGTAGACTGCTCCTTCTCCTTCCCCCAGGAAGCCTTTAAGGTGGCACTATCCACTTGCCATACACCACAACAACCACGCCCAACTCACCATGCACCCCAACAAGAGAAAACCACCTTATAGTGATCATGAGGAGGTTACCCTCTTTAAATCTACCCTCCCTAGCAACCAGACCAATTTGGTTGCTTAGGAGACCTGGCTGGAGTCACTCAGCATGCCCTGGGATTTGAACCAGCAAACTCCAGGGGTGGTTGCCAATGTCTTTACCACTGAGCTACCCAGGTCCGCTGGTGAATTGATTTTTAACAATAACTTATAAACCTTTAAAGACAGACCTACGGTGAGCTCTGAGGTTGTTAATCGTTGGTATATGCTTCTGGTGAAACCATCAGTTCATGTTATTTCAGCATTTTAGAATTTCTGGTTGAGGCCTACACTACCAGCGATTATCAGAGAATTAAGAATTGAGTCACTCACAAACTGCTTGGATATATGTATATTAGGGCTAGGTGATAAACAATATTTATTTTTATCGAAAAAAATAATCATTTTCGATATCGATGATAAACTTTTGAGTAATTTTTTATATTTAGCCTATGTTCTACATCTAGACGATCAGATAAGGCACGTGTTGCTAAAAACATGAGCGGTTTGGCAAAGTTATACATACAACTAGCTAATTGAATCACAGTCATGAAATTAGTCTGTTAGAAACAGGCAACCCTGCTGTCATGGAAACCGCCAATGAGGCTCGGTAGCCACTAGCTAGCAGCTAGCTATCTGGCTAAAATTATATCATTGTGTACCAAACAGGACAGCACTGACAATGCAATACAGCTATCGACTGAACATAGCAACAACTCTGTCATTACCACCATTGCTGTTTATTTATGTACTATTTAGTTAAACGTTTTTTCATGATCCATAGCGCTGTCACGGGCAAGAAAGTATTTCTTCTTCTTGTGATGGTTATTGCCAATTGGCAATCCAGCCTTTGGTGCATTACCGCCACCTACTGGGCTGTAGTGTAGCGTGTCACACGAAAGTCTTTCAGTGGAGTCAAACCTCAGCTGAATTAGCAAAATGCTATCTAAAAGAGTTCACACACATTATGTAGGATTAAATCCTAAATTAAGTACACTTTAAATGTATCTCACCCTCTGGAGTTTATTTGTAAACAAACAAGTTATGTTTAATCCATTCTTGAGGTCCAGCAAACATGTGGAATACAGTTCCACCCCTATTAATTGTATGAAAAAATATTGTGAAAATTATTTTGCCACCCATAATGTATATGCCTGAATATTTTGCAATAAACTTAAAATATACTGATTCTATCTTTAAAACAACCACTTTAAATCAATAGTTTTATATTTTTCCATAGTTTTTATTTTGATTTCATCATTCACAGTGCTTCATGAGATTGTAGTTCATTTCCTCATTAAAGGCATTAAGGACACAGTCTTTTGTCTGTTTTTAAAATACGTTTTGCTTCAAATCAAAGTTTGTAATATTGTGATTCACCTCAGAGCTGGTTGATTTGGTTCATGGCTTAGAACTCTTATGAATTATTGTATGAAATCCCAATGTCAAAAATGAATGGGAAAAGACCGAAATCTCCAAAACAATTGATCAAGATTACGAGAACATATTTCAAATCACCAGTTAAATCTGACAACAATAGTATCATCAGGGCTTGACATTAACTTTTTGGCTCACCAGCCACTCAGCATCATCACTAACTAAAATCCCCCATCCCTCAAAAAGTGACAACTGGAGACTGTAACTGCATGCATTTGTTTGGACATTTTATTTGAATGAGAACAATATAAAGTTCAGCAGGACACAAGCCTAATGATTTAAGTCATCTCTTAGAATATCTGAAGGCAAACATGGCCAGAAAGAACAGGAATAGGATAGAAAAGAGGAAAACTTTGTCAATAATTTGTCCATGGAAGTCCATATTTGAACCCCTTTAACTTTTCTAACTTGTACTTGCCTTGATGAAAGTTTACCATTGTTCTTCCATTTTTTTACAGTGGCATTTGTAATAATAAATAATAATAAGTATATTTATTTATCACACATTATACATATACAGTGAAATTCTTTTTTTCACATATCCCAGCTAAGCTGGGGTCAGAGTGCAGGGTCAGCCATGATACAGTGCCCCTGGAGCAGATAGGGTCAAGGGCCTTGCTCAAGGGCCCAACAGTGGCATCTTGGCAGTGCTGGGGCTTGAACCCCTGACCTTCTGATCAGTAACCCAGAGCCTTAACCGCTGAGCCACCACTGCCCACATAACCACAGGTCAGACCATGAATGGCTCCACAATACTGTGGTTATAGATATGCTAATGTAGATAGTCTTTCTAAAAAATAAACTATAGGCTAGTTTTTGATATGAAAAACAAGAAAGTCCTATGGGTTTGGATCAAAATAAAGATAAAAATGAATGAATGATAACAGAATAATTATTAATAATAAAAATTAAGTCTTATAGACTTGCCCTTATCAAGTTAATATGCATCTACCAGATACCAGTTAGTGTTGCTGCAGTAAACACTTAAGTTTGGATGTCGATGTTGATGCATTTCACACTGTTGTCTCTTTAACTTGTCTGTGCTGTTAATATTAGGGCTGTTTAGCAATTTGAGAGGTTCAAATTCCTCCATAGAGCTTTATACTAGAACGTTCTCTTCAGAATTTAAATGGGTCACATACGTTTTATGGTCTCCTCTGGCCGCCGCGATAGCGAGTGAAGCCCGACTGAATCACACAAGTTTTGCTCTGCACTGTCCCAGAGCTCTTGTTCTATCTCTGGTGCATGCTGATGTGCACTGTGGTGGTTCGCGCGAAAGCACGCTTCATTCACCCCGCACAGATGCACGTGTCAGTTATGAGAAGAATATTTACTGCTTATAAAGTGTTGAACACGAGATGAATACAGTTAAATTTACTTCGGCTACGGCCACCCACCAAATTGGCTAGTAAGAGTGACGGAGTTACCTGCCACTGCCGATTTCTACCTGCAATTGGTGGGTGGATGGGTGTTAATGTCAAGCCCTGAGTATCATAAATTGTGCTTCTTTATCTCAGATGACTCTAAAAACAAGTTTTTTTCCAGAATGGTCTAGCTAATGCGTATGCACGTTCTCTAGTTGACTGACAGGCAATGTCTTTATCTAAAAGGCGACTGACTCTTTAAGGCGAGACTTCCTTTTCTACATCCACCATATTGGGTGTTCCAGTTTCTCTCATGCGTGTTAACAAATGCTCCATCTCTGGATAAATAATGTAGTTTCTGATGTAAATCCAGTAGCACACGTTTACCTGTGCATCAGCAGTATTTCTCAGCATCGGTGGTGTGAACTGCAGGTTCTGTAGCCTGGAAGCCCTCTCTCAGATCTCTCGGTCTCAGAAGCGGAGGCAACTGAGACTTGTCCTCTGCCACCCGGATTGAGGTGAGTAACCACGCCACCACAAGGACCTACTAAGTAGTGGGAATTGGGCATTCTAAATTGAGTGAAAAGGGGATAAAAAAAAAAAAAACAGTGGCGGGTTGAAATGAGACCTTTTTTATGTGGCCATTAAAGGAGCCTGTGATGGGCACAGCTGTAGATCTACAGAGCAGCATTGTATTTACCCTTCTCTTTATTCAATGTACGTGTGTTTGTGTGGCCGTATTAAGGGAGATCCTGTCACCCATGGGGGATTTGGGGTTTTCATGCACTTCTTTAGTGTTTGTAGGAAGGGATAACTCCTGGGTGTTTTGAGACAGACAGTCTTGAGCAGAAATGTACCTTTGGAATTTTCATGGTGGCATTTGGCTGTTAAGGACAGTGTGTGTTAAAGTTAATCTTTGTGTGTGTGTGTATGTGTGTGTGTGTGTGTGTTTCATTGTATTTATGGATAGGTAGAGCCAAGGGCTCTTAACCCTTTAAGCTCGAATTGGCTGCTGGCGGGCCTGCCGAGAAAAAGATAATTATCAAAATATTAATAACTACAGTCTTGACCAACACAAAATAGGTATTGTTTTAAAGCATAGAAGCTGTACTTACATGTCGGCATTATGACAAAAACTGAAAAAATGCTTTGATATTTGCAGACAAATCAGACGTGTTTCATTTTGATAGTTTATTAATAATTTTGCACTGCACATATTGTAAACAGTGAAACCATCAGACTGATCAAATACCCATATGCTCTCAAAGAGTAGAATACAACCAGCCTATTTGTTTTACTCACAGACAAGCTAAGTATATATCTTTGACATACATGTTATATGTAAACATGTGTTGCTTATAAGCCGCATTTTCGCTTATAACTTCAAGAAAAATAAACAGAACATATAAAAACACATACCATTACTTAGAAGAGTGGATTCCCATTAAAATAAGCCCACACAACATAATCAGATGAATACAGTGCCTATAAAAAGTAATCACCCCCTTGGATGTTTTTAGGTTATATTGTTTTTAAATATTGAATCATAACTTAATTTGGCTTTTTCTTTCTTTTTTTTTTTTTTACACTAATTAACAGAAAAGGACTCTTTCATATCAAAGTCAAAACACATTTATACCAATTAGTCTAAATTTATAGCAATTGTTAAACACAAAATAACACATAAATCATCGCTGTGCAACCACCTGGTTTTTGAATTCTCTCAATTAATTAAATGGAGATCACCTGTGCACAATCATGGTGTTTCTTCATCAGTCACATCTTTCTGAGAGTTTGAAAAAAAAAAAAAAAAAAAAAAAAAGAACTATATGAAATATTGGCTAGAGTTTGCCAGAAGGCATGCCAGAAGGCATGCAAGTTCTATGGTCTGATGAGACCAAAATTGAGCTTTTTGGCCATCAAACCAGACGCTATGTTTGGCGTGAACCAAACACAGCACATAATCAAATATACACCATCCCCACCTGTGGATGGACTTGAAAAAGGCTGTGCACTCAAGATCCCCACGCAACCTGACAGAGCTTGAGCAGTTTTGCAAATAAGAATGGGGAAAAAATTGCAATGTCTGGATGTGCAAAGTTGATAGAGACCTATCCACATAGGCTCAAGGCTGTAATTGTTGCCAAAGGTGCATCTACTAAATACTGACTTGAAGGGGTGAATACTTATGCAGCCAAGTATTTTGTGTTTAATATTTGTTATAAATTTAAATTAATTGGTAGAAATGTGTTTTGACTTTGATATGAAAGAGACTTTTTCTGTTGATCAGTGTAAAAAAAAAAAAAAGCCAAATTAATTACACTACGATTTAATATTTAAAAACAATAAAATATAAAAAAACATCCAAGGGGGGTGAATACATTTTATAGGCACTGTAGATCTGTAGCTTCGCTTTGTCGCCATGTGATTCGGCGGGAACGTTCGCTCCAGGTGAGAATGGCTCATTAGCTGGATTAGGAGGGTTACTTTTGAAATGGATTCCACTACAGATTACAGAATACATGCTGTAAAATGTAATTTGTAACATATTGCATAGATTACTCAAGGTCAGTAACGTATTCTAAATACTTTGGATTACTTCTAGATTTTTTTACTTGTTTTGACTATAAAAACTCTGCCAGTACAGTAAGACAAAATACACGTTAAAAATACATTCTCTTTAAAACCTAAATCTCTTATGCAGTGTTGTTTCTAAAACAAGATAAATCAAACTGATTTTGTTTTAAGGATTTTTAGATATTTTTACAGTAAAACAATAAAAACATTATCATCAAGAATACGATTTTTGCCCTAATACCAAAGGTTTTACTAGAAAAAAAGAAATTATGATCCAACGTGAATTTTCTTTATAAAAAAATATGATTGTGTCTGGTATCATGTGCATGTAAAATGGCTAGAAACAGCAATTTATCTTAGCGTAAAGCTGAAAATTTACACAAGGTTTATTTCTATTTCTTCTGCTACAAACTTACTGCAAACTTACTTCTCTGTCTGCTCGTATGACTGTAACACATCATAAGAAAATGTTTCACTGCTGTTCAAATGCACTTTGTATCGCATCATTTGTATGTATAAATGTTTTCCATCTGAAAGGACTAAATATTAAATTAAACAAATGACAATAAAATGCAAAGTAATCTCTTCAGTAATCAAATTACTTTTTGAATGTAACTGTATTCTAATTACCAATGATTTCAATTGTAACTGTAGTGGAATACAGTTACTTATATTTTGTATTTTAAATACGTATTCCCATTACATGTATTCCATTACTCCTCAACACTGCTCATTAGGAATCCATTGTTTTGGTTCAAAATGTTGATCATGGTGAGAAATTGTGCCAAACATTTGCGTTTGGTGTGCAAAGACCTTACAAGAACTTCCTACAGGAACTTATCTTGTACTGAAAGCTCTGGCTATGTTCAGAATGGAATACTAGTGTACTACTTATTGCATACTGTGCAGTATACACTGAATACTAAATACTCTTTTTTTAAATAGTATGTAAAAATTATGCATTATGCAACAATACAGCGCAAGACTGCCTGCCCACGTATTCCAGTTATCTTGGTTTTTGATCCTTAAAACAAGATACATTTTGAAATTTTGGCATTGAAATACAATTATTATTAACCAAAAACAAAAAAAACAATTATACATTTTTTGTTTTTCAGAAAATTCATCTTAAAATGTTACATTTGATGTATTATGCAAAAATAAATATTTAAACATTAGTATACAGAATTTTTGTTACATGACCATATTACTGTAAGTTTATCAATTGGCATTTTTAATTTTGCAAGTGGCATCCAGGTATTTTGTGTAAAAACGTCAGTCTGATCAAATGCTTAAATCCCACCTAATATTGCTTCTGGTTCATTTGGTCCTGAGAAACTCAAACTCTTCCAAGTACCATACCAATCTCTTACACCATTCATTTCTTAAGTCAAGGTGATGTATCATCACACACAGAGAGAGGGTATGTCGACGTTCAGCCTGGCTTAGTCCATCAAGTCCTATAGTTCAGACTGAATTAAATAAAACAGCATTGAAGGGTGGATTAATTAACAAGTGGCTCTTTGGTTCTGTTTGATCATCATGACCTTTCTTTAAATTCCTGCGCTGTTATGCCGTCTGTCTTTCTACCTGTCTGCCCATCAAACGGGCTCTCCTATCACCCTTCGAGCTCATTAACAATTGGTAACAAAATAATGAGCTCCCTAAAGATAGCGGCAACTCCTCTCTCTCCATTTTAATATGTATCGTGTTGAGTTTAAGTTTAAAGGATGTAAAATGTGCAAGTTATTTAAATATATATGGCTGATATTAAAGTTTTTGTAAATATACCTGTTGCTGTAAGTATTCAGAGTTCATGTAATTGTTTTTAAAGGAATATCCCGGGTTCAATACAAGTTGAGCTCAATCAACAGCTTTTGTGGCATAATCTTGGTTACAGGAAGGCACTTACAATGGAATAAGCGCTTAAATACACATTGTTTCAAAAGTAGAGCCACAAGATGTAAACATTTTACATGTTAACTTGATTTTAGTTTGATAAAATCGCTTACTAACCTTATCTGTCTAAAGTTATATCCAAAACTGGTTTTGTTGTAATGTAATATTGGATACATTTATACAGATATAAATTGTATCACACTAACATCATGTTAACATGCATATTGTTTGCATCTTGTGGCTATAATTTTCTGTGTATTTTAGCATTTATGGTCTGGCCCCATTCACTTCCATTGTAAGTGCCTCTCTGTAACCATGATTTTTGCTTTTTGGAGGGACTAGCTAAAAAAATTATACATATTTTTTTTTTTTAAATCAACATCATGCCATAAATGGTGTAGATTGAACTTAACTTGTATTGAACAGGAATATTCCTTAGACAGTGGTGTCCAAATGTTTGAGGCCACATTGCTGGGAAACAAAGTCTAATTTAAAGCTGGAAATAAATAAAAAAATACAGAAAATAAATAAAAAACATTACAATGTAATGCCAGTAATCATATAAGTACATCTGTGTCATTTTTGGAGATCATGTCAGCTCAAGTGCATGTTATCATTAAAGCAAAAGGGTGGAACACCAAGCTACATTGTTAATTTTTTCGATTCAACTTTTCACTAAACTTGTTCTGCAGATAGTAGAATTTGTAATGACACAAAAACAGTATTAAATTAGAAAAATGCAAATTAGAAGCATTTCACTCAGACTTTTTGAACCTCACTATTTGCTTCAGATGTGTTCAGAATGTTGAGAGGACTACTGTGTCGGCTGCTTCATCAGATTCCACCAGAAGGGGGCACTAAAGCACCGTAGATCACTGTACAGGTGAGGAGGTGTTCTGACATCCCCCGTCCATCCCACGCAAACATACACACACCTACGCACCCTGCAGCAGCAACAGAGAGGAACCGTCGCCACACGCCACCAAACAGATTCCGACTCCCTCTTCAAATCATTTTCTCGGAACACAGAGTGGCTGGTCACCATTAGTAGGCAATCTGCTCACTTTAAACCAACTCTGATTACACACACCTGTCCTAGGTTAGAGATCAGCCACACAAACACACACTCACACATGCCAGGAGGACAACAGATGTGTGTTCAAACCCACACGCTCGCCCCCATCATCTGGAGTTTGTTTTGGAGACTCAAGCAGCCCGTGGTGAGGTGTTTGAAGCCGGTCAATACATCCATCATTTTGCCTGATCAGACCATCAGTGATTGAGACAGGGGGGCTGTAGGGAGCTTAATAGTCCTTTGAACAAACAGACGCATACTGCACAGTTTTTATATCATCTTGTGCTGATAAAACCAACTTAGACAAGCATGAATTTTATTACAATGAAAGTGTTCCATGAAAGAAAGAAAGTCATACTAGTTTGGAACGAAATAAAGATGAGTAAATGGCAGAATTTTCATTTTGGGTTTACCATCCCTTGGTTATAATAAGCTTACGATCATTACTAAGGGTTTTCTTAAAGGTGAAGTGTGTAATTTCTGTGCCACTTGCATTAACAAAAGGATTTGCAAAAATAATCCACCATCTGCCATTGTTCAAATAAACAGATAGTCCTGTCCCAAACTCATGCCATGAGCCAAAATTGCTATATTGAGACCAAAGTATGAGCAATAGTAATAGAGATACTTGCCTTAGCAAGTACCACAAATAAGCATATTTTTTTCCTTTACATTTCTCTGTTTACACAGCTGAACACAATTCTCATTAAATCACTTTTACATGCATGTGATTTTCATTTTATAGTATTGTTTAGTTCATTCTGAACAAAAGGCACATACTTAAAGTTTAAAGCTAATTTTGTGAACACTGCTCAACTACGTACAACCGAAATGGCCTGCTTGATCTCATGGAAATTCTGTGACTATGGTGCCATTTTTGCAAAGTGCTATTACATGTTTCCTAACATGTATCGTGGCAGTTCCGAGGTGAAATGTAAACTGTGTGGCGCTAAAAGCAAGTTACATTTTCTCCCAAACAGATGAGGTTTTTAAGGTTAATGCTCAATCGAGTTTTAAATCAATTAAACCTACCTCCCTACCCTTAACCTTAAACCTAAACCTAACCGAAAGTGTCAGAAAAAGCAAATGTAGAATGAAAAACGCAATTGCTGAAGCATCTATGTCCTTTTGTGTCATTTACACTTTCAGCTCACGTGTTGACTTGCGTGCTTTTCAGGAGTCATACGCTGGTCCTTTGCATCGCATCAAGTGCAGTGATCTATCAGTTGAACTTATCCACAATTTGATCACACATGAACAAGCTTTTAAATGTAGTTGATTATGTAATGCAAATGTTAAAATGTATCACCTGACAAGTCATGCGCAATAGTAAAAGTGTTTAGATGTCATAAGATAGCATTGTGGGAGGAACAGAGCAAAAAGTATGTTTTTAAGAACTGATAATCTGCTGTTTTACTCGTGATTTTTGCGAAAGTGAATAAGTCGTTGTTGTAGCACCTCTAGTGTTTTCACCAGGAAACTCCAGTGATACGTTCAATCCACCACGTAAAAATAATTTTGCAAAAATGTATGTGTGTATGTATGTAACATGTTTCTATGAGACCAGGTTGGAAATAGCATGAATCCTATAGCTGTAATTGGTTTATTTCCCCAAAGAAAAGATCACCCCAACAGTCTAATTAGCATTAGTGCATAGGTCTCTTTTGCATAGCTGTGCATGTCCGTGCTAACTTCAACCTTAGGGTCAGTCAGACTGTGTTGAAACCACTGAGAGATATCGGCTATGACCTTCATTGCAAGCTCAGCACCAACCCCTGGGCATACAGAAAACATACACCTCGCCATGACCCTATGGTCAATACCACTCCACATATGTGTAGAAATGTGTTTGTATATTAGTGTGTGTGTGTGTGTGTGTGTGTGTGTGTGTCGTTAATGTGGACCAGAGTGTGTAAGCTCACTCCAATAGTTGCACACTACAAGTATCCTGGCATGGTGTGGAGATTGCCTCATCCTGAGAGAAGATGACCTTGTGGGAGACCTACATAAGCCCCTCACATCCGTCCTCATGTTTATATCCAGTTACGTGGCATTAGGCAGCACATGTGCACCCCGGAGCTTCGTTCTCAGCCCTGCGTGATGCTCAGCACTGCTGAATGCTGGAAGACGTTAAAGTAGTTACTCAGACTCAAGCAAACAAGCACAGATGGAGGAGAAATAATAAAAAAAAAAAAACAAGGATCTGTTAGCTCTGTTCTAAAACCTAGTGAGCTGCCTCTCTGCCTAGTGCCTACAGGCAGCTGCCATCCAAGGGGCCATTCACACCGAATGTGTCTCACAGAACAGACACTGTCATCGCACATGAGGTGCGGCACAACAGCCAAAGATATCCGTCAATGTTTAAATAAAAATCTTTTTTAAAACAGCGCAGACAGGCACTGACATGAGTTCAGTGTGAATGCCCCCCTACTCTTGCTTTGTCTTTTTCTTCTCCCCATCTGCTTTGATTCACTCTCTTTTGTCTCTCTTTTAAAAATGCACAACTTCATCTACTTTAATAATTTCCTATTGTTTTCTATTTGATTTGAAATGCCCTACATAGGCAGAAACTTTGTACATCACACAAATAGTGCTACTAATGCGAAATGCACAGGACACTCACAATTGATTCCAATCAAATTTGTATTTCTTCTTTTGAACTGGCTTTTTTAATGATTTGGTTGATTCGTAAAGGGTTTTTATATCACTTGACTGAATTGGATGACTTTGTTTAGGAGTAAAACTGTGCGATGGGTACAATATTGGTAATACTTAATATTATTACACAGCTCTCTGAAATACTCTATTCTGACTGTTCAATCGTGCCATCCAGTGGTCTAATTTTTCTGAATAATGACGCACATCCGGGGATAAAATTATATTTCACCGGTCATTCAGGAATTGTGAGTGTCACTCTGCGATTACTACAAGTAAGCGAATAAATCATTTCAATCTGAATCAGTATTTCCATTTATTTATTTATTTGGCAAGTAGTTGTGTAATAAGCACAATAATGAGCAGTCATACGGTCATTTTCACAATATAAACACCAACAGCCGTTTCTGGAGACTCTGCGATCTCTTTGTCACATAATAACAAAATTTCAACTCAAATCATTATTTAATGTTCATTATATTTTCTATTAAATGTCAGCCGGTCATTACTGCAAAACTAAACCTCTTTAGGGTGATAACAAACCCCTCTGCTCCACGTCTGTACATTATCCCTTACTTATTAATAATAATTATGATTAATGTTGGGAACACTAAAGTTAATGATGTTTTTAACCCTTTAAACTCTCCAAAGGGTTAAAGGGGGGCACTATATCACGAAAATTGAGAAGTGGGGGAAAGATTTTATGAAAGAATTGTCCGTTAGCTTTGTGTTGCCTGTTACCTGTTGTACGGCCAAGAATAAATTTCAGAAAAGTATAACGACTGCACTCGTTCATTAACAGTGATTGTTACAGTAATATAGTAGCCTATGTTATATTACAAGGTGACATTATGCATGTAATAAAAAAGAAAAAAAAAGAAAAAACGTTTGCTGAAACCTGCTCAAACTCGATTTTCAGAACACCCACACTGTGTATTAAGTAAAGTCTATTTGTCTGTGCCAATGCTATGTGCAGCCCTTAAAAACTCATGTACATAGGGTGACTAGACGTCCCGATAAAATCGCCTTTTGTCCCAATAATCAGTCTTAGCCAAAAATTTTATGAAAATGATTATTGCTGTGCTTTGTGCTTTTTCTTTATTGAAAAACTTGTAAGGAATAATGAGTGAATTGTTCATTCCAGAAGTCTCAGTATCAGCGGTGAATTTTTTCTGCTGTGCTGAACTTTCCCCATTAATTATCACCCCCTCCCACCTCTGATGTTGTCTTTCAGCCCATAAGAAAAGTTTACTCGTGCTTGAAGCCAAAAACCGGGGAGGGAGAGATGATAATAGCACAGGTCAAGGTAATCAAATAGCTAAAAATAAAAAAAAAAATAAAAAAAATGCGTCCCCATCCTAATATACATCCTCTGACATGCCATCAGTAAAATCGCAACCCTGTATCAATGAGCCTTGTGATGTCATAAACCACTATATGGACAGGATTCGTTTTATGTGGAGCTGATTATGATTGCCAGAGCTTCTCATTGATTTTAATCCCATTCAAAATGAGCATATCAGTATTTTTTCTGGACTTTTTCTAGGAATGCGCACAACAATAAAGATTACAGTGTTTTTATCTTCTATAAAATGCCCTAAAATAACCCAGGTAAAGGTGGCCCACTGCAAATTGACATGCTGGTAAAAAGCCAGTGAATATGTGCTGTCTGTGAGCACTTTTGTTTCTGAAGTTCTCTGTGTCTAAAGTCATTGATCAAAGAAACCAGAAAATGAAAAGACGTGCTTCACATCCTCAAATAAACGCTTAAGAAAAACATGCATCAACCCATGTATGCAACAGCCAGCTTTAACTATTTAAAGAGAAAGAAAGGATCATATTTTATTTTGGTTAGGAAAAGTGTAGCCCCACATTTTGGGATATATTCCAGAAGTAGGCTAAAATAAAATTACATAACTTGATTGTATTGTTCCGATTTTTTGTCTTGGTCATCTGGTCACTTTACATGTATATGCAAAAATGCACCACCCACTACAGCACTCCCAACATAAATCATCTTCCCATGGCCCTGCCTTAGGGAGTTTTCTAAAAAATGAGCCATTTTTTTTACATGTCTGTGAGCTTCCTTGGCTGAATAATCCAGTGTTATAGCTTAGATGTCCAGAACAAAATATGCCATCCAGAAGGAGAAGCATGCAAAACAAATCATAACAAAGGGGAGGATCTCAGCTTTCTAATGACACCTAGATTGAGCTTCTAATCCATTCAGAGGCTAAAATATTCAATGAAACAACAAGGGTGATGCATGAACTGAAAATTAGACTGAATGTCTATGGACGAGAACATCTGTGAGGGCTAAAATGTGTTAGAGCGCCACCTACATTTCAGATCTGTATATTGTGATGGAATGTGATAGAAAATAATGTTTTTCTAGTGCTTGCTACCATCTAGTGCAGGGGTATTTGGTTATAGTTCCAAGAGTTCTGGTCTTGACATTTCCTTTCCAGCAAAGGTCCGGACTATAATAACTTACACGGTGTCAGTAGTCAGTACGGCTAAGATATAATACAAGAAATGCAATTGTTTTTTTTGTTTTTTATAGTTATAATACATTTCCAAGTTGGCAGCAATAGTACTGTGTAAAGGTAGAAGTAGAGAAAAATCATAAACAGTCAAAATAGTCTCTTCATAACTGGGCAAGGACAGGGTCCGAAATTAACTTTTTAGCCCACCAGTCAGAGTGACTGGTAAATGAAAAAAATTAAGTACACACAACACAGTAGCAATTCTTGGTTTACTTGGAGTGAGTCAATTAATTCACTCAGCTCCAAAGGATTCATAAAACTTTTTGATTCACTAAAAAGAGCCGGCTCAAAATAGTAATTTCTTTGGGATTCAGTCTGCTGGTAGTGCTTTATGTCTCGTCTCGTCTCACGCTGTAGATTCAGTAGCAGTGTTGCTGTGGCACTTAATAGTAATACAGGAAAGACTGAGTATTTTAGTCCGGTTTTCTGTTCGCATCACCGAACTGTTAACAAAACCGAATATCATGAAAATAATTTGTTTTTTATTATAATGCAATCATTACTGGATAATTTGTATGTGTGGTAGTGGGTAATTAAAACTTACTTGCACATCCACTGTAAATCCAAGAGTGGTCTTCCCTTCATCCCGAATCCAGGTGGCATGAACGCTCCTGTTCATACTTTCATCTTGCTTCGAGATGTACTGCTAACGGTACTTGCCCTCTGGTGTGGAAGAAATCCGCTCAACCCCACTCACTGCACCAGAGAACTGCATCTTTAGGATGAGTTTGTAATACACAAAGCCAGTGTGTACTTTCTACTATTAGCTTTCAGTACACGAGCAATGATGTCATCTTAAACATGCACGATTACAGTTGGAAAAATGGCAATATCATTTTCAAATGCCCAAAGTATACAAACAGTGTTGATTTTTAAACGTTTATTTACCCAGCCACAGAACTGCCACAAAAAATGCATGCAATCATCATTTGAAGTCTGGATTAAAAGCACTGAATCCACCTTCGCTCACCTCGCGCCAGCAGACACATAGCGTTTGAGATTGTTGATAAGCAGCGGGACTATGTGCTAATAAGAGCCGTTCTATGTATACACCTGTGATACTGACTGTTCTATAGGCCTACAGAGCCCCCTTGAGGACAAAACAAGAACATGTGAAACTATTTTACAAGCTGCCATAAACTGATAGAATGCAAAAACCACCCGCCAGAATGTCCTGTTATGTTGCGAAATTCACCGGCCAAAATTTACCCGCATTTGGCCCTTGGTGGGTGTTAATTTCGGACCCTGGGCAAGGATGAGGACATTGGGGTCCCAGAGACTGCCAAAGTAGTGGGGTATGGGGGATATTCTTCCAAAAAATACAATAGGTCAGGGTTCATCAATCGAGTGCCCTTTGATATAATTATTAGGAGATAAGATAAACTGTTCGTTTTGAAGCTGAGTGATAGCAGTCCAGTATTTGTGTTTGAATATTTTTATATTCAGAATATATATATATATATATCTTTATTGTAAAGGGTTTAAACAATGTTTTCCATGCCTGTTCAATGAACCATAAACAATTAATGAACATGCACCTGTGGAACGGTCGTTAAGACACTAACAGTTTACAGAGGGTAGACAATTAAGGTCACAGTTATAAAAACTTAGGACACTAAAGAGACCTTTCTACTGACTCTGAAATCTGTGTGAATGTGCCTTAGGCATGCTGCATGGAGGCATGAGGACTGCAGATGTGGTCAGGGCAATAAATTGCAATGTCCGTTCTGTGAGACACCTAAGACAGCGCAACAGGGAGACAGGAAGGACAGCTGATTGTCCTCGCAGTGGCAGACCACGTGTAACAACACCTGCACAGGATCGGTACATCCGAATATCACACCTGCGGGACAGGTAAAGGATGACAACAACAACTGCCTGAGTTACACCAGGAACACACAATCCCTCCATCAATGCTCAGACTGTATGCTATAGGCTGAGAGAGGCTGGACTGAGGGCTTGTAGGCCTGCTCACATGCCCATTGTAGGCACTTTTGGTGGTGGACAGGGGTCAGCATGGGCACTCTGACTGGTCTGCGGCTACGCAGCCCCATACACAGCAAGCACTGTGTGTTCTGATGCCTTTCTATCATGGCCAGCATTACGTTTTTCAGCAATTTGTGCTACAGTAGCTCTTCTGTGGGATTGGACCAGACGGGCTAGCCTTCGCTCCTCATGCGCATCAGTGAGCTTTGTGCACCCATGACCCTGTCACCGGTTCACCGGTTGTCCTTCCTTGGACAACTTTTGGTAGTTACTAACCACTGCATACCGGGAACACCTCACAAGACCTGCCGTTTTGGAGATGCTCTGACTCAGTCGTCTAACCATCACAATGTGGCCCATGTCAAAGTTGCTCAGATCCTTACGCTTGCCCATTTTTCCTGCTTCAAACACATGAAATTCAAGAACTGACTGTTCACTTGCTGCCTAATATATCCCACCCCTTGACAGGTGCTATTGTAATGAGGTAATAAATGTTATTCACTTCACCTGACAGTGTTTTTTATGTTGTGGCTGATCAGTGTATATACAGTATATATAAAATTTTCCTCAAAGTGAGAACCAACAACAAACAAACAATGCACTTCACAACAGTGAAGATTAAAAATTCTAACTGCTGTAGTTAAGAATGGGCTGACTATCAAATAATGTAAACATTCTCATCATAAGCAGAGAACTTGTAATTTCAAAGTTTTGGTTGTCTTTCCTTGCCATCCATGCCAGAGAAGGTGAAATATCTTATTAATTTTCACAAAATTAAAACAAAAATATTATTATGAAAGGCTCGTAACATGTTTATTATTCAAGCTAATTTTAGATGGGGGAAAAAAAAACATTTTAGTCTAAAGGCACTCTGAAACCACATTAAATGAATGTCATGTCACAAACCTGGCTTAGCTGAACTGTCGGAGTCATAGACACATGAAGATGAATTCTCATTCTTTTCTGCGTATTTTAGCAAAAGATGCCAGTATCCATCAATATTGCTGCTTTCTATATGTCTCCGCCACGGTCTACTGTCATTAAAATAACCGCGTCTGCAGATCTACTTTGCGGCGCCTCATGTCTACTCACATTAATGCAGGGCAGAGTGGCAACGTGCGCTGAGCGGGAAGGGGTATAAATACTGCTTATCTTTTTGCTTGTTCATATGATTTTGTTGCAGACATTTAACACACTAGTTTAAAGGGCCATTCACACCAAGGCTTTATACACGTATGCTTACATAATCACTTAGCCCGGTGTCAGATAACTAGCACAGAGATCTTGATCTCGGTCCAGATTGAGTTGTCCTTCAGTCCGAATGCGGACCAGAGTCCGCCTATTGAGTACCCCTGATCTAGTGGAATAAAATGAAACTCAAAGTGAGGTAGAGTGAACAGAACCAGAATTACATGTTTACAAAATTAGGACAACAATTTTTTTTTTTACTTTGTTTATGAGAATGTTAGGAGTTTGTGCAGGGAAGAGGTGAGAGCATGAGGATCCAATTGCAGTATTTTGATAATGAACAAAAGAAGCACATACAATGAAGGTGGTGAACATACGAAGAAGGTAACTTAAACTCCACAGCAGTATGCTGCTAGTAACACTACGTGCAGACATACGAACAAGAACCCAAGAACCAAGGAAGACTAAGGCTGTGTCTCGTTTGGAAGGCTGCATCCTCCGGATGTCGCATTTGTCAGCCGCATTTGTCATCAAGGCTGTCTCATTTCAGAAAAGCGAGTAGGACACTTCAAATGCAGCCTTCGAATGCGACCCTCTTTCACGGGAATTTGGAGGATGCATGAGATGTATCCTTCGTGGGCACTCACAACCCACAATTCTTTGCTTCAATAGAAATGTATAAAATAATGTGAATTTGCCGTAAATATGATGTTCAAACGCAAGTAATGTTAATTCCCAAGTTGAAGTACCTCAGTAGATGGGTGCAGAGTATATAATATGTATAAGTATATTAATATATAATTAAAATAAAGTATTAGACTAAAACTACACCTGTAAAATGTATTTTCTTTTCTCTTTACATCATTATAGCTCTCCTAAAATGTACCTCATACATTCCCTTCCAAAGGGACTTTGTTCCCTTCTCACTCAAAGCACTCACGCTTGTTAAAGAGTGGCGTGCTCTCATAGCAACCATGTTACGTTACGTTTCCTATGAAGGCCGTCTTGTTTAAACGAGACTTGTTTAAAAAACCCTCTGGGGTCTGAGGGTGTTTTGAGCCCTGGAGAAGTTTTGACATGCCTTGACATTTGTGCTTTTTTCAGTTGCTTAAAAACATATTAATGGCTAAAGATAACATTGTATTCAGCACAAACTGGGCTACAATAATATGTGAACAACATGTATGTACATGTTTGTATTTTTGAGAAAATAAGTTTATGCATGGTTTTTGAGAAAACAAAAATTGTAAGTCACTGAAATAAGGCCATATAACACATACTAAATATTTGTTCACAAGACTTTTGAGAACTGGATCATGTAGCCTAGATTTTTTGCTACAAAATGATGTGAAAACCATCCTGATCACTCATTCATACAAAACAATATAGTAATTTAACTTTTGTAAGACACTTTTAGTGTTAGAAAGGCCATATGCGAGGAGGTGTGGATGATCAAGAATATTGATGTGATTCACACCTGAGGAGACAAAGACCCCTCCCCTGAGAGAGAATGAATGTGAGGAGACTTAATGATTGAATGTATTATCTGACAATACATTTTCTTTACATAAAGACTTTACTTAAAAACTTTAGACCTACACTACCGTTTAAAAGTTTATTGATCTGTAAGATTTGTTAATGTTTTTAAAAGAAGTCTCTTCTGCTCACCAAGGCTGCATTTATTTGATCCAAAATACAGCAAAAACAGTGATTTTGTCAAATATTTTTACAATTTAAAATAACTGTTTTCTATTTGAATATACTGTCAAATGCATTTATTCCTGTGATCAAAGCTGAATTTTCAGCATCATTACTGCAGTCTTCAGTGTCACATGATCTTCAGAAATCATTCTAATATGCTGATTTTCTAATATGGGCATATTTACAGCACATTTTACACATTTACACCCGAACAGATATTTGCAAGCACAAGCTTCGTTGATGATAATGAGACAGCATAAACACTAGTTAACATATAATCTAAATATGCATATTATTTTTATATTATATTACATGTCATATTTATATCATACAGCATACAATTTAAATGCCTGCTTTAGCCGAAACAACATTTAAATGTAACTAAAACTTGCCTATTAGGACATATTTCAAATTTCAATACACTGAATCCTGGCTGGCAAGCATGGAAATAGTCCAGCTAGTAAAATATGTACGTGTTTACATAAAATAGCATGTCAACTAATGTAAGTAAAGATTACTCATCCAAAATTGTATCCTCGGCTGGATCAAGACACTCTTCAAAATGCAAACGTTCATCGTCGGAGTCCCGCTCTTTTTCTGAGGAAAATGTGAACTCTTCCTCACTATCCAGGACCATCTGTAGATCTTCCTCACCTGTGTAGCGTGCCATCTTCCAAACGCACAGGAAAGTGAATGAATCTGATGATGAAACTTGATGTTTTTTAAGGCATTGTTGTGGGGGCGTTTACCATTTGCATTGATCGCCATTGATCGCACATTACCGTTTGAATAGCGCGCTCTGTTGGTGGGTGTGATCACATTAGGGATAATTAGCTGAGCCAGGAGAAACTGTACATCGCTTTGTTTCATACAGATTACATTGCAGGAGAATATTTGTTTTAAATTTGAATTGTTTTATTTAAAAGTAGACATTTTAAGCTTTCTTTAGACATATGTTTCATGTTTGTGTGATAAGTATTCGCGGAGTTTCAGTTCTTTATTGTGATGTGTTTCAGAAAGATGCTCGTGGAGACAGAGGCGGCTAAAAGCGCACCCTGTTTAATTTCTTTATTTTACAAAATCACAAGGTTTTGTTGTTATTGTGAGTGTACACAAATAAAAGTAGACCCTTTATAGTTTCTAATGATGTCTTACACTTATCTGTATGCCCAAAAATGACGGAGTATTTTAAGTTGTTTCTGCTGTTATGCGGAAAAAATCCAGCAGGACGGGCCGGCGCGTCTGTCGACCCCAGAGGGTTAAAGGAGGACGCTCGGTATACTGCAGCCTTCAAAGGACGCGTCCTACCTAGCATGCAGCCTTCAAAATGAGACACAGCCTAAGTGAAACATGAAGACTAATGATTAAACGAGTGACAGTTGGAAGCAATGAGGGATGAAATCAGGAACACAGGCTTGACGAGGAAGACCAAAATACATTTCAACATAAGAGTCCTTGGAACATTTCAACATAAGAGTCCTTGGACACGGAAAGACGACAAAAAAGGGTTCACACTGTGACAGATAAGATTATAAACACAATATTATATATGAATAATTGGAGTCTTTTTTATTTTATTTGGGGTTTCTCTGAAAAATGAGACTATTTTTTTCAATTAGATTGTGTTTAAATGGTGAGCTTTTAAATTTGAGTGAAAAATTGCGGGCAGCAGCCCCAAAATGCACCAGAGTATATGTGGTTAACGATATTGTTGTGAACAATAGGCTAATGTTGGAACAACACAATATTTGGAACAATTTGTTCAATCTATTAATGACTACTACCAAAATTTAACGTAAAAAGCCACGTGGGGAGTTCCAGGAAAACCTTTGTGTGGTCACTCGGTTGTGAATAATTTTTTTAACCGAATCATTTAACCATTCAGACGTACGGTTTCACAAAGATGTGTCACAATTCCCAATGCTAGTTAACACCAATTAACATGGTGCTAAGTTAATGACGCAGTACTCTAATGAGCGTGAGTTTACATAATGCACAAAATTGGGTTAAAGTATTTTTTTCAGTGTAATAAACTTTTTTTTTTAGATACATTTCAGTATTGATTACATTATAAGTGTATATATAATCAACATTTATTTTGCTGCGTCCACCATCTTTGGTTTATTTTTTTTTTCATTTAGCGCATCACAAAGCATTATGCATCTCTGCGAAGGATACAAGCAAAGCTTTTAAATTTGGCAAAAATGGGCTATCTTAGGAAATGGCATAATTATGCCGCCTACCTTTTGGAACAGCCTTTGCATCGGAAGCACACCTTTAATGCTTTAAAATACTGCCTGTGGAGGCAGCTCGCTTGGTTTTGGAACAGAGTGAAAGAGGGAGAAAAAAGCAAAAAGGATTAGACAAAACTTTGCACTCTACTTAGAGGAAGTACTCAGTCTTGGCAGAAAAACGAGAATTGCATTTGAAAGACGCTCAGCTCTGATGCAGCTCTGCGCATTGTAATCCTGTTTAATTTGCCTCCATGTGGGATAAGGGGAACAAATATTCATATTATTGTCCTCGAGTTGTTCTTGATTTATTTATGTTTTTGTCTCTCCTTCTGCTTTTATTCACTAGCTTTCATTTGTCTTTTAAAAATGTACACAACTACTTCCCCTTTAATAGTTTCCTATTTTTATCTATTGTCTGCAAACATTAGCTGTCGATAAGCAGCAATAAACTAATTAATTTAGCTAATGTTGCATCTAGTTGGAGCATGTAATAAAAATGTATTCACAAAGATAGTACAGGCCTTATCTGGTGATATCAGGAGCGTCTCAACATTATTCAGCAGTCATTTCCACCGTAAAGGTGAACAGCAATGTTATCTTAAGGACATGATGTCATAAAGAAGAATTAGTCGACCGGCTACCGGTTATTGGGTGAATTGCGTGATTTAATCAAGCTTTTCTTCAGAGGTATTATTAATTTACACTTTTTATTTATTTATTTTTTAACAGAGAGCTTTGATGATGTTTGTGCAATCAGTAATAAAAAGAACAATTACCTGGTGTGAATGTGATAAAATGAAAGCTCCCTTAACGCTACCTGTGAGTTCTCTATTTTCTGGTTTAAATTTTAAGGAATTTCTCTGGTTCAAAATAAGTTAAGCTCTGTGGACAACATCTATGATATGCTGTCGATTACCACAGAAAATAATTTTGATTTGTCTCAGAAAAAATCTAGTTTACAGTAGAATTCCATCAATGCCATAAGTTTGCTTTGGTACAATATATATATATATAAAATAAAAAAAATAAAAAATAAAAATGGTTACATTTAATAAAATACCCCAATGTACATTACTGATTTAAAAAAAAGAAGACACATAGATATTTCAATAAAATATAATCAAAAGCGACCCAATTATTGTTTTTCACCGTAATTTTAACAATTATTAACTGTATTGTCTTGTTAATCTAAATTTTCACTGTTAACTATAAGGTAAATCATATTTTTTTTACTTCTAAAACACACACACACACACACACACACACACACACACACACACATACACACACACACACACACACACACACACATGTTGGTGCAGCTATCATTATGAGGACTCTCCATAGACATAATGATTTTTATACATTACGAACAATAGATTCTATCCCCTAACCCTACCCCTAAACCTAACCCTCACAATAAACTGTCTGCATTTTTACATTTTCAATAAAACATCGTTTAGTATGTTTTTCAAGTGATTTGAATTATGGGGACACTAGAAATGTCCTCATTAACCACATTTATAGCATAATACCCTTGTAATTACCAGTTTATAACCTAAAAAAAAGTCCTCATAAACCACTTAAACCTGTCCACACACACACACACACACACATTAAAATATTTAAACATATATTGTAAATAATATTTCAGGATATTTTTGTGAAATTGCATGTATTGTCTTGCACGTATTCTTCAAAGTTCCAGTTAACCAATTAACAGTTTTTTTTTATTTTTATTTTTTTATTCCTGTTACTACAGTACCTTTTCTGTACCAGTATAATGCGCAAACCTAGATTACAGTAATGTGCTTACATTAGAGTTAATGGGCAATTATGAATGGTTTATAAGCAGAAAGGTGCAGCTTATATTTTTAAGTGCTTTTATTAATTTTTCCATACAAAAATTTGCTATTTGAGTTATAATGTTATCTAAATAATCCTTTTAAGTGGTGTTTTATAATGTTTCCATGCTTGCCATCTATACATGGTTATTACAGGAGTTGAAAGATTTTATACAACTTTGCAAAGACAAGTTTGGCAAGCAATTTTTTATTTTTATTTGTGGCTATACGTTCGAAGCAGTGTGTATTTTTTTATCGTTTATCCTAGTGCAATGTCTTGCCCCACAGACTTCCATTGTAAGTGCATTACAGTACTGTAAACACGATTTTTGCTTGTTTTTAAAAACAGAGGGAGAATCGAGATCTGTGGTAACCGACAGCATGGCACAGATGCTGTACATAGAGCTTCTAACATGTTCTGAACCCAGAACATTACTTTAAAGATTGGTATGAATGCTTGAAGACACATAGAGTGTGCATTCATTCTATAACACCATTAAATTAGCCAGATCATTAACAGGATAAATGTGGCACCTTGAATGGAATGGTGTGATTGAAATCTATCCTCCCTGTGCTGTAAACAGGCAGAGCTCCAGATCCCTATCAGCACTCGGGATGTGTTGGGTAGCCTCCAGCAACAGGCAACAGACGAAGAGAGCCAACCCACTCAAGGTGCTGCCCCCAAATCTGCTGATGAAAGAGAGGCCACGGAGCAGAGACCTGCGGCCAAAAACATACAGCCCATGTCTGATAACCAAACGCACCACACACAAGTGAGTCACTCATGTAGAGTGGTAGATCAAAGTCCTTTTTAAAGCAAGGCAGTCCATTTGGTGCCCATATTGGTAGCTATTTCCAGTCATGCAAGTTTACAGTAGCTCCTATCTCCTTAAATTCTAAAAAAAAAAAAAGAAAAAAAAGAAATTGTTTGTCAAACTTAAAATGAATTTCTTTTCTTTTCTTTTTTTTTTCAAAACTGAAATTCTGTCATCATTAACCCTGATGTTGTTTCAAACATATATGACTTTTTTATTCCATGCAAAAAGCAGAAATATTGCAGAATGTCCTTTGTGCTCTTTTACATAATAGGGACTGGGGCTTTCATGCTCCATAAATGAAAAAGCACCACAAAAGTGCCATAAAAGTAGTCCATGAAACGTATGCATTTTATTTCAAGTCTTCTGAATCCATCCTATAGTTTTATGTGAGAAACAGACAGAAATGTACAAATCTTCCTCTTTGCCGTAGTTTCATATCTAATTTGTGCTTATGTTTAAGAACTCATTTTTTACTGTATGTCATTTATGGAGCGTAGCAGCCTCACTCCCCAAAAAAGTGGGTTGGACATTCTATAGCATAACTTCTTTAATGTTTACATGGGGGTGAGTAAATGATAAAAGAATATACATTTGTTGGGTGAACTATCCCTTTAATTCAAAGGTGGGACTTTCCCTTTCTTATTCATTATTCAACAAGTATCCAGTCTATTCCTTACACTGTCTTTATTAGGTTTGTTTTGAGTTTTGCTGGGAGGAAGGAAGTAAAGATAACAAAGATGTGATACTCAACTTTCCTTACAGAGTGGCATCTTGAAACTTGGACATGTACTAAATTTAATTTAGTCTCTTTCTCTCATTCTTTCTGGGACTCTCATTCTGTTCTCTGTGTCATCACCTCAGGTGTTGTTTGTAAATGACGGTGTTGACGTGGAGGATGAGGAGGGTACTGAGAAAGAAGACAGTTCTCTGCTAAGAGGATGTTTTGATGAAGAAGAATCAGCTAGTTCATTTCAAGAGGCGCTGCAGGAGTGGAGAGACAGAAGGCAGGCAGGAGATGCATTCACTGGCAGACCAACAACAGCTCGTCCAGGTACCCAGTGATAGGGAGTAACATACTAATATATATATGTCATTATTTACTTACCCTTATATTGTTCCAAACCCATATGACTTTCTGTCTTCTGTGGAGCACAAAAGGAGATATCAAGCAGAATGATAGTCTCAATTACCATTCACTTTTCATTGCACTTAATGTTAGAAAGTCTGATTCGTTGTAGTGTTCATGTAAATCTATAACAGGTTATAATAAAGAAACACTTCACAGATTCAAATCTCTGCAGAAGTACATGTACGGCATTTTTTTAATAGCAAAGTATTTAATTATATGCTGCTGTTCATCAATATGTTTTTGATGCAGTTATATTTCAGCTTTGTTTAGTGTAATTGTATCTGTTTTATCCCACATCAAGATTCTTTCATTCCAAAATCTTTTTTGTTTTTGTGCCAGACGAATACTGCTCTGATGAAATTATAAATTATTAGGGCTGTCAATCGATAAAAAAAATGTCATCGAATTAATTGCATATATTAATATTTGCAGTGAAAGCCCCTCAAATAACAATAATTCAATATATAATGATGAAATAATTATAAATAGTTATATTTAAATAATTACCATATATATATATATATATATATATATATATATATATATATATATATATATATATATATATATATATATATATATATTCAGATAATTAAATTGCATCACATTATTGTTGCAGACTACTAAAGCATTGATAAGACAATACAAAAAGTGGCTTTATAATGCATTCTATTGTTTATTTGCATATTATTGAACATAAGCCAATCATTGGCCTACAATTCACAGCAATCCATTTTGCTCATCATCAGTTTGAGATTTATTATAAGGGCTTGCCTAAGGCTTGCCTAAGGACCTGTCAATGTACACCTGCATCAGACAGATGCTTTGTGTGTCTCACTTTGGTCATCTACATACCATTTTTAGGTCGCTGTGTCAAGTTAAACTTAGTTTAATACTTAGAAAAACACATCTTGAGATCCCCAAGTTCGGATTTGCGCTCCATAAAGCTTTGAAGTCGCTAGTGGGCGTTCCTACTTCTGTTGCTCTTACATTAACATGTGTGTACGCTGCTTAAGCTGTGCGTTGCCTATATAGCTGAAGTTTCGCTTACTGCCCACTGGAGAAAACAGGTGGTTCTTCAATGATTTGCTGTGTTCATTTTTTAACACGTTATTTTTTATATAATTAATCGCACTGAATTAACATGTTAAATCGACAGCCCTATAAATGATATAATCTTACATTTATATATTTTAAAAGTTATCATCCTCTAATATAACTTTAATGTAGTTGACTAGTTAGTAGCTTGTAGTTCAGTTAAATCTGAAGTGTGTAATTGCAAAAATAATCAATGCTTTCAAACAGAATCCAGAAAACATCTTTCCATCTTCCAATGGTTGCTCAGACAGATAGTCCTGCCTCAAACTCACACCACTGGTTTTAAAAAAGCATCACAGTGTTACACTTTTAGGTGAAATCAACATACAAATGGCTTACTCTGCATATTGAGCTGCAATACAAAAAATTTTTTCTCCAGCACTGCTGGAAAACACACACATATGCCGAGTGCAAGGAAATAGTGTCAGTTTCATGAGAACTGTCACGCTTATTTCCATGGCAAGCTGTCAGAACACACACAAAGACTTGCACTAAATGTGTACTCGTATGTGGTATTGACGGAAATAACACACACTGCGAGTGTGACAGACTCGATGATTGGTTGCCAGGTAACTACATATATGCATGACAAACATCCTCAGTGACTGCGTGTGTGTTCTCAGGTGCTGTTCGCAGTTTGCAGTAGTGCCTACGTGATGTGACAACAGAAAAGGAATTCAATCTATTAGGGATATTAATAAAGCACATATGGATTCAAAGGAATGATTTGTTGGTAAATGAGAGCAGACGTGAAATGTACATGCAGCTGGCTCTCCGGTCTCCTTTAGTCGCTACACCTCATGAAAGAAGTCTTCTGCTTTGTTGCCTACTGCATACTGTGCAGTATATACTGTGTACTGCCTAGAAATAGTACTGTATTTGAAATAGTAGGCATTATGCAAACTGTTGTTTGGACCTTTACTAGAGCAGAAAATTGAAGACCAGACCTTTCTTTACTTTAATTAATGGTATAGTTCACCCTAAATTAATCCTCATGATGTTCCCAGTCCCAACTCATATATGACTTTCTGTCTTCTGAAACAACTGTGACAGGCACTTTATCTCTGTTTATGTCTCTCTCTCTCTTTCTGTCTGTATTTGGCTCTTGGCTTGTAGGAGTTACGTGCGTCTGTGGCACTGCATGGCTTGTGCGTACTGTGATAATGACTGCTGTGTTTAGGGGGTTTCAAATGCGCTGAAGTCTAACCACCCTTTATACTCTCACAATATACAGAAAGAACACACAACAAAGACAGAATTATGTCAATAGGAAAGCTTGAGCTCTGTACTAAACCTTTTTGTTCTTTCGTTTAGTTGTGTGCATCTATGTTCAATATAAATGCTTTAGTAGTTTGCTTAAATCTGCTTAAATCTCGAAAGTAATGCAGTTAGAGTGACTAAAACAACAAGTGTGATGTGTAAAGTTTTTTTTTTTTTTTTTGGATGCATGGAAAAACATGAATATTAATTTGGGATTTGTGAAGATAATGTCAAATACTCTTTACTCTTTTGAAAAGTAGCCATTCTTGATGTCCAATTTAAGCGCTCCAATATATATTTCACATAATTAATTTGATAACTTGATCCATACATCTAGCACTGTCAGTATACTTGGATGTTGTTAGGCAGTGGATAAATACATGGATCAGTACGATTTTAGCCAGAATGACTGATTGGCCTCATGGTAAAGTTTGACTAGTACAAGGAGTTGCGGGTTCTAAGCTGCCCTAATATAACTTTTTCATTAAATAAACGAAGATTGCATCTGAACGTAAGTGGATGTATATCATGAGCGGGGACAAATCTGTTTGCCTTTTGCTTTGTAATTTAACTGGAAAGGAGCGCGAACTGCGGAACAAGAAGGGCGCGCATCTGGATGCACGAGAGAACATCTCCGCCCGCTGTTACTCAACGCCACTGATGACAGCCACAACGAGCACTCTTCATAAAATTAAAAATAACAAACTCCAGCGCTGGATCGCCACATATTATAACGCACACAAACAAAATGGAAACTCCTGCTCAAGATCTGGAGATGTTTCTTCTACATTAGACACTTACCTGACGAAAAATGTTTCAAAAAGTGGTGGGGACAAAATTGGAAAAGGCAAAAATTGGTAGGGACATGTCCCATCCATTCCATATGTAAATGACGCCTACGATAATGCGGATAATAAACGTGTGTGTAAGGGGTTTATCTTAACTTTTTACTAGACCTTCATCACTTGTCTTTGGTACTTTTTAAATTCCTTTTATGTTTAGATTTGACTATTTAAGCCTTTCCCCTGACCCAAACTTTCAGTATTACACAATGTAAATCCATTATAACAACACAAATCATTACAGGTTTAAAACTATGACAATCCAACCAAAGAGTGAAATAAAAATAAACCATACAATATTTATTGTATGAACAAAATTTTTTATACATTTTTCTTACAGTTGTGGCATCATTTCCGTCACAGCAATACATTTTACCCTAATAATTTTTTTTTTTTTGTTTTTGTTTTTTTGTTTTGTTTTGTGTGTGTGTGTGTGTGTTCTTGTTAACCAATACCAAATTAACTTTTTTATGCAAAAAGTGTTATGGAAATGACACTGTGGTGGGAATTTACATGACTTTCAGAAAAAAAAAAAATTACATAAATCTCCTGTGATGCATGTACATTCGCTTTTGGACTTTGTTAGTTGACAAAATAAAAAGTGGGAGTGTTAAAAATGTTCTAACGAGACTACTCTCTAGAAGTCCACAGTGCTAAATGTTCCCGAAATTAAAAAAAAACAAAAACAAAAAAACCCACCCATATATATAATACAACACTTAATATAAACATAGAATAATAATACAAATCATGAAAATAACCACAATATACTGTATTTACTACTAAAACACTGAAATAAATCCTCATAATCAGGGTGGGACATTAACATGCTGGAATGCTTTTTCTTTTTTTTTATTATTGTATTTTATATATTTATTTTTGTCTTATCTACCAGTCACTATGGCAGGTGACCTGACTTGGTTTGGTCCTTGACAAGAAAGTCTGTTATTTAGAAACAATGTCACACTCTTGTTGTAGTGAAAAGTTTTTTTTTTTTTCACGTATAACACAAGTCCACTTACAAGACAAGGGACAGTATAAATGCAAGGAGAACTGATTTAGCTTTCACTCAGTTCACTTTTTGGTCTACATTTAGTTATTTTATAGAGAAAGTCTCAAATGTGACAAAAACAAAGAGATAACCACTGTTGGTTTTTAATGCAACAGTTACATTTTACATATATAGTGATCTTGCATATTTGCAATAAAAAAATAAAAAATTCAAACAAATTCAAAAATGTTTATGGGATTCTGTTTTTCTCTCTTTTATAGCATCTGTGTTGGGTACTCAGACAGAGAGACTATTCCAGTATCACTTCTATGTGGAGTTCAAGGAGGACATGCTAAGCTACATGAAGAAACTCCTTTTGAAAAAACAGGTTAACACTTGACAATTTATAACCAAACACACATTGAATTAAAGCATTATGCAAGCCTCATTTACCTTCCCAGGCCCCAATTAAAGTCCATTAAAGATCAGTTAATGACTTATGGTTGCTAATTACAAAAGCCTTACCTTTAAGTTGTGCCACAGCAGATTAGCTTGAATTTATTTAGGTAATCAGCTCCAAGGCATTGTTTTAAGCTTTGAAAAATGTTCGTTAAACACACTTTTTGCTCTGTTCCAAAAACTAATCAGCTCCCTACCTAGACAGCAGTTTAAAGCATCATAAGCACACAAACTATGTGAAGACTCTACCAAAATGTAGGCTACTGCTTCCTTCTAAAATATCATATTTTGGCCTAGCAGACAAAACAACAGGCAAGTTGATTATAAATATAATTCATTTAACTCATTCAGTACATAAAAGTATCACTAAAAATAAAATCTAATTTAAAAATAGACTATTTTACCCAATATACATGTGTACTATGTATTTTTATGCTTATTAGAGTATCACATTGTTAGCTTAGCAACATGCTAACGCTAAACTCTATTAAAATCAATTGTGAGTCAAGTCTCCTGCATTTTACATGAACTATTTGTATAGCGTGGAATTGCTGCCTATGTAAAGCGGCAAATCAGTCACACATAAGGGAATCATTTTACTTCAGAAGCTGCCTAAGAAGGCAACTGCCTATGTAGGCAGCAGACAGCAAGGCAGTTAATTTGTTTTCGGAACTGAGCCATTGACACAGTTGTTCAGTTTGCAAAATATTGCAGTGCTCGCCTACGAAATGAAAAAGCCTTAACAAAAGTGAGCAAAACACACACAAAAACCCCTGCAAAGTCCTTTGAACTGCATCTCAGGCTTCATGAATGTTATGGTATCCATGACAGCGATGGTATTTAGGTCGGCTATTCAAAAAGGGTCTAATTGTGAATCCGTCAAATTGCCTTCTTTTGAAACAGGTGTGTGGAAAATCACCGAACAGGAAGCTGGATTTTAGAGCGTGTGTTTGTTTGTGTTTGTGTTTGTGGGAGGAGGGCAGACATGAGGCCCAAGGCTGCAGCTCACACTTGAGAGGAAAGGAGTGTGTTATAGGGGTGTCTAATCCTTTCACACACACACACACACACACACACACACACACACACACACAAAATGATGAAAAGGGGTTTGCCTGCTGAGGCAGCAAGTGCTGGCTTCAGGGAGGGAAACGAGCTAAATGAAAAAGAGAGAGGAAGGGTTTGTTTTTGGGTAGACAGTGCAAAGACAGACAGATTTTCTGCTAATGCACTTGTATGGTAAATCATTGGTAAAGAGAGGAAAACGGTTTAAAGGACTAAACCTGCAGGTCAGGGAATCTAGCTAAGCTGAAACTTCCTTTGACACAGGAAGTAGTCTGGGTCATCCAGTCCATTCAGCCTCTTTTGTTTTCTATTGACTGGAAATTATGTTGCTTTTCCTCCATATATTGACAAATTAATACAGCAATGCATGCACCAGCCTTAAAGACAACATGAAATGGCTTCGCAATTTAACTTCTAAAATGAGACATATTTCTGAGAGAAACTGGACATTTGAGAAAAAATTAAGAAATGTAGGGTGAAATTTTGATGTTTTTTATTCATATTCACAAGATGCCATTTTTTCTACCTGGTCTCATAGAATCACGTTACTATACCTACATTTTGCAAAGTGAATTTTACATGGCTCATTTTATATATTGTGGCAGTTTCCTGTTGAAATGGACACTAGAGGTGCTAAACAACTTTTATTCACTTTCACACAAATTACGTAAATAACGAGGTTGCTTCAGCAATTGTGTTTTTCATCTCACATTTGCTTTTTATGACACTAATGGTTAGGTTTAGGTTTAAGGTTTAGGGTAGGAAGGTAGTTTTTTTTTTTTTTTTAATTTAAAATTCCATAGAGAATTAACTTTAAAAACCAAAACTGTTTGGGAGAATATTTAACTCACTTTTAGCACCACACAGTGGACATTTCACCCCGGAACTGCCGTGATACGTGTTAGGAGCCACGTAATATCATTTTGCAAAAATGTCGCCACATTCACATAATGTTCATGAGATCAGTCTCCATATTCTGTACTTTAAAGAGACAATATTCCGCATTTTTGTAGCATTTATGTTTTTCCCCTGAAGTCCACATAAAATGTTTGTCAAGGTTTCTTGCACCAAAACAATTATAATTTAGTTTTACATGACCATTAGACACCGTCTTTCTAATCCCTTAGAATTAAACAGGTGGTTTTTGTAATGTTTCCATAATGTTATCTATTTCTGAGTGAAAAATTATATTGATGAGAAATAATTTATTTTATTTTATATGACATGTGGTTTGTGGTTGGAGGGGCTGAACAATAAGAGGACTTCCTCTTGAGAAGGAAAAGTTGTTTCAAAGGTAATGCAAGTCATTACATTTTGATGAAAGATTACTAAAACAAACAATGTTTTTTTTTTTTTTTTTTTTTTTTTTTTTCATTTGGAATAACATGCACCAATGAATCAGTCAAAATAACACCACAAACATACACTACCAGTTAAAAGTTTTGAAACACTCTCATTCTTTATTATATATATATATATATTTTTTTTTACATTTTAGAATACTAGTAAAGTCATCAAAACTATGGAATAACATAAATGGAAATATGGGAATTATGTTGTGACTTAAAATAATCCAAAATAAATAAAAACTATGTTATATTTAAGCATCTTCAAAGTAGTCACCCTTTGCCTAGAATTTACAGACATGTACTCTTGACATTTTCTCAACCAACTTCTTGAGGTATCACCCTGGGATGCTTTTTAAACAGTATTGAAGGAGTTCCCATCTATGTTGGGCACTTATTGGCTGCTTTTCTTTATTATTTGGTCCAAGTCATCAATTTCAAAAACTATTTTTTTTTTTTTAATTACATTTTAGTTTTATAATGAAATAAATTAATATGGTGGCACAATTATATTTTTGTCTACAAAACTCATTTCAAACATTTAAGCATACTCCTTCAGATCAAAAGATTTTTAAGATCATGAGAAACATTTCAGTCAAGTGTTTCAAAACTTTTGACCGGTAGTGTATATTAAGAAAGTAAATACTGTAGGGTAAATTTAGATTTCATGTTGGTTTTAAAATGTACAGGTATGTACAGTATATATGTATGTATGTATGTAAGTGTGTTTCTTCAACTTTGGGTGCTTTTAGCACTGTGGATGTCTAGAAAGTATTTTTTTTTTTTTTTTTTTTTTAAGTGTGTCTAGAAAGTAAAGTGATGTCTAGAAAGTATTTTTTTTTTTAAGTGTGTCTACTAACAATGTCCTACAGTGTAAATACATGCATCACAGGAGATTATGTCATTTTTATCATTTTTTTTTTTTAAAGTTATGAAAATTCCCACCACAGTGTCATTTCCAGCACATCTCATATTCTGCATTGTGTTTAATAGAATTCTGTGGTGGAAATAATGCTGATAGAAATTACATTTTTAACGTTTTGAATAAATTGTCAGACTCCTTTGTCTTGCTAAATCTAATTTCATAGCTAACATTCTACATTGCATTCAGAAAGTATTCAGTCCCTTTTTTTTCTTTTTTTTTTTCACATTTTGTTATGTTGCAGCCTTATGCTAAAAGGCTTTTAATTATTTTTTTTTCTCACATCAGTCTACACTCCATACCCCATAACGACAAAGTGAAAAACAGATTTTTTATAACTTTGCAAATTTATTAATAAGAAAAAACTTAAATATCACACTGACATAAGTATTCAGACCTTTTGCTATGACACTTGAAATTTGGCTCAGCTGCATCCCATTTCTCTGGATCATCTTTGAGATGTTTCTGCACTTTAATTGGAGTCCACCTGTGGCAAATTCAATTTATTGGACATGATTTGGAAAGGCACACACCTGTCTATATAAGGTCTCACAGCTGAAAATGCATATCAGAGCAAAAACCAAGCCATGAGGTCAAAGGAACCGCATGCAGAGGTCAGAGAGAGGATTGTGTTGAGGCACAGATCTGGGGAAGGCTACAAAAAACTTCAGCTGCATTGAAGGTTCCCAAGAGCACAGTGGCCTCCATAATTATTTAATGGACGAAGTTTTGAACAACCAAGACTCTTCCTAGAGCTGGCCGCCCAGCCAAATTGAGCAATCGGGGGAGAAGAGCCTTGATAAGAGAGGTGACAAAGAACACGATGGTCACTCTGGTTGAGCTCCAGAGATTATGTGTGGAGACGGTAGAAACTTGCAGAAGGATAACCATAACTGCAACACTCCACCGATCTGGGCTTTATGGCAGAGTGGCCAGACGGAAACCTCTCCTCAGTGCAAGACACACAAAAAAAGCACCTAAATGACTCTCAGACTGCGAAAAACAAGATTCTCTGGTCTGATGAAATGAAGATTGAACTGTTTGGCCTCAATTCCAAGTGTCGTGTCTGAGGAAACCAGACACTGTTCATCACCTGCGCAATACCATTCCAACGGTGAAACATGGTGGTGGTAGCATCTGAGTCCAGAGCGCTCAAAACCTCAGACTGGGCTGAAGGTTCACATTCCAACAGGACAATGACCCTAAGCACACAGCCAAGACAATGCAAGAGTGGCTTAGGGACAACTCTGTGAATGTCCTTGAGTGGCCCAGACAGAGCTCAGACTTGAACCCAATCGAACATCTCTGGAGAGACCTGAAAATGGCTGTCCACCGACGGTCCCCATCCAACCTGAAAGAGCTTGAGAGGATCTGCAGAGAAGAATGGCAGAAAATCCCCAAATCCAGGTGTGTAAAGCTTGTCGCATCATACCCAAAAAGACTGTAATCGCTGCCAAAGGTGCTTCAACTAAGTACTGAGTTAAGGGCCTGTAACAGGGTATGAAATTTACTTTTTTGCCTACCAGCCACAGTGGCGGGTGAATGCACAATTTTACCAGCCCCTTTGATTATTTACCAGCCACTTTGAGATATATATATAATTTTAATGTTATTTTAGAAAAGAACATATAACAATATAACATAACACCATAGGCTATTATTATTATCATAATGATGATTTTGCAACATACAAATGGAGGTTAAAGTGTAGACAAGCACAGAAGAGAAACTTCTTGTTCAAGAACCATTTTTGAGGCTGTACTGAATTATGATGACACACATGACAATTGTCATTTGCATATGTATTCTGAGATGGTCTGAGATCATATAGCATTCGGAGACAACACTATTCTCGTAAACTGTTCCGAGATGACTGACATAGAATAAACAGTGAGAACTCGTCAAAGTGCCAATGACCTTCTGAATACACATCGAATCAGACACGCGAATTGACGGCTTTTCTTTCGTCTGTTCTTCAAAATATCATCAAGTATGTTTCTTCAAGATTTGCAACATAGCAAAATGTGAAAAAAATGAAGGGGTCTGAATACTTGAGCACTGTATGTATCCTAAATATACATTATTAAATAATATTTTCACACTTTACAGCTTGATTGGAAACGACAAGTGATATTTGCCTTGATTTTTCATTGTTTTCTTCAAACATCACTTGTCTCATATAATTTCATCTCAAGTATGCTCTGCATTGACATTTTGTTGACTTATTAAAAAAACCTTGTTAGGGGCAACATTTTTGGTGTGGTGGAAATGGTGTATTTAAAAAAAAATACATTATATTTTTAAATCACATAATAGTGTATCTTTTTAATGGATTTTCATAGTTTAATACTGAAAGTCTGGGTCTGGGACAAGGCTAAAACAGTCAAATCTATAAGTTTCCAATTATGTTTTAATGAGACATGCAGTATATATATATATATATATATATATATATATATATATATATATATATATATATATATATATGAAATATATATTTTTTTTTTAGAAAAATCAACCCCTGGGATATAAAAGTGCCCGAAGTTGAAGAAGCACCCACATACAGTATCATACAATTGGGGATAGTGAAGAATACTTGCTAACAAATAGCACACTCAATCAATTTGAATAGACCTGTATAAAGATAATACACAGATAGTGAGGGCTAAATACATTAAAAGCACATAGAAAAATGTATCTAAATATGTATTTGAAAACAAAGTAAATGGGGTAAATTTGGATTTTTCAAAACCCTAAAGCTCTTTATTTCCAGTTTTGACTTTGAATCCCAGATTTTCAATGTGGGCTCAGACTTTTGAACTCCACTGACTGTACATGCCAGATGGTGTGACTCACAAAGACCCACACATGTGCACTCATTTCAACTCAAGTTGTAGAATTGAGTTGTGTGAGTCAGCGCTGAGAGCAGCTCTCGTCTCTCAGCCGGCGGCTCTGATCCATCACCGTGTCCCTGACAGGGAATCCAACAGCTCTCATTACTCTAGGGGGATGATCGCCTGACGGAGCACCTGACAGCTGATTGAGAGAAGAGCTGTTGAGCACAGTTGTCAAAGTACTGACCACCTTCAGTCTTTCTGAAACAGCCCGTCTCTCTTCATCTGTCCCCGCCCGAACTTGTGTCGCCCAGACCATCAGCACCTGAACTCTGACTCTGCCTACATTTCAGTCAGACAAATTGAATGTCGGCTTTCTGAGGTTTCATCTGATTTGGGTTCTACTGGCTGGTGATTACTTGTAGTTGTTCAGCCTTTTACTCAAAGTCGACAGCTTGTCTTGGCCTATCTTCCATTTAAAGACATAAAACGAATAGCATTTGTGAAACATTTAACTTCTGTAAAGTGGAATATTTCCACTTGGAAACAGAATATTTAGTGGGAAATAATGTACAAGAGTTTATGTGGTATCACTTTACAATAAGGTTGTATTCGGTAACAAAACTTATCTACACTAGTTAACATAAATTAACAGGGTTTCTACGCATCTTTGAAATCCTGGAAAACCTGGAATTTTGCAAAGCAGTTTTCCAGTCATGGAAAAGTCATGGAAAATGAGAAAAATACCTAAATGTTCAGAAAAATAATTCTTTGTCCTGGAAGATATTTTAGGATAATAAAACATTTTGATTGTGTTGCTGGCAAGGTTTTTGTACAAATTGATATAGTAACATTTTTTCCCATTCCAACACTGCTGTTTTAGTTATCTCAACTCAAGATTGATATTGAAAGTTTATTGAGTAAACTTTAGACAATGATGACGGTCAGACCACAGATTTAAAAAAAACTAAATGAATTCACATCCTGAGGTGGTAGTGTGGTGATGCGGCCATTACACATTGGTATGTAAATTAATTTTCAATAATTCAGTGATCGGAGTCTGCTTATACTGCCGTTACCACATGTAGGGCCCTATGATTTCCACGATGTGGAAAACAAATAAAATCGCTGAATCCAGTCATAAAAATTGCATTAGCTGTTAAATGCATAATGTCATGGAATTTGACATATTTGGGATGAAAATTAATGTTTGAATACACAATTAATCTAATAAAAATCTCGATATGTCCCAAGTGTGATTATTAAACCGCAAAAGGCTGTGATTTAATAAAAAAAAAAACATATATATATATATATATATATATATATATATATATATATATATATAATTTACATGTGCTGCATGAGCCGTCCGCCTGTACGCTTACACCTTATCATGGTATTACACACACTCTGTGTGTGTATGTGTTTATTAGATCAGTGTTTCTCAACCGGGGGTCCGCGGACCCCTAGTGGTCCGAGGTGTAATTGCAGGGGATCCATAGAATCATTCAAAATATATTTGAAAATCGCGTTGTTGGGAGAGAGTAGAAAAACACAGATAAGTCACATCTGTGTATAAGTCGCAATGACAGAGTTTGTATACATGTAACTGGTCCTGCTCGACCCGCTCTGAGCAGGATTCAAACCGGGGTCTCTAGCATGGGAGGTGGGTGCGCTAACGAGGAGGCTAAAGACTATAGCCTCTAGCGACAGTCACTAGTGCGCCTCTTGAGGCCAGGGGAGCTGTCTACCATTACATACAGAAGGCATTAGGACCCGGAAGCAGCTGTCTGACGTCCCTTTAGCCACTCAGAATCAAATGTTAAAATGCGCTCCATGACGATTATCTCAACATACTATAAATCATATCATGGTGCATTAGGGCTTGTTTTTATCAGGAGAATTTGCTTTAAGTAATGATGTGTAACAGTTTTTCATATTCTGTTTGTTTCATGATAAAAAAAAAAACCCACGACATGTAACCCACATCTGTATATGTAACTCTACGCTGTATACAAAAATACAGCTTTTAGTCTGTGAGTAAAACAGTATGATTATTGTATTCTGTTAATACATTAATGTTAGTGACTGTCTTTGTGGATATTTCTGTTATTTGCAACCCATTCCGCTATGTATTAATTATCCAGTACACTACCTGAATGTTTTTACTATACAATGAAACGTCATTTGTGGGCATGCGAGGAGTTGCGTTTGTCAGTAGCTAGAGTTTGTTGGTACAAAAATATTATGATGGACGGAATATTTAAACTAATTGCATAATATATTCTATAAAAGCAAAATAGCCTACTCTGAATTGGCTACTTTAAAATGCTACCATCTCTATGTGTTTTGGTGAGCAGCCATTGATGTGTGAGCCGCGTGTTTGACCAGCTGACATCAATTACAATACGCATCATGTAAATAAGTAGGACCTTTAGGAAATTAGGATGATGAAAAAATTTAATAAACGTGACATATACCAGAAAATACGGTAGATAGATAGATAGAGGATCCAGGGGTCCTTAGATATGATAGGGGTCCAGTACTCAAAAAAGGTTGAGAACCACTGTATACGCAGTATGTCACAGATGACAGTGAGCAGAGCGCTCTGAAGCGTGTAGCACATACAGACTATATATTTATTTTAATGGGGTTTAATAATCACACTGGGACAAGTAGCAAACTACTTAACTGAAAGTGAGAAACTACCGTCAAAAACACACAGAAACGCCAAAATAAAACCTCAATTTAAATGGACATGTGAAATTTTAAAAAGATCATGTTTAATGCAATTAAATAATAATATAAATAATTATAATGTAATAAATTAATATCTCACATTCGTGATGTTCTGTTGTGCAGCACTTCATTTGACAAAAATATCTCCAGTGTTGAGACTGCGCTCTGAAGATTTTGTAGGAAAGCACTTCATTTGATAAAAATAATGCAATGTTATGTTGAAAAATTTTATTACTTAAAATAATTACATTTTTATTTGATTAAAGTTTTAACAAATGAATTTGATTAGACACCATTTCTTTTATGAAATGTAATTAAATTGTTGAAAAAAATAAATAAATAAAAACAACAACAACTCTCCAATAACCATTATTTTAATGACCTTTTATGTGTTTTTGCTTAAATATTACAACTGTGTGACACATAAAATGTCCTGGAAATGTCCTGGAAAATTGTGCCTTGAAAAGAGTGGGAACCCTGATTAATATTGAACAATACTTTTACAGCTCTTATTAATATTTGGTAATGTTGATTTCAACATACTACATTTTATTTCAAATTAAAAGTTGTATATGTTAACATTAGGTAGCAAATGCATTATGAACTAACATGAACTAACAATGAACAATATTTAATAGTATTTAGTAATCTTGGTAAATGTTAATTTCTACAGAAATCTGCTAATACATTTTGTACATTAAAAGTCGTATGTATACAGTGTATGTTCAGGCCTGCGAGAAAATAATATATCAATAATATCAATAACTTTGATCAACACAAAATAGGTATTGTTTTAAAGCTTAGAAGCTGTACTATACAATGCATGTTGGCATTATGACCAAAACTGAACAAGTGCTTTGAGATTTGCAGACAAATCAGAAGTTTTCTGTTTTGATAATGTATTAATAATTTTGCACTGTACATAATGTAATCATTAAAAACATCAAACTGATCAAATAGCCATGTGTCATACAGCTCTGGAAATAAATTAAGAAACCACTGCAAAATTATCAGTTTCTCTGGATTTACAATTTATAGGTATGTGTTTGAGTAAAATGAACATTTTTGTTTTATTCTATAAAGTACTGACAACATTTCTCCCAAATTCCAAATAAAAATATTGTCACTTAGAGCATTTATTTGCAGAAAATGACAACTGGTCAAAATAACAAAAAACAAGTTAATATATTAATTTTTAAAAAACACAATACTAATATTTTAACTTAGGAAGAGTTCAGAAACCAATATTTGGTGGAATAACCCTGATTTTCAATCACCGCTTTCATGCATCTTGGCATACTCTCTACCAGTCTTTCACATTGCTGTTGGGCGACTTTATGTCACTCCTGATGCAAAAATTCAAGCATCTCGGCTTTGTCTGATGGCTTGTGGCCATCCATCTTCCTCTTGATCACATTCCAGAGGTTTTCAGTGGGGTTCAGGTCTGGAGATTGGGCTGGCCATGACAGGGTCTTGATCCGGTGGTCCTCCATCCACACCTCGATTGACCTGGCTGTGTGGCATGGAGCATTATCCTGCTGGAAAAACCAATCCTCAGAGTTGGGGAACATTGTCAGAGCAGAAGGAAGCAAGTTTTCTTCCAGGATAACCTTGTACGTGGCTTGATTCATGCATCCTTCACAAAGACGAATCTGCCCAAATTCAGCCTTGCTGAAGCACCCCCAGATCATCACCGATCCTCCACCTGGTGATCTAATGTTTAGACGGAGACCTGGAGAGGCCTTCAAGCCACAGTGTCTCACACCCACTGTGAAATTTGGTGGAGGATCGGTGATGATCTAGGGGTGCTTCAGGCTGGAATCGGGCAGATTCGGCTTTGTGAAGGACGCATGAATCAAACCACGTACAAGGTTATCCTGGACTTGCTTCCTTCTGCTCTGACAATGTTCCCCAACTCTGAGGATTGGTTTGAAGATTTTGTTTTGATTCTGACCAGTTGGTTAAAAGTAATTGCAAAAATGATTTTGAAAAGCAAATTTAGTTTTGAGGAAGGTTTATTATCATTTGGTTGAAAGTGCCACTTGCTTTGATATTTTTTTTATTTAATGCAATGACATTCATACATTTTTAAGTGACTTAAGCATCAAAATTCTTTTTCCACTATTTTTTTCTACATTTCTAACTTCCTCATGGTATATTCTGCAGGTAAGGTGTATATGTTAAATATACATTCAATTATCTTAAATTATTAAATGAATCTTCGTGAAGCGCCATGTGTTTTTAGTTGGAGATCTGTCACTCCGTTTTGATTCTAAAATATTTGATCATAATTGTTGAAATTTCTGTGCTGCCTTATCTTAAAAATTGTATATGAGTAAAGAGACATATTTACAGCAGTAAGGCATTGCTGATCATTGTGCCGATATGTTTCAGTGTTTCACTCGGATCATAAATCTATAATGCTGCCTCTTAGATTATGACTCATTCACTCATTGGTGTCTCTGATTTGCAGCTGAGCAGATGGAGTTAAGTAAGTACTTTGCTTCTCTCTTCACGATCACTCCCGCTGAAGATGCTGGGAGAGTGGACTGCCCTTCAGAATCCTGTCTAAGTATCGTTGATTTAGATGAGGTAATTGTGAACCCCATCACCCCAGTCTCTGTAAAGGACTTCTGAACTACAGCCAGTGAATGACTCCTAAATCCTGTATTTGCTTGCAGTTTTAGCATTCTGCCTTGTCCTTCATTTCTCTTGTGTCACATTGTATTGTTTGTTTGTTTTTTGGTATTGAGTTTCTTTTTTTTTTCTTCTTTTTTTTGTCACTTCAATTTTTGCAGATGATTGGAACGCACAGATCCTCCAGGGTCGAGCCAGAAAATTAAAGCAAAATGTAAAAGATTCAAGGCAAGAACCAAGATGCAACATAAATGTTAACATTAGGAATGCAATCTTAAAATCAATTAGAATTAAAGTGGCTCTTTTTCTCAAATAAATACAATGTTATGTTGACATTTACATTTGCATCAGCCACAACAAGACTTACTATAAGGTGTTTAACAGGGGCAGTAGGGTTCAGAGTTGGTATGCTAGATATCATGTTTGTTTTCTTCCAAAAATGACAGAAGAGGAAAATGGTGAAGGAGAATTTGGATGTCCAGTCGTTATTTCCACAGTGTCCTTGTCTGAGCTGACCAGATGATCATGCTGTAAACATAATTCTTCAAACAACCTTCTGCCACCATCATCTCCTTCCTCCCTGAGAACCAAGTTGAATCCAGACCTTCAAGACTGTGATTCCACTATTGTCCTCTCTCCTTGCAGTCTACCATCTCCCAAGTCTTCTCAATGTCAACTGCCAGCATTTCTCATCCCTAAACAAAGTTCAAAACCTCCAAGCTCTCCATCCCCAAGGTCTAGATTGGCTTCCTCCCCAGTGAACAGAAGACCTGGTGATTTAAAACAATAATATGAACTGAAATTAACTCAACCATCACCAGAATGTTCCATCATCTCTCCATGCACTGCAGTTCCATCATCAAGGTCTTTATCTAGAGGACCATCACATACTGGATCACTCTCAGATAGTACTCCACCTACCAAGCCTGTTCATGGCTCCATCAGGTCCCCTATAGCCCTAGGAATCAAGTCTTCTCATACTGATGGGTACAATTCACCATCGTCATCAAAATGGTTAAAGGGCACACAGAGGTCAACAAAAACGACAACACTTTCCCTACAACTGAGCTTTTTAGGTGGGTGGACTTCTACTGGCAAAAGTTAAAGTTAGCTGAACATTATAAATAACAATCTGATTGCAAGTTTGTTCCACTTCCATGATTTTCTAGAGCCAAAGGCATTATAATTCTTTACTACCCTGGAAAAGACAGTTTGCAAACAACAAAGTTTGTTTTCTTCATGTTTTGATTGGCAATTGGTGATTTAAACAAATATTTATAAAAGCAATCAGTATGCAGTCATACAGTAGGTCGTTGTGAAGTCTCAAATGTTCATTAATCTGTATTTTACATCAGAATTTAGTGTCAGAACTATCAAGTATATAATAATCATAGTAAGGATTTAATGACTTATTAAATGGCACTCTGGAAAACTCAGTTCTAATTGGTCAAAATTGGCATGCTGCAATAATTGTGTATAATGACCACTAAACTTTACTTTTATGTTTCTTGACAAAAGTTTCTTACATAGCTGTCCTAGTTTCATGTCTCTCATATCGCATTTCTCTTTCTTTTCATAATATAAAATAGAGTAAATCAAGTGAAATCAATATTTCTTGTCCATTTATTTGGTAAACAGACATATAATAAGAGGCAGAATGTTCAGTCAGCCATTATCCTTTACATACTGAAGCAATAAAGTATTATTTCACCAAGTAATATAGTCTGAATCAATTTGGCACAAAAGTAGGTGATTGACGAATAAGGTCATCAGGGATTATAAAAATGTGAAATCTTTTAAAAATCTAGTTTACTTTTGTAAAAATGTAGTCTTTGTGACCATGTTAGTTTCCAAGTGTTTAAAAAAAAAAAAAAAAAAAGATTTAATGACTTTTAAAATGTCAAGTGTAACCAGCAAGCAAAAGCTATTCAAATACTTTCCTTGCACTTTGAATATACATGAGTGTACACAATTTAATAATTAATTTCAAAAATGTTCCAAGCATATTTCAAGGTATATATATTTTTTTAGCAAATAGCATACATTTTTGAGTCACAAATATGAAGAAGTTTTCTCAGGTTTGCTCCATTTGACCTAATCAAAAGTAACTTTTTCACCTTTTCTTTTTTTTTTTTTTTTTTTTACTTCACAGGGGTCTAAGGGAGTGTTCTCAATTTTATGCTTTTTTTTTTTTTTTTTTTTTGTCTCATGACAACAGAATTTTTTCAAATATTAATAATGATCTAAAACAAAATGTTTGCGATGTTTATTTTATTATTTTTATAAATATTAATAATAGATTATTCCAAACTACTTATGCCAACATTTCTTTTTTCAAGGATTTCAGATTTTAATGAGAATTTGATTTGATTAATTAATTTATTTATTTACTCTGTCCAACCGGTTACACTGTTTATACATTTTTGAATCTAAGAAAAATATAAAAATGACATTGAACTCAGTTATTGAAAACATGTTCATCACAGTAGGGGTGTATTTAAGTAATTGTTTTGTGTGAAATGCATCACGTCATTAACCATAATATAGAATTAAATTGATGTGCGCTGAAAGGTGTGTTTACCCAATCATATTTTAGAACTATTTGTTTTATAATTGGATTTTAAGAGACTAGGAAGTAATTATACATTGAGAAACACCCTCAAAATGACAATAACCTAATCTCTATCATCCCTTGAGGTCCTGCACATCTGCATCAGAGAGTGCTGATGGAACTCGCATGCACACACACACACACACACACACACACACACACACACACACACACACACACTGGACTTATAGACATTACCCTTTATTCACACAGCGGTTGTTTCTGCAGTATGTGCTGACTAGCAAAATGATAAAAACTTCAAGCTGTGTAGGATAAGCATTATTAATGCAGCAGGCAGCAGAGAGAAAGCAGGGGAGAGAAAGAGTAACCGAGAAGCGCTGCTAAAACATGTCCATGCGGCTCGCTGTGAGCCGTTAGATAAGGCACATGTTTGCATCCTCCCTGCCAAACCCCTCTCTGCCTCAAATTTTGCTCTCCTGTCCTCATGTTCTCTTCTTTTTCACTCTGTGTTTGTCACTACTCAGATTCAGATTCCTGAAAAAAATTTTACAATGTAAAAAAACCTTAATGGTCCTAAATGTAGGCTTCATTATATTTATGCAAAATATAATTTCATGCTTTTTTGTATTGGAAATCTGGAAATCTCATTCGCACAATAAAAATTCTTGTCTTGACCTGGACATATTCTTTACAGATTCCGTTAGATCCACCCAGTCAAGTGTAAATTCAAAAATGTAAAGCAATAAGTTAAGGCAGGTTCACTGTATGATTTTGATTATGGATTAATTGCCTTTGCGATGAATCTTAGCCTCCGATAAAGTTCTGGCAGTGTCCAAAATTGCAGTGCCATGGCTTCAACCCAAGATCTCACTGGGATCATATAGTGCTGACAAGTAACAATCATAAAGGACCATAAAAATCGTACTGTGTGCACCCGGCTTTACTTCCAAAAAGTAATCTGATTACAGTATGCATTACCCCAATACTGCTTAGAATTAGTGATTTTGAGTCATCATGGCTGCTTTGATGGGCATTTTAGCACATTTGTTGCCAGCAGGAAATGAGGCATCGATATGTTGATAGAAATGAGAGCTTTCCCTGCCTCTCTGATTGAAATTATACAGAATAGAGTGCAAAGAGAATGAGAGAACTAGAAAAAAGACAATTATGTGGTTCAAATTTAATAGCCTTATGGGAAACTCTACTAAAGACCTGATCAATTAGATATTACTCGTATCTAATTTAACTGCAGATTTCATGCTGTGTAAGAGCTAATAGCAGAAAAAAGGACAGACTGGCCTCAACACACAGCTCATGAGGGGCAATTGAAAACAGAGCTTTCGTTTAGTCACAAATGGACTTTTAGAGTTTAATGGTGTTACAGAGAGAGAGAAAGTGAGAAGAAAATGAACTATATTACATACCTGAAATTAAATGTTTGATCAGTGACAGTTTGATTATCTCAGCTCTTTTGTCTGGCTATCAGAAAATTGGGTTCTTAATTATCATTTTTTTATTCCCTGCCTCATTTTCCATTTCCACACCAGCCATGAGACAATCAAAACATAACTGTTTCTCATTTCCTTTCAGGGTTAGAAATATGTAATTTCTTCTTCTTCAAAAAAAAAAAAAAAAGTCTGCATATTCAGCGTACAAATTTGCCATTTTAAATTTGACCTCAATAATTTAACATGCATAAGAAAAAAGGCACCAGTGCTCATCAGAACTTGGGTCAATTGCAAATAATAATGTCCGATGATGAAAAAAAAAAAAAAAAAAAAAAAAAATATATATATATATATATATATATATATATATTTTAACAATGTTTAAAATGGATGTGTAAAGTTCTTAGAAATGTTTCTCTGATGTCATTTCCTATTTTATGGTTTTCAACAATAAAATAGCTTTCTGCATGTTGGTTAATGTTTTTTTTTTTTTTTTTTTTCAAACAATAATAATATTTTAAAACAACATTATTACACTATTCTACCTATGAATGTCTTTCTTTTAGTTGCACATTAAACTGGGATAAGAGAAAATATTTTAAGATAAAAATAATAACACTACAGGTTTTTTTTTTTTTTTTTTTTAAGAATTTGAACCTTTAAATAAAAGTTTCTCAGAATGGTTTATCCACCTTGACATTTTTACCTTTTAGCCTGACAAAACATGTCAATAATATTTTTTCAATACAGAAGTTGAAAACATGTTCATTATAGAAGAGACTGAACGAATGAATGAATGTTACATTTATATAGCACTTTTCGACACTACACTCAAAGCGCTTTACACAGTGAACAAGGGGACTCTCCTTAACCACCACCAGTGTGCAGCATCCACCTGGATGATGCGACGGCAGCCATAGTGCGCCAGTACGCTCACCACACACCAGCTATTGGTGGAGAGGAGAGAGTAGAGAGATATAGCCAAGTAATGGATGGGGATTATTAGGAAGCCATGATTGATAAGGGCCAATGGGGGGAATTTGGCCAGGACACCAGGGATACACCCCTTCTGACATATTGACATATTGTCATAGAGTCATTAGGCATCGTTCATGAAACGTTCTCATCCATGAAACACAAGCAGAACTAATTGTTTGGTAAATCGTGTACACCAATACACATGGTTGGGAGCAGGTGTACATTTTGTTCGTATATCAACTAACATTTTGAAAATACGAAAACCTTAATGAATCTGAGAATTTACATCAGAGCAGCTTTACGAACAATTTACGCAAAAATTTGTTATGCTCATGTTTGATGAATAAGGCCCATTATCTTTATCAATTGCATTTTTATATATTTTTGAGTGAATTCATAGATCCATACAAAAAATTGACTAGAGTGATAGTCTTTCTGACTTTTTTCTTACCCCCTGCAGACCCTCTGTTCTGTAGCCCAGCGTCAGCACATCCATCTGGGGCATGACCAAGGTCTGAAGGGGTTCCTCACCCTGGGACTGGAGCCTGAAGCCCTGCAGTCCAGCTTAACTCCAGTTCCAACCCCTAGAGAAGGACAAAACCACATGGAGTGTTCTCTAGGTGCGTACACATACAAGATAAGGATTCTGTTCTGGCTAAATAAAGACATATACTGTATATTTCTGATTGCTGAGGATTAGGGTGAACGATTACATTGGTTGGCCTAAAGGTTTGCCACAAGTTATACATGATTGTAAGTGTTTGGTGAAATCTATTTTTGCTCCTCACAAAGGACCTGTTGTTTACAGACAACATTTTTTAATTCTCTCATAATTTACTAACCTTTATGCCATATCAAACTCAAATCACTTTCTTTTCTCTGCGGAATACAAACTAAGATATTTTAATGGAGATATGATGTGAATATGTCCAAACTTTCAAGCTCCAAAAAGGACATAAAGGCATCATGAAGGTAATCCATATGACTAGTGGTTTAATCCATGTCTTCTGAAGTGATATGATCGGTTTTAGGTGAGAAACAGACCAAAATGTTACTCATTTTTCACAATAAATCTTGACATCTACAGTCCCCTTTCTGTGATTAGAGTGCGTGTGCACCGCTCAGTGCATACGTCAAGCACGAGGAAGTGTAATCAAGCCTGAAGTGTAATCAAAGCTCTTTTGAGTTAAGCTACCTCATCGTGTGGCATAGACCAGAGGTTTGGCCTAACAACATCACACTGAATCTTTCATCATAACTATTGCCCTAAGCAGATAAACTCTTTAAAAACATTTCCACACTCAAATTCATACAGTACCTACTGTCAGTTAAAACCATAGTATGTAATAACACATCCATTATGCTTTAATTTTATGCCTTAAGCTCTTCCAACATAAATATATAATCACGCGTTAATGAAAACCACAGACAGCTCTTTTAACAGGACATTTGTGCAGCTTGTGTTTTTTAGATACCTAATTATTCCATACTTAGACAGTTTGGCCATTGAAGAGAGCTGCTCGCTCAAGGATGAGTGTAAATTATGTCTTATACATTCATTTAATTTCTGGCATTATCCTATAGCTCTTCAGCTTTAATGTGCTACCTTGGAGAGGCCATTGGCCTAGGTGTAAACACTAATATTTCTCTTTAAACAGCTCTGTTTAAAGCCTTTATCTGAATATGCGGAATCTGAACACGAGGCGCTTGTTACAAAAGTAATATACCGTAAAATATCTAGGGTCTCTTTGGTACTTTGGGCTTCAAGGTTAATGAAAACGGAGGACAAAATGTCTTGATGACAAATCGTCTCTTTATCAATTTCCCACAAAGTTCTTTCTTTTTCCACTTTTCTTCGTCTGCACATCACATATGTTTTTATGGGCCTGTCTCTGTATCTGTAATCCCTGACGTGCACTGACAGTGGCCAGAAAAGGCTTAGTGACAGCGGGTGGTTATGATGCAGATGGAAGCCACACGTTTAACCTTGAAACAGTCACTGTCTGTGTGTGTGACTGCTTGCATGCCTTGATTTTGGGCTATCGGTTGTGTGTTGGGCTGGTGTGGTGTTCTGGCTAAAGTTCAGGCCTGGTAACCAATAGGATGCTTTTTCAAACCCCATAACCCTAGGTTGCTCCAAGGGGATTTTCCCTGTAATAAGTGAAAGTCTTTCTGGATAACACATCTGCTAAAATTATTTCTTACTGTTGGAGTTTCTTTACCTGATTCTTGCTTATTACCTTTGTGTGTCCATTGCTTTGATAATCCTTGCTTTTTCTGCCAATATCTAATGTCAAGATACTCACTAGGCAGCCTGTATGAAGTCCAGTCCGGTCATCAGGTCCGTAAACCTACATAGTTATGAGCAGTGCAAGGTGGATTACTTCTGATTTGTAATCTGGTACTGATAAAATTTCAATAATAAATAATGTAATTGTTTGGATTACATTTTTATGGTAATCTAATCTGATTTATTTTGGATTACATTTAACCTAATTCTAGTTTATTTGATGTCACATGTATTTGAGTAGGATAAATTTGTACCGTTTTGATAGTATGTTGCTTAAATGCAGTAAAGTAAACTAACTTAAAGGGTCACTCAGTAATTTTATTCCTCATTTAAAAAGTTTTACTTCTAAAGAAATTAATAATTTTTAAACAGATGTATAAAATCATGACCACTCATGAGAGATGAAGAGTTCATTCATATCCATAACCTTATAAAAGCTCTTTTAAGATGGCTCTACACTAGCAGACTCAAAACAACTTGTTTTGACCGAGGGTGTCACACATGCAGACTGTTTAGCTGAGATCTCGCTCTCTTCATTCAGAGGTACAGTATGACACACTTGCAGATTAAAAATGGTGGAGGGGTGATACACATAACGACTCACCACAACTCTCTCTCGGATCCCTGTCACGTGGAGCTCGCCAAAATAACAACATGAGTAAAATTGCAATTGCAATAGAGTGATTTGGTTCGTTTTCAGACTTGTAGCTTGCTTGATTGTTCTGAAACAGGGGCTAAAATCGTTACAATGTTGCATTTTCTTCATGGTTCAGTTGGCATTCACAAGGTTATATTTAAAAAAATTAAAAAAACACCAAAACTGTAAAATGTCCGTCAAGGTTATTTTTATCCATCATTGGTTGCTTTTGCTTTATTTCGGCAGAATGACAGAATCACTATGGATTTTAACTGAGTGTTTGTGATGATATGCAGCTGAGTGTAACAATGACTCAGGCTGAGTGGGATCCATGTGCGTTTTATTTAATACAGCAAGTTCAGAGTACAGACAAGCATGGGTCAAATAACCAGGGCAATCAACAATATCAGAGGTAGAGGAGTAATCCAAGGCAGAGTCATACACGTGTAGAACAACACAGGAAATAATAATGCTCAGAAATGTAGCTGGGACAAACAAGACTTCGCAACGAGTGAACAAACACCCAGGGCTTAAATAGTCTGAGTGATGTGGAACAGGTACGCAGTAATCAGTCCAGGTATGTGGGTACTTGGGAAATGTAGTCCAATGTTAATACTCGGGTGAGGAAGACCTCCGGTGGCCAATTGAGGAATCTTCACTGGTGTTCGTGACACTGAGTGTGCTAAAAAAAAAAAAAAAAAGTTCCGATCAGCTTGTCTTCTCAGTGACAGAATTATTTTTTCAAACAAAACAGATGGTTTTTTCAATGCTTGAAGCCATTAACTCAGCAGGGAGTCCTAAGGGTCAATTAATAACACTTCTTGAGAGGTGCTAATGGGTGCTCTGTCTCCTCCTGCCTGGCCGGTGATTATGTTAATGGAGCTAACACCTGAAAATCATTGGAAAAACCAGCTAGTGTAGAGCTAGCTTTATTCTACATGGGGCAGGGGAGCCTCATGGGGGCAGCCATGTTTGCATCACATGACCAGCTGAATACTACTCACTTAATCTTAGTAAGTGCCCTGTTATTGGGCACTTTCCTTCATGGATGAAATTTATACTGGCTTACCGTGCATAGTGACTTTCTACAATGACATTGGTAACTGAAAACTACTGTATTTGAACGATGCTGCATCCATGCCACTAGGTGTTAGTGTAAGCCAATGTAAGCTACTATGACATACTTCAAAAAATTACTGAGTGCACCTTTAATGGATGCAAATATGAGAATACATTTTTTTGTGTGTGTGTGTTTACTCACTATTAGTCTGTCTCTGAGTGAAATAAAATAAGGCAATTAAAAATGTTCTTACTCCGAGAATTTTGGCATTATAAATGCCATCCATGTGTGATAACAAATCAAACTAGTTACTTGTGAATCAATGTCACAGAAGTCTCAAAAGTGCACTTATGTACATTTTTTAAGCCGAGTACAAAAGCAATTTGTGAAACTAAAACTAACTTTACCACACTATTGCAATCAGGTCAGCAGAACTTTGCAGTAAACTGCCAATAATTGAAATGGTGATGTTCATAATTGACACTTTAAGAAATGGAAAACCACTACATGTTGAGTGTTTGGTGGCTCAGAGATACACACACAGTTACTAGCAATCTGACGTAACACATTCATTTCAGCTTTCATAATTGGATATTTTGCCAGTGGTAAGAAATTTAACAGTTTGAGTAGTTTGAGCCTCTTTTGGAGCAACAATTTAGACACCACAAACACTGACATTGCATTTGAAATGAAACTGTCCCTAAATGTGTTGCGCAGCAACTTTATTTATATTTTGCATTTAGCATCTGTTGCGGCTTGAATGTGGCCCTCTTGGCTTTTGAAGTAGCTCTGATCTAAGGTCTGTTTTCAGCCTACTGGGTAGTTGTTGAAATTTTACACTTTCTGTCTGAATGTTTGGAACTGTAATGTACAATAACTCATAGACCTTCTAGTAAACAGTATGTTAGCTCTAATAGTGCTTTTCCACTGTGTGGAGCACTCACTAAACATCTGTCTTTGCTTCTGTTTATTGTCTCTCTCTCTTTGACCCAGCAGCAGTCTTTACCATCATGCAGATGAAGAGCAGGTCACTGCGGTGGTGAACAGTCAATCAATCAGTAGCACCCCTCGTCCAGTCACACCATGCCATGGCACAGTCAAATCAAATCAAATCAAAATCAAATCACTTTATTGTCACACAGCCATATACACAAGTGCAATGGTGTGTGAAATTCTTGGGTGCAGTTCCGATCAACATAGCAGTCGTGACAATGATGAGGCATATACCAATTTACAATAACATCAAATTAACACAACACAATTTAAACATCTGATATACACATAATTACACACAACACAATATACAAATAATAACATACACTGTACAGTATACAATACTCACTATATAGATACACATTATTCAATAAAAATAAAAAATAAAAATATATAAAAAAGTATATATATATAGAATGTACAGTATTGTACTGTATTGACATTCAGGCTGTCGGTTGATAGTCAGTTGTTAAGAGAGAACATAATATAATAATAATAATATAATTTATGACAGTCCGGTGTGAGATATAAGAGTAAGAGTAATAAAGTGCAGTGCTGATGTATTTTGATCGTGGGAGATCAAGAGTTCAGAAGTCTGATTGCTTGGAGAAGCTATCATGGAGTCGGCTGGTGCGGGTCCTGATGCTGCGATACTGCCTACCTGATGGTAGCAGTGAGAACAGCCCATGGCTCGGGTGGCTGGAGTCTCTGATGATCCTCCAAGCTTTTTTCACACACCGCCTTGTATATATTTCCTGGAGGGAGGGAAGCTCACCTCCGATGATGTGTCTGGCAGTTCGCACCACCCTTTGCAGTGCTTTGCGGTTGTGGGTGGTGCTATTGCCGTACCAGGAGGAGATGCAGCCAGTCAGGATGCTCTCTACAGTGCAGGTGTAGAACCGTGTGAGGATGTGGCGGTTCATTCCAAACTTCCTCAGCCGTCTCAGGAAGAAGAGGCGCTGATGAGCCTTCTTCACAACGACTTCAGTGTGGATGGACCATGTGAGTTCCTCAGTGATGTGGACACCCAGGAACTTGAAGCTGCTGACTCTCTCCACTGGTGCTCCATTGATGGTGATGGGACTGTGTTCTCTGTCTTTTCTTCTGAAGTCCACCACAAGCTCCTTTGTCTTACTGATGTTGAGGGAGAGGTTGTGCTCCTGACTCCAGTGTGTCAGAGTGTGTACCTCCTCTCTGTAGGCTGTTTCATCATTGTCAGTGATCAGACCTACCACCGTCGTGTCATCAGCAAACTTAATGATGGCATTGGAGCTGTGTGTTGCCACACAGTCATGTGTGTACAAGGAATACAGTAGTGGGCTGAGAACACAGCCCTGCGGTGCTCCAGTGTTGAGGGTCAGTGATGAGGAGATGTTGCTGCCTATTCTAACCACCTGGCGTCTGCTTGACAGGAAGTCCAGGATCCAGCTGCACAGCGAGCTGTTTAAGCCCAGAGCCAGGAGTTTCTCATCTAGCTTGGAGGGCACTATGGTGTTGAATGCTGAGCTGTAGTCTACAAACAGCATTCTCACATAAGTGTTCCTTTTTTCCAGGTGGGAGAGAGCAGTGTGTATTGTAGATGCAATGGCATCATCAGTGGAGCGGTTGTTGCGGTAAGCAAACTGCAACGGTTCAAGAGAGAGTGGCAATACAGAGCAGATGTAATCTCTGATTAGTCTCTCAAAACATTTGCTGATGATGGGGGTCAGAGCAACAGGACGCCAGTCATTTAAACAAGTTATTTTTTATTGTTTTGGAACAGGCACAATGGTGGATGTTTTAAAGCATGTGGGGACTACAGACAAAGAGAGGGAAAGGTTGAAAATGTCCGTAAAAACACCAGCCAGCTGGTTCGCGCACGCTCTGATGACGCGGCCTGGAATGCCGTCTGGGCCCGCGGCTTTGCGGATATTAACCCATCGGAAGGATCGGGTTACATCCTCTACAGAGACGGAGAGTGAACTAACCTCTGTAGCTTCAGCCGCGAGAGCTCTCTCCACGAGGGCGGTGTTATTTCCCTCGAAACGAGCATAAAAAGTATTTAGCTCATCCGGTAGAGAGGCAGCGGTGTTCATGGCAGAGTTTTTATTCCCTTTAAAGTCCGTGATGATGTTAATTCCCTGCCACATGCTTCTAGAGTTGGTGGTGTTAAACTGTCCTTCAATCTTACTCCTGTACTGGCGTTTTGCAGTTCTGATTCGGAGGGCATAACTGGCTTGTTTATGCTCCTCCACGTTCCCGGAATTAAAAGCGGAGGTCCGCACATTAAGTGCCGCGCGAACATCGCTGTTGATCCAAGGTTTCTGATTCGGATAGATTCGTACAGTTCTGGTCGGAACGACGTCCTCTACGCACGTTCTGATGAAACACATTACGCTATTAAAGCTTGATGTCGTCATCAGAGGCGGACCGGAACATCTCCCAGTCCGTGTGATCAAAACAGTCTTGTAGCGTAGAGTCTGACTGGTCCGAACAGCACTGGATCGTTCTGAGGGTGGGTGCTTCCTGTTTCAATTTCTGCCTGTAAGCGGGCAGAAGCAGAATGGAAGAGTGGTCCGATTTGCCAAATGGTGGGCTGGGGAGGGATTTGTAGCCATCCCGGAATGGAGAGTAGCAATGGTCCAAAACCCGGTCCCCTCGTGTGTTGAAACTAATGTGCTGGTGATATTTTGGTGCGACTGATTTTAAACTAGCTTTATTAAAGTCCCCGGTCACAATGAACGTGGCCTCAGGGTGCGCGGTTTCCTGCTCACTTATAATCCCGTACAGTTCCTTGAGTGCCCAGTCTGTGTCGGATTGTGGTGGGATGTACACAGCAGTGATAATGACCGCTGTGAATTCCCTCGGTAGCCAGAATGGTCGACACAGAAGCATAAGAAATTCCAGATCAGGAGAGCAGAAAGGCTTGATAGAATGTATGTTCCTCTGATCACACCAGGATTTGTTGATCATAAAACATACACCACCTCCTCTGCTTTTACCTGAGAGGTCTTTCGCTCTGTCCGCTCGGTGCACGGAGAACACCGCGGGTTCAATGGCTGAGTCTGTAATCTCTGCAGACATCCAAGTTTCCATAAGGCAGATAATGCAGCAGTCCCTTGTATCTCGTTGGAAAGAGATCCGCGCTTTCAGCTCGCAGAGCTTGTTATCCAGAGACTGAACATTTGCCAGTAGAATAGTGGGTAGCGGGGGTCGATTTGCGCGGCGTCTTACTCTGATGAGAACGCCGGCTCTGTTTCCCCTTTTCCTCCTGCGTTTCCGCGGCCGTGCTGCCCAGACAAAGGGCTCCGCTTGCGTGTTTGTAAACAGCGGGTCGGCATTGAGGAATGTGAAGTCCGGTTTACGGTGTGAGATTGCTGAACCAATGTCCAAAAGTGTTTGTCTGTCGTAGACAATAAGGCAGACAACATCCAAGACAAAAAACATAAGAATTGTTAACAAAACAAACATAACATTACTATGTTGTGTAGGAGCTCGCAACGCAGCAGCCATACTCGGCGCCATCTTGAGTCCTAACAGAGGCTGTGTTTCTCAGGTAATCAATATAATTAAACGGAAAGCTTTTATTTGCCTTTTATCTTTTGTACATCAGTAGACAGTAGACATTATTTAATAAAAAAATAAAGAAAAAAATAAAAACAAAGCTGTGAGGAATTATGGCTGGATAATAAATGATTTTCCGATAAATTGCGATCTTTATATGAACGATCCTGATATTGATTCATAAAATCACAAGATCGATCTTTTACTCTATGTCAGGAGAGTTAAAATAACGAGAATCCTTAAGACCACTTTACTCATTTCTGTACGTACACCCTGCTTGACTGACTGACAGGAAGCTTATGTGCGCATGTGCTCTGAGAGGCCTAAACAGTAAAATACACTTCAAAATTCCTAAAAAAGTGCCTGTCTTGGTGAGGTATTAATGTAAACACAGCCATTTATGTCTAAAGTGAACGTAAAAAGTGGATTTGTACCAGAATATTGCTTAAAGTATAAATTCAGCCTAATAGAACCTGCACAGATAGCAAGGTGACATTGATACAATGTTGATTTTTTTGTCCACACCATCATTTTGGTTGAGATTGAAATTTCAGTGTTTAAAGTATGTTGGATCAACAGCACACATGGGTGATAACAGTGACATTGAACTAACATTGATTTGTAGTTGCAGACCACAAGACCATGTGCTTCTCACTACTCTAATTGTTGCTTCCTCGTTAATGAGAAAACACAGGTGCATCCTATACAGAAGTTTTACCCAGATAGCAAGATGCCATTAGATACAGTGTTGATTTTTCAGTTTGGTTGAGACTGAAAATTCAATCTTAAAACATATGTTAGATCAACATTGAAATTTTGATGAAAGCCACCGCACACATGGGTGATGACAGTGACATTGAACTAACATTGATTTGTATTTGCTGACCATGAGGCAACTTGTACTTCTCAATACTCTAATTGTTGCTTTTTCGTAAGTGAGGAAATACAGGTGCATCCTATTCAGAAGTCTTGTTTGTTGAAACACCTGATGCGCTCACATAAATTCTCTGGCACAATTTCCAACAATGGCGTTCATCTATCTTATGTTTGTCCTTTTGCTTTACTGGTTGTAAAATATTTAGGGATATCAAGGATTCCTGGATCATAGGGAATTAACACAATGGGGTGTCCATTTGCATAATTTATTACATGACCAATACACACCAAATACACCATACTCCAGTGAATTATTGCAGATGTCATAACAGATTGGTAGTATGGTTTATGGTGTTGTTGTGATATTGTTTTATTATTAACACACAAGACACCCAGCCCAAGCTGCATGAACAAGAGCTGCTGCCATGCACAACAAACAAACCTCACATTCACTTTCAAAGGCTGCCATCTCATTAGCGGCTATGAGTTGCAGCGGTTGATAGTGGGCAGAGCTGCAGTTAGAACAGAGTCAACATGATTTTCTACGTGGCTTATTTTTTGTTTGTTTTTTTGGTCTTGGATTCTATTACTACTGACAGTTGTTAAATACATTCATTTTAAAAGGTGTGTAAATATTTGAAGAAACATATCCACATAAATGATTTCCACATGCCACTAAAAAGTGCATCTTGTTTCATCAAGATGTATTAGAAATGTCTTCATTAAGAAAAAAATCTAATGTTATGGTAGATCACTTAAAGTACAGTGGTACTGCATTCTGTGCAAAATCATCAGAGATTGACGTCACTCAGAATTGACACTTGAGAGAGCAAGGATATTCCATTTTACACGTGTATTACTTTGATTTTGCACTTGCATTGCAACTGTTCTGTCTAACTCTGCTGCAATTCCAGGCTCATCCAATATTCTGCTACAATTACAGACTCAGACAGCTGGAGCTCATTGTGGATTTCTAGTACCCATGCCTATAAATAGGTGGAGACTTTGGGTGGGCGGAGCTTTCACTTTGTTTTGTGATTGTGCTGTTAAAGTGCCTCATTCTATTTTTTTTAAATATTATTATTATTATTATTTGATACACTTTTTCCTTAGAAATTTTCTTTATGAAGAAAATATAAAGATACACATTTAAAAAAAATAAAAATAAGAAGCACCCCATGATGGTGTGATTATAAAAATATACTGATGTGTTGTCAACTGGGATCTGGAAATGACCAACATGGACTGAATTTGCATTACAATGTTTCAGTGATGGATTGTGGTAAACTGATTATTAGTGAATGGTTTAAAACAGTTTGTTTTGTGAATTAATGTAAAATAAAGATGTGGTGACTAGGTGCTAAAGCTAGGTGAACTAGCCAACTTTAAGTGAATTTTTTTGTTCCTCATAATTTGTATCCCCATAATTTTCAACACCCTGACTTTCATTTAGAGCTGCAAATAATGATTATTTTGATAACTGATTAATAATTAGGAAGAACATTCAACTTTTGGGTAATTAATACAACTTTTAATCAACAGCTCTTACAAAAAACATAGGGTGAATAGAATGAGGCAGAAAATATATTAGAGACAGTTAAATGAATCTAGAGAAACCATATATTTGCATAATAGTCTGTTACCACAGACTGCACATTTTGGATGTTTTTCTTTTCTGACACTAATTCAGGTCATGGAGCCTCTACTTACGAGATGAGTGGAGTCAGGTGTGTTCAACAAAGGAGACATTCAAAATGTGCAGGACTTTGGGTCACTAAGACTGGACTAGCCTACCAGATTGATTGTAAAAAGTGTCACTACTGGACTGTACAAACCAAATTTCCATTTCTGTTTCAGTTATCTCAAACTTACTGTTTTTTCCTCTTTGGTCTATTCTGTTTTAGATGCCTTGATTCAGCAAATGAGTGTGGGAGCAGTTCCTCTTGTACCTCCAGCAACAATTTTTTTGTTTGTTTTTTTTTTTTTTACTGTTATTACATATTATATGAAGATAAATAAACTCAACAGACTATGTGAAAGTTGTTTTTATTTATATAATTGTTTTTCACCAAATGTCCTGAATCTTTGTTGATACTGTAATGTCGTTTCAACCCTAATGCAGGATGCAAAAGTGATCACATTCTAACACTGATTTTACATTGAAATGTTAATATTGTTTCAACATTAACTGAAGGTGCAGAATCAGACTGCTATGTTGATTCAATGACAAATACTGATTTTTGGGTAATTTCCATGTCGTTTTAGCAAAAGTGATGTAAAATCAACAGAAAATTGATTCATTGATATTAACATTGATTTATGGTTGGAATTTCAACATTGATTCAACAGTAGAGATGTAGAATCAACATTGCACTGTAACATTGATTCAGTGACATTGACATTGATTTTTGGTTAATTTCCACATTGTTTCAACATTAACTGAGGGTGCAAAAGTGACGTTGAACCATCATCACCTTGTAACGTTAATTCAAGCCATTAACATTGACACATCAACATCGACTTCACATTGTTTCAATGGTTGTTTGCTATCAGGGTGCTGCTGTCTATTATGACGTTAATTTTAATCAAACAGCAATAACAAGAAAATGAGAAAACCACTCAATGCTCTTTGCTGGATAACTTTAGTAGCTTTAAAATGTGTAATGATATTATAATCATACAGTCAAGACCAGTAAATTAAGTAGTTTTATATTAAATGACATAACTTTTTTCATTTTCTGCATGCTGACTTATGATTCATACTGCTCTTAAAAACATAAAGCACTGATTTCTTAATCTGTATCTTTGTTTAATTGTCTTTATTTGTTCTTTTGCTTTTTGTTTCTTTGTTCTTAATTTTATTACTGACTGTTTTTTTATTTTTATTCTTATTTTTTTTAATAATTAGACTACATAAGAACTATGTTTACTTAAATTAGCATTTTGTTGTGGTGTCGAAATTGAGAATCATCAAATTGCTTTCATAGGTACTGAAAGCTAAATGGACATTTTAACTAATATATACCCCAATTAATTGGAATTGAATGGAATTGGGAAATCTGTATCGATACCAAACATTGAGGTTTTGGGTTTGGAGCAGAACAAGAGGGTGCTAAAATTATGACAATTAATTTTTTTTGGGGTGAACCATCCCTTTAAATACATTACTGTATGCACCTACCCTAAATAAGGTGTATACTTCAGAGAAAGTCCTTGCTAACCTCTCAGACTAATTACCCTTCTAAGGTATTTTCAGCACTTCTAGGCCCTTGTTAGACATTTGAAAAAGTTGTAAAATTTTAGTCTTAATAAAATAAAACCTTCAACTCTCCTTCTACCTTTCCTTCTGTGTGCATTTCAAAGCAAATAGACTAAATCCAGATTTATAAGGCTAAATCTGTCAACATTTGCCCCATTAAGCCTGTCCGATGTCATATCTTTGGCGTGACTAAACGATCATTTACCTAGAGTCTCCACCAAACGCTGTACATGGCGTTACGTCCAAGACATCAATAACATGTCTGTAGAGGAGTCATGCTAATGTTGGGCTGTGGCATGATTTATTGACTCTGGCCCATAATTAAAGCCGAGCTGATTCCCGAGCGTTCTGTGCCAGCACACGCGCCAGCAGAGGTTTCATAAAGAGATTACTGTGTGTTGTCACGTGCGGGAGTGCGGGCAACAGCACAAGCACACTCCTCAATCTCTCAGCTCGGATCAGCTCAGCTAGCTCGCTTGCTTTATCAGTCTCTCTCTTTCTCTACCTCTCAGCATCTCTTCTTCGCGTCTCTCCGGTCATCACACGCAGGTCTACAGAGGAGGGAAAAATAATCTGTTTAACAGCATGACAGCTCTGATTTCTGCTGGTGCAAATTGTCAGATATCCCTCCATGCTGTCTATCCTCTCTGTCTTTCTCTATCATTCATTCTCTCTATATCTCATGGATCCGTGTCGGGTTAGACTTGCTAGATTGAACCCTGTGTCTCTGGGGGATTCGTAAAGCCATCAGCCCCTGAGCCCAAACCTTGAGAAGCGATATCAGCTTATATGTGATCACTGCTGCTATGTCACATCTGCTAAACACTAGAGGTCTTTCGGTAGCAAAAGGCTCTGGACAAATTCACTACACAGTTGCGCCACTTTTGTGTGCGGTATTTCTAACTTAAAGGATTAGTTCACCCAAAAATGGAAATTCAATCATTGTTTACTCATCCCTGTGTTGTTATAACCCTATATGACTTTCTTTTTCTTAACACAATGGGAGAAATTGTGAAAAAAATTTGTGCTCAGTGATGTCTTATAATTGCAGTTTATGGCGACTACATCTTCAAGCTTCAAAAGAACGCAAAAGCATAATTCAGAAATCTAATAAATGATTCCACGAGACACATGATTTTTATGAAAGCATACAATAAGGTTTGGTAACAAACCGAAATCGAATGTATTATTTATTGAAAATGTTCACTGTTGATCTACTGTGCGTGCTCATGATAGGACATAAGAGCAACAGTTCACGCAGCGCCCTCGCCACATTGGGGCGTTCAAGTGAAGAAACGTTTGGTTTATCTTAAAACAGGTCCTCAACAGTGATAGTGACAACAAAACACAACACAGCTGCACACAAAACAGAGAACAGAACTTACTAAACATGTTTGAAGAGTTTGTGGTCGAAGAATTGATGCATTTCTATGCCCAGCCTTATTTATTTTAATTTTTAATTTTTTTGGACCGGTGCTAGTTCACAGCAGACCGAGTTACCCACACGATGCAGAAAATAGTAAACAAGCGATCAATAGAATGTACCATTGCTCGTCACTGCTGGTTAGAACAAAAACTCTGATTATCATAGAAAAGATAACTTTTATCGCGTGTTGTTTGCCGTCAGTTTAGGACACGGTGTGATTGTGGCTGCCTGTAGCCTCCTCTATGTTTGATTTCTGAGTACTCTGTTCAAAAAAATATGGCTGGGCATAGAAATGCATCAATTATTCGACTACAAACTATTCAAACTTGTTCAGTAAGTTCTGTTCTGTTCTCTGCTTTGTGTGCAGCTGTCTTCTGCCCTGTTGTTGCTATTGCTGTGGCAGACATATTTTTAGATAAGCAAAACAAGTTTTCGCTTGAACGCCACAATGTCACGATGGGGCTGCGTGAACTGTTGCTCTTGTGCGCTATCATGAACGTGCACAGGAGATCAATGGTCAGTGAACATTTTCACTAAATAATACATTAGCTTTTGGTTTGTTTCTCACCAAACCTTATTGTATGCTTTCATAACAATCATGAGTCTCATGGAATAATTTATGATAATTCAATTATACTGTCACTGAATACAACATTTTTTCACAATTTCTCCCTTTGTGTTAAGAAAAAGAAAGTCATATAGGGTTATAACAACACAGGGGTGAGTAAACAATGATTGAATTTTCAGTTTTGATTGAACTATCCCTTTAAGCCTTAAGCTTCCTCTCCCCCTCCATCTCTGGTTTTAATAGTGCTAAGGCAAACATCACTATTGCTATCACTCATACTTAGGGTTAGGGGTTTTGCCAAGTGCCTTGGAATTCAGATTTGGTGTGTAACTTGTCCCGACCATTTGTGCTACGCACATGAATTATATCTCAAATCGGATAGGCATATGTGCATTGGTATGTGATCAGACTAGAAGGAGACCATTATAACATAGAGACTTGGAGGTGGACTCTTTTGACTGGGCCAGTAAGTAACCACCTAGTAATCGCCCAGAACATGATAGCAACATCCATTCAGGACACCTTAGAAACCACATTTGCATCACTGTAAACACAACTCGGAACACCTTAGCAACTGCAACCATCTAGCAACATGCTACCAAACAGGGTTGTGGACTCGAGTCGCCTGACTTGGACTTGACTTGTGATTCGACTCAACATGATCAAAGATGACTTGCGAATCGACTTAGACTTTGACAACAATGACTTGACTTGGACTTGAACCCTCTGACTTGGAAAGACTGGTTTTCTAAAACCAAAGATTAGAGTTGTACATTTAAAAATATGCAGCAAATCAACAATTAATTTCCCCAATAAACAATTGGTTTGATTTTCAAATCTGCATTTCCACGCTCCACATTAAACCAATCGGAGGACCAACCAATCAACTTCTAAAGGAATAGGACCAAGTTTGAAGATTGCGCATTAAAGGATGACACAGACAGAATGATACCAAAGGTAATTTCATTTGGATATAAAGAATACTATATCAAAGGCAACAAAAGGATTGCAATATGTAGAATCTGTGGTTCAAAAATTACAGATGCTTCATCAACAACGTCCAATTGTGTGAAGCATCTGAAAACCCACAGACAGAGGTAAGTTGAGATTGTTAACTGTTACACGTCAGCTGTGGTTCAGTAGCATTTAACTTTTCGTGTTAGCTGGGTTAGCTATCTAGCTATTTAGTTCCACAGAGCTCAGTGCACTGCAGCAACAGTTTTGGCATGAATTATGTTGCATGCTTCATTGCTTAAACCAGCTAAAAGATGCACTATGGACCAACAAAGGTAGGGTTGCCAACCGTCCCGTAAAATACGGGATCGTACCGTATTTAAAGTTGAAATGATGCGTCTCGTATCGAATCAGTATGGGATGCGCTTTGTCCTGTATTTAAGCTGGTCAGATGGTGTCACAGTGAAATCGTTCCAGATCGTTAATTTAACATTAAGTAGGAAATGTTACCTACGGTGGGTAAGGGACCATCTGAAAAGTCCACACATTGTGCTAAAACATGCTAATACTGTGGAGGGTTTAATTACTATAGTAACAATTACTCGGACACTAATCTGGGCAAAGAGCAATAATGACTTGTTTAAGACTTGACGCTTAAAGTTGAGGACTTGGGACTTGACTTGGATTAGCCTGTCTTGACTTAGGACTTAACTTGAGACTTGAATGCAAAGACTTGAGACTTACTTGTGACTTGCAAAACAATGACTTGGTCCCACCTCTGCTAACAACCATTTAGAACACCTTAGAATCCGCATTGCAATGCCTTGACACAAGCCAGAACACCCTAGCAACTGCATAGCAACATGCTAACAACCACTCAGAACACCTCAGCAACCGCAACACAACGCCTTGCAACCAACCAGAATACCCTAGCAACCAGCATATTGCAATATGTGCTAACAACCACCTAGAACAACTTAACAACAGCACAGCAATGTGCAGGCAACCACCCAGAACACCCTAGAAATTGCATAGAAACATACTAACAACCACTCAGATTACCCTAGTAACCACATGGTGATGTATGAACAGCCACTCAGAACACCCTAGCAACTACATTACAATGCCTTGCAACCACCCTAGCAACCGCACAGCAAAGTGATAATCACTCAGAACACCATAGCAACTGCATAACAATGTGCAAAAAAAAAAAAAAAAAAAATCTTCTCATTTTTTCTCTCTCACACACATCAGCTTGTATTCTCGCCCAACTCTCATCCTTTTCTCATTCTTTTTTTAGACCTTTTAAGCAGAGGTTCCCCAAGCTCCTCTCATGTCCCGAGTGCTGGGAGTCATTGTCACCACCCACTACCTCATGCTGCCCACGAGATCTGTGAGATCCAGACAGTGGAGCAGCCTGAACCTGTGAACTCTGATTAGGATGAGGAGGATTGTCTGGCTCTGGCCCGCCTGGAGGAAGAGTTCAGAAATATGAGCATTACACTGGTTAAACGGGGTGAGGACTGACACAAGACCCAGACCCAAGTGAATTAAATTAGTCTGCACTGCAATTCCATCAACGATTTTGATTTGATTTTTTTCAGACCACATAGTTTAACATAATATAAGTTAATGCTTTTATAACTCAGGAGATCTAGAGGTTAAGAAGGACCATAAAACAACAACAATATTAGTTTTTAAAATCCAGATTTATTTAAAAAAAATAAATGTTTCTTTTATTTTTGTCTATGCATTATTTGTGGAAGTGTCTCTAATTATTCAGGGTTATCAATGCCTCATGCAAAAATAAATACGTACAGATATATAAAACCATACATATATAAAATGATTGTTGTCTGTTATTGAGTAATAACAACATATTTGTTCTCATATCCATATAACTGCATTATAAAATGCTGAAAAGAAATACATTGACAGAGACTGTTTTGCCCTGAGACTTGAATTAAAATGAATAGGAGGAATTTGAACACCCAATATGGTGGAGGTTAGAAAAGTCCTGCCTTGCAGGTAAAAGAGCCAATCGCCTTTTAGATACAAACATCACCTGTTGGTTTACTCAAAAACGTGCATGTGCCTTTGCTGGACCAGCCTGAAAATGTTTGCTTTTTAGCATGATCTGAGCTAAAGAAGCACAATTTATGACATTATTGTTGTCAGATTTTAATGCTAATTTTAAAATAGTTTTTTTTATCATAATCTTGACCAACCATTTTGGAGATTTCGTTTTTTCCCCATTCAAGCAGATGGAAGCTGTACTTTTATGCCACTTGTACCCATAGAAAATAGCTGCCTGTTTATGTACATCACAACTGCAGATCTGATAAGCATCATATTAAATATTAAATATAATATGCATTAAATATAAAATGTAAACTAATGTTAAAGGGATTGTTCACCTGATAATGAAAATTCTCTCATCATAACACGCCCTCATGCCATCTCAGATGTGTATGACTTTCTTTCTTCTACTGAACACAGGCAAAGATTTTTAGAAGAATATTTCAGCTCTGTAGGTCTGTACAATGCAAGTGAATGGGTACCAAACTTTTCAAGCTCCAAAAAGCACATAAATGCAGCATAAAATAATCCACACGACTCCAGTGGTTAAATCTATATCTTCAGAAGCGATATGATAGTTGTGGGTGAGAAAAAGATCAATATCAATTGTCCTTTTTTACTATAAATCCTCCCCCCTCCCCAGTAGGTGGTGATATGCACAAAGAATGCAAATCGCCAAAAACAAAAGAACAAGAATGTGGAAATGATAGTAAAAAATGACTTAAATATTGATCTGTTTCTCATCCAAACCTATCATATCGCTTCTAAAGATATGGATTTAACCACTGGAGTCATATTACTTTTATGCTGTTGGAGCTTCAAAATGTTGTACAAATCAGCATCCAGGGCCGGAACCACCCATTTAATAATGTTTTTTTTAATGTCTTATTTATGAAAATATTATAAAGTTCTACCTATATTTTTAATTCTTCTACTAAATATTAATACCATAATGTTTTCTTCTCAGAACAGCCCTAGCACACACCTTTGTTCCAGAGTTTCCCCATCTGTTTGAGTAGAAGGGCACGTGGCCAGCAAAACAACACATGCCACACACTGGGTACCTGCTACCGTGGCAGCTCGCTCATTAGATCCCCATATTAAAGTGAGCTCATTAGCGTTCAGTCTGCACACTCATTAAAAAAGCCTCTCTATCCCAGCACACATGCCCACCCATGATTAATTTGCTTATTTCAGCATATTCACACACATCGTCTTAGCGAACAAGCATACACACGCACTGACCGAACCCACCACAGTGCTCCTACACGCACACACACAATCCAGCAAAATCCTAACAGATCTGATTTTCTCATTCGAGATTACCCCTGCTGTCTGTATATTATGTTTCTGAGTTTTTAAAAAGATATTCAGCAATTTAGTAATGAGATACAGAGAGCAAGAAACTTTGGACATCTTCTCACAGTCTGTCTCTCTCTTTTTCTGTTCGAATACCTAATGAGCTGTTATGGTGTCTACAACCTACATAGCCAGCTGCCTTCTAAAGGCCCATTTATACTTTTGCACCGAACCTAAGCCATAGCCTGACGTGCACCTCTCCAAACATGTAACTAAGCGTCACGTCTACGCAGACCACAACAACTGTTGGTCCACTTTGTAACCAGAGACCATTCACCAAGATGATAAAAAAGATATCTGAGGAAGTATCACATTTCCTACAAGATTATCTAAAGACTTATGCATTGTAAAAACATTTGTTGTTTTTATATTACGTTTATGTTTTGCAAGATTACAAGCGAAAATGCGACAAAAACAGCTTCCTATAACCGATTGTGTGAGTCTTATTATGTGTGCATTTTTAGTTGCTGATGATACACATTGGTCCCTCGGCAGTGTTGCTTTACCTTTGCTGACAACATAATGTGTGTCATGAAATATAAGTATGTCTAAAGGCTTTGGCATATTTTTTGGAAAGCTTTTTTTTTATTTTTTATTTCCTATGTGGGTTTAGAGTATCCTGCAAAACGGCCTTATCTCTGTGTATTTGTGAGCGCTAAATGTGCATATACTGTATGTGTTTGTACACGATTAGGTAGACAAATCTCTGCTGGAGGCTGACTGCTGCTTGCTTTTGTAGCGTAGTGTGCTGTATGGTGCTTAAGCGGGATTATAAAGGCTACAGAATATGGAGGATATGTATCAAATTTATTTTCCATCAACAGACTTTCAGATTGGCCCCACAGCTGTAAACTCAACATACTGTATATGCTGCCAAACAAAACACTTCTTTACCGTTACATCTCAAATTCGGTCTCTCTTTCTCTATAGATTTTTCAGAAACATAAATATTAATATCTATGTCACTCTGCAGCTTATGTTTTTATTCATGTCAGGGCAGCCAAGAGCATGTGACACACACATGATGAATCTCACAAAAACTGTCGAGAAATGTCCGGTCATATTTCACCCGAAAATCTAAAGAAAATTTCAAAATTATATTTTGTATAAAGTAAGTGAAGCCTATTTTTAGGACTATAAAGATTTTATGACAATTAAAGCTAAAGGGGTGTAATTTCTACACCACCTGGGTCACTAAACAATTATTAAATATTACAAAAATAAACAATTTTCAAACAACAATGATGTCCAGATTCTTATTTTATTTATTTATATTTTATTAATATTATATATATATATATATATATATATATATATATATATATATATATATATATATATATATATATATTTTTTTTATTTTTTTTTTTTTTTTTTTGTTATTTTTTTTTTTGTTTTTTTTTTTATTTGTTTTTTAACACACAAGTTTTTTTTTTTTTTTTTTTTCTACTGACAGTGTCCAACAGTGTACTGTATGTACATGCATCCAGGAGATTTATGTAATTTTATCTGAAAGTCATGAAAATTCCTGCCATAGTGTAAAATTCTGTATTGTGTTTAATAAAATGAGTTGGTAGAAATTAATTTTTTTTTTACATTTTTGAAATAAAATGTCAGACTCTTTTGACTTTCTAAGCCTAATTTCATAGCATAATTTCATAAACAAATTGTATACTAAATACACATGATTAAATAATATTTTCTTTTTCATTTTGGCTAAATTCCAGCTTCGCCCTTATAAAAATATTCTGATTTTTAACTTTGAATTAATTTTTTTTCTTCAGACATCACGTCTCATATTTTATCGCAAACATGCTCTTCACTGACACTTTTATCCACTTGATTAACAGGTACTGTACACTAACTTTTGAAAAAACTTTATTAGGGGTAAAATTGTTTGATGTGGTGGAAATGATGCCACTACTGTGGTACAGTCGTTTGGAAAAATAAATATGATAGAAATAATTTTCCCACAATGAATATTTAAATGGTTTATGTTTAGATTAGGGCTGTCGATTTAATGTGTTAATTCAGTGTGATTAATTCTATAAATTATAATGCGTAAAATAAATAAATAAATAAATAAATAAATAAAAAAAAAAAAATGAACACAATTAATAATGTCTCCAGACTGTAATAAGGAATATTCCTTCCATATGAGCAATTCAAGCATGTAGTACTGTTTTCTCCAGGGTGCAGTAAGCGAAACTCCAGCTGTACAGGCAATGCACAGCTCAGACAGAGAACAAACCACACTTTTTTTTTTATGCTTTTATTTCAAACACAAAGACAGTACAGGGGATCGAGAGCAGAAAACACTAGATGAGAACATGTTCTTGTGTACAAACACAGCTGGATGGAGCGCAAATCCAAAGGCAGGGATCTCAAGATGTGTTTTTCTAAGTTTCAAACTAAGTTTAACTTGACACAGCAAGCTAAAAACGGTATGTTTATGGTGCAATGCATGCGTCTGACGCAGGTGTACATTGACACTTCCTTAGACAAGCCCTTATAATAAATCTCTGACTGGTTGTCAAATTCAATTTCAAAATGGATTGCTGTGAACTGTAGGCCAATGACAGGCTATATATATATATATAAACAAACAAAAACAAAAAACAATACTGTATATTGCATTCTAAAGCCACTTTTTGTATTGTCTTTTTTAATGCTTAACTGTGTGCCTAAATAATGTAATACATTTTTATTATCTGTATTATATATATATATATTATTTATAATTATTTAAATATAACTTTATAATTATTAAATCATTGTATATTGAATTATTTTCATTTGAGGGGCTTTCTCAGCAAATATTTATGTATGCGATTAATTAATTCGATTAATTAGTCAGCATACTATGTGATTAATTCGATTACAAATTTTAATCGATTGACAGCCCTAATTTAGATGCTTAGATGTTTAGAAAAAAACAATCTGTTCCTTTTCTGAAAAATGAACCCCTCAGACATTAAATTGATTGAAGTTGAAGAAACACCTGTATGCGTGTGTGTGTGTGTGTGTGTGTGTGTGTGTGTGTGTGCATGAGGGATCGTGGTAAATGCTTCCAGGAGTTGGACTCAATGCATGATTACTGATAGGCTCACACAGCTATAGAGGAGATCTTCATCAAGATATTAAGCATTCTGTTATATCTTCTGTCCAAACACTAACGCTCTTGCATCTCATGGTACTTCTGATGACCCAAGACTAAGATTTCCCGGCCCTGATTAAAGCACTACATCACTCTCCTCCTTTAATTTGCCTAGTCAAAAACATCCTTACCGTACAGGTGATTATATGTGCAGTGATGATGCAGTGTTTTGTTTATGAGCTGTGTTATTGCAAAGAGTCTCACTAGAGCCTGTTTGCATCAGTTTGTTTTTTATAGAACCTCATTTTGGTGAAGCTTGTTGTTAGTTGTGGTTGCTAACACAAGCATGACTACTACTATTGCACATATATATAGGTTTAGAGATTCGAACAAACACCTAAGGCCAAGCATTAAACTTCAGCTCATAATGTAACTACACTAATGATGCCTCAAATCATGAAACTTGTTGAGCAAAAATGTGTTAAAAACACTGACCCTGTTGTGACTTTTGCACAGGCAAGCACCACTCACATTTTCTAGAGAACATGTAAAAATCCAGTCCAGCTAACCATTTTCAGATATTAACAGACTGGTAAACAACAGATCTGGACTATACTAAAGTCCTTCGATCACCTCTGTGGCCTTGAGATGGATTCTTATCCCCTGACTGTTCAAGGGGATCTTTCCCTGTAATAAGTACTGCAAGACATTTTGGCCACTTGAGGAAGTATCCAAGTACTATTTTAACTCTTCTAATTAGCTGCTAATGGCATGACAGGGTTCATGAGAGTTCTGGAGGATGAGAGAAGATGAAAGAGTTGAGGACTTCACAAAGTCACAGGGTGCAAGGGACAAATTAAGGGATGGAAAGCAGAGGATTTCCCTTACAGGGGAGAGAGAAAAAAAAAGACACAAAAAGTAGACAGACAGCCATTAGCACCAACATAAGTGGTCCCACTGGATCAAGAAACACAGAGTATAAGGAAGCCTCATTTAGTGGGACATTACACTAGCAGAAAAGAGACAGTACTTTCTATTTTGTTTCAGTTCAGTTTAACCATATTCAATACGGTATAGACAGCAGCCCACTTTTTCAGACCGGGGCTTTATATGTGGGTTTCAAACACCTAGTTCAAAACCTTAAATTAGAATATTTTTGGTGAATCCTACTCTCCAAAGTAAATTTTATGCAATCATATTTTTGTTATAGCTCTTGGGTAAGCAAGCGAACATAATCAAACCACACTGGCATACATTAAGGCAATGTTCAGCTATGTTGTGAAGGAAGATTTATACCGAAAGGTCGGGCAAAGATATTTTAGGTCAAGTCAAGTGATTTTTATTTGTATAGCGCAACAACATACATAGTTTCAAAGCAGCTTTACAGAAAATCATGCATTAACAAAAACTGAAACTGTAATATCTATGAAGTCTTAGAGTCATCATTGTGTAGTTTGATTAAAAATGATTGTAAATTTTGTATAAAAATAAATAAATAATAACTGTATTTAGAACCCCCATTTTACATGAAAATTTGGTTGGGGCATGTTGTCACACGTGCTTTAAATCTCATAAATTTGTAGAATCTACAATATTATTAAAATTAAAACAAACTGCAATATTTTTGGACAAAACAATGTTTTGCTATTTTTGTATACCTTTTCCATTGTTGTTTTCTCATGAATCGTTTGGAGTCTCATAATTGTTTTACTTTTTAGATTTAGCGGAAAAGCCTATAATAGGTGATTAAATGCAGGTGTAGATTTTGTTTCGGTGGTGTGAATGTTCACATGAATCCTACGCCACTAGTTTAATGGCAGGTTCGATTGTGACAACTTACCCCATATAGTGTGACAACATGCCACGCTATTAGGGCAAGTTGTCACAGAAGGTCAACGTGTGTTCAATGAACTATATCTTTTTTCCTGGGCAACGTGAAAATGTTCAATATTTTTTATTTTTCTATTTATTTTTGTTTTTGTAGCCAAGACTTAAATGACTTAAAGAAATTTACTTTAAAAAAAATAAAAATAAATACAAATTTCCAGTGGAAATTCTGAAAATTCTGAAAAAGAGATGAATCACAGCATTACCACATGGTTCAAAGCAAAACGTTTAAAAATCTTCTCAAAAATCTCATTTGCAATTTAAATTCTGCATATTCAATCTGTCACATTGCATTCAGTTTTAAGTGTCTTGGTGCACCATAATTAAATATATACGCAAATGCAAATGAGGTTTGAGAACTATGGCGGAGGGCAACATTTTAATTAAAAAAATGACTTTTGGTCTTTTCTTCACACAAAACTATTGTATGGCTTCAGAATATAGTGCAGCGTGAACATTCTTCAAAACATCTACTTTTGTGTTCCACGGAAGGAAGTCATATGGGTTGACATGAAGGTGAGTAAATGATGACTGAACTTTTTTTTTCTGATTAACTTTGATATTTGATTGTTTTTAACAGTGTTGGGTAAGTTACTCTAAAAAAGTAATTAATTACTAACTACTAATTACATCTTCTACAGTGTAATTAGATTACTAATTACTCTGTCTGAAAAGTAATTGCATTACTTATTACTAATTACTTTCTAAAACCCTTATCAACATCGACCAGATAAAAAATACAAGGATAGACATGAAACTGTTCTTTTAATTCTTTCAAATAAATGATATAAAATCAAATAAATTATTAATGAACTGGCCAAAGAATTTAGGGTGGCAGCATTAAATTAGAAAACATATATTTTAATATTATACATTAAATTTCGATTTTAAATTCACTATTGTTTTATATTGAATTGTTCTATAGTCTATACAGTATTTAACACAATTACATCAGAAATAACTGTAATTAAATTACTGAAAAATTAAGAGTAATCCCTTCTGCAAAAAATTTCCACAGCTCTGCCTGCAACTTCTCTGATTATTGGATCTTCTTTCAGGATTGTAGGCAATGTAGTGGACTGCAAAAAAAAAAGTATATATATATATATATATATATATATATATAGACAAGCCTAGGCTAGCTAGGTAACGTGGTATTTTCTGCCCAGAATATACCTTAAAAACTAGTGTTGGGTGTAATGCATTACTAAGTAATTAATTACTGTAATTAAATTACTTTTTCTTTGAAAAAAGTAAAGGGATTACTCATAATTTTTCAGTAATTTATTTACTAAAAACTTTAAAAACTTCTTCCTTCCGTGGTGAGATTAGGTTCTCTTTCAAGTCGTTCACTTCGACACTGTGTCAATTGCAGACATTATGGGAAGCTCCATCCAGGATTGATTATTTCTGAAACCCTTTAAAATCATGACAGTTTATTGGCAGATGGCGCTTTGCTCTCTGCCCCCGATGTGCGTGTCACCGCAAGCATATAAACCGGAGCACAACTCAATTTCATCAGAATTTTCTCCTTTAGGGTCGCAATATCATCTCTTATCGATGCCCGAATCTTAAAATAAACTTGTTTTCCCTTTGGCCCCATTTCCACCTAGTATTAAGATGTGTTCTGATCACATGTGGTTAGGTGAGACACATGGCTGTTTACACCTGGTCACTTAAATGCGTCTCCTGTGACCACTTGTGTTCGGATTTGGAGTGGAAGTTCTCTGTTTCATGACGACATACATCAATCACTATGTCAGTGTGTTACTGCATGATAATGAAGCACAACAAAGCCCTATTCAGACGGCAATCGTTTCTCAGGGTGACATCTGTAATAGTAAATTTTCGTGGCTCCTCTGTGATAAATCTCATGTGTTCGGATGACAATTAAATCACTGGGGATGAGCGAGACTTTTTATCGATCACATGATTGCAGTTGCGCTTGTTATATGGAAAATTCATCAATCCACAAACTGCGTCCTCTGTATTTGCATTTAAATATGTTTGGAATTAAGCTAAAGTGAAAATAATTTTTTTAAAGCATGAGGGAACCGTGCTGCAAAGCGCTGTGGACATTTACAGTGTACAAAATTCTTGCGAAGAGCAATTAAACAAATCATGAAACTGTAGCAACAAGACTGTTTATCAAAATAAATCCACTGTCGCAGCCAAATAAATCTGTCAATGGAGGTACACATGTTTTGTCACCTGCATCACCTCAGTTGCACCACTTGCGCATTCTCTCTTAAGTGCATGCAAGTAGATATAGAAGCCGCACATATCAAGGACAGTAAAGATAGTTAAAATGATTTTATTTATCAAAATGACGGAAATCATTTGGAATTATATGTCAGTGTTTAAAAAGTGGAGGTGGAAATTAAACATTTGAAATAAGATAGACATTAACCTAGCAACTTTTCTGGGACTACTCGACCCGTATAAATGAGTAGTCATGCAAGCCCTATGTATAAATGTATAAATGTATTTAGTAATTGTTTCTACATGCAAATGTGATATCTTACAATTTTATTACATTGCTGCCATAATAATGGCTCTTGTTTTTCTTTCCCTTCTACTTAAAAGTTCCCACTCACTGTGGTGGAGCGGCGACGTAATTTTATTATTGTGAATTATTTCAAAAATTTCTGTTACACAATCCTCCAACATTCATAACTGTCCATTAACACCAGAGCTGTTACCACGTGTAGTGCAAATGTACGGCACTTAGCTTTTGGTACATTTTGGATTGGGACAGCAATAAAATCACTGACTACCCCCGCAAATGCTGAAATTACCTTACGTCCCCATGTAAAATAACTGACATCCAAATAGGGCTAAAGTCAGTAAAGACAAAGAAAGTGCAAAATTTTAAATGCCATTGAACTTTTATCTAAGCACAAACGCAACATATCAAGAAGAATTATCCATTATTTTAGTGGATTACCTGTTTTAAAGGAGCTTCAGGCATTCGTGCTTGTCGTCTGTATTGATATCAGACACACTGAAGAAGATCCGAGATTGGATGCTTATTTCCTTTTAAAGCCGCTCCTAAACAGCAAAGTTTAAACTCTTGCTTTAGCGCAGCAGTTGATTGACAGGTGAGGGGCAATGCTTCACTGCTGCCGGGATGCGTACAGGATGGATTAGCGTTTACACCTCAAATGCATTTTGATCAGATTCGTATGTGGTTTCTGTGATCCGATCACAAAATGTTTTAGACATGTTTTTTAATCAGATCACCTGAAACGCGTGTTAATACCAGGTGAAAACGGAGTCTTTGAAACAAGTTTTTTTTTTTTTTTTAAAAACCTCTTAGGAAAATACACTGTAAACCTTAATGTTGTCATAGCTCGAAAAAATCAAGTTGTCTTAATTAAACATTACTTGAAATGTCAAGTTTTGGGCTCATAACTCAAATATCTATGTTCCTTGAACTTATTTTTCTTAAAAATCCATAGATTTAAGATTTTAAGTGTTAACGACTCAAACGATTGAGTACAAAACTGAGGCTATGGGGAATACCCACAATAATCGTTACTAAATTATTTTAGATTTCTCTGAAAACAAGACAAAATATGCTATATCATTTTGCTTCTCAAGTAAATCTATCTTGTTTTAAGAATGTTTAGATATTTTTACTGGAAAACACGACAAAAATAATCAATAAGAAAATTATTATTATTATTATTATTATATTGTACTTATATGGGAATCCTAAAGTTACTTTTAAACAAACGTATTAATAGTTTATACAGAAGCATTTGCCTGGGAGCTAATAGCACACTTGGTCTCTTTGGACAGGTACATTCGTTATCACTAAAAATTGAATGGCATTTTTACTTCTGGAACCCTGTTGCGCTCTATTACATAAGTAGAAAAGCTAAAAGTACCATAAAAGAGATGATAATAACATTTGGTAGTTTGGAATGATCAAAGTTTACTCTTTCTTTCTTTCTTTCTTTCTTTCTTTCTTTCTTTCTTTCTTTCTCACAACCAACTTCCATCATAACTGGTGAAAGTGTGAATTGACTTGGTCAATGTGCTTCATGGACAGCTAGTTCCTGCAGCCTTCATTTTGAGTTCTCAGAAAAATAATGCCTTTCATAGTTCTCACCCTTCGCCGTGTCTGTTTTCTCAGAGCAGACACAGGAGATGTGGCCCATGAACCAATCCATTGATTCCTATCAGAGACGGGCTTGCAGAGGCAGAGTTTGAAAGTTCCTGTTGTGAGAGATACATGCTATTACATTTTTTAAATGCCTCTGTTTTCTTTTTTTGCTGCAGTCTCACTTTACACTTCTCATTGCATTGTGGGAAATAGCTTTTGAGGGTTTAACACTCATATAAGCTCTGGCCCAGGAGACACACACACACACACACACACACACACACACACACACACACACACACCATATAGACTATTTTTAACACCACATGCCCTATCTACAAAGCTGTAGAACAATGAGCAGATTACTCAAAATTTTCAAATATGTGACCTACATCATTTTTAGTCACTTTGTCCCAGAGACAATTTTGGGTTTTATGTACTACAGTAAAAGCAAAGCATTTAAATAGTTATATCTGGACAATGGTTTGGAGTAGAAACATAATAATTATATAATTAGAAAGCTTAGACTTTCTTTATTTTTAGTGCATAAAACTCATAATGTGTTTCTGGGTCAAAGTGACTAAAAAGTATATATTGACTAAACCTTTATATTGACTTTTATAACCAATATTTAATCAAAGGATGTCCTGATAAACCCAGAATATTGTTTTACTGTACAACATGTTATCAATAGCAGTTTTCCTGCAGAAGTGCAACAATTTTTATTTCTCTGTCATCTTCATAAACAAACAGAGAAGAGAGACAGATACTGCTGCAAAGGAAGCATTTATAAACCAATGTATGCCGTCTCTGGTCTTGATACAGTTGTGCTCAAAAGTTTGCATACCTTTGGATAATTGGATATATCTACAGGTGCATCTCAATAAATTAGAATGTCGTGGAAAAGTTCATTTATTTCAGTAATTCAACTCAAATTATAAAACTCGTGTATTAAATAAATTCAATGCACACAGACTGAAGTAGTTTAAGTCTTTGGTTCTTTTAATTGTGATGATTTTGGCTCACATTTAACAAAAACCCACCAATTCACTATCTCAAAAAATTAGAATATGGTGACATGCCAATCAGCTAATCAACTCAAAACACCTGCAAAGGTTTCCTGAGCCTTCAAAATGGTCTCTTAGTTTGGTTCACTAGGCTACACAATCATGGGGAAGACTGCTGATCTGACAGTTGTCCAGAAGACAATCATTGACACCCTTCACAAGGAGGGTAAGCCACAAACATTCATTGCCAAAGAAGCTGGCTGTTCACAGAGTGCTGTATCCAAGCATGTTAACAGAAAGTTGAGTGGAAGGAAAAAGTGTGGAAGAAAAAGATGCACAACCAACCGAGAGAACCGCAGCCTTATGAGGATTGTCAAGCAAAATCTATTCAAGAATTTGGGTGAACTTCACAAGGAATGGACTGAGACTGGGGTCAAGGCATCAAGAGCCACCACACACAGACGTGTCAAGGAATTTGGCTACAGTTGTCGTATTCCTCTTGTTAAGCCACTCCTGGCGTCTTACCTGGGCTAAGGAGAAGAAGAACTGGACTGCTGCCCAGTGGTCCAAAGTCCTCTTTTCAGATGAGAGCAAGTTTTGTATTTCATTTGGAAACCAAGGTCCTAGAGTCTGGAGGAAGGGTGGAGAAGCTCATAGCCCAAGTTGCTTGAAGTCCAGTGTTAAGTTTCCACAGTCTGTGATGATTTGGGGTGCAGTGTCATCTGCTGGTGTTGGTCCATTGTGTTTTTTGAAAACCAAAGTCACTGCACCCGTTTACCAAGAAATTTTGGAGCACTTCATGCTTCCTTCTGCTGACCAGCTTTTTAAAGATGCTGATTTCATTTTCCAGCAGGATTTGGCACCTGCCCACACTTCCAAAAGCACCAAAAGTTGGTTAAATGACCATGGTGTTGGTGTGCTTGACTGGCCAGCAAACTCACCAGACCTGAACCCCATAGAGAATCTATGGGGTATTGTCAAGAGGAAAATGAGAAACAAGAGACCAAAAAATGCAGATGAGCTGAAGGCCACTGTCAAAGAAACCTGGGCTTCCATACCACCTCAGCAGTGCCACAAACTGATCACCTCCATGCCACGCCGAATTGAGGCAGTAATTAAAGCAAAAGGAGCCCCTACCAAGTATTGAGTACATATACAGTAAATGAACATAATTTCCAGAAGGCCAACAATTCACTATAAATGTTTTTTTTTATTGGTCTTATGATGTATTCTAATTTTTTGAGATAGTGAAATGTGAGCCAAAATCATCACAATTAAAAGGACCAAAGACTTAAACTACTTCAGTCTGTGTGCATTGAATTTATTTAATACACAAGTTTCACAATTTGAGTTGAATTACTGAAATAAATGAACTTTTCCACGACATTCTAATTTATTGAGATGCACCTGTATACCATTTTTAAAGAAAACATGAGTGAGCAGGCAAAACACATTTCTTTTATTTCTTATGGGATTCATATTCAACTGTAGGTTATAACAGAATGGCACAATCATAAAACTAAACATGGCAACAAAGAAAAAAATGAAATGACCCAATAGTCAATAGTCAATAGTTCAATAGTCTGCATAACCTTAGTTCTTAATACTGTGTATTGCCACCTTTAGCATCAATGACAGCGTGCAGTCTTTTGTAATAGTTGTCTATGAGGCCCCAAATTCTTGCAGGTGGTATAGCTGCCCATTCGTCTTGGCAAAATGCCCCCAGGTCATGCAAAGTCTTTGGTTGTCTTGCATGAACTGCACGTCTGAGATCTCCCCAGAGTGGCTCTATGATATTAAGGTCAGGAGACTGTGATGGCCACTCCAGAACCTTCACCTTTTTCTGCTGTAACCACTGGACGGTCAACTTGGCCTTGTGCTTAGGGTCATTGACGTGCTGGAAAGTCCAAGAGTGTCCCATGCGCAGCTTTCATGCAGAAGAATGCAAATTGTCTGCCAGTATTTTCTGATAAAATGCTGCATTCATCTTACCATCAATTTTCACAAGATTCCCCATGCCTTTAGAGCTCATACCCCCCCAAAACATCAGTGAGCCACCACCATGCTTCACAGTGGAGATGGTATTCTTTTCACAATAGGCCTTGTTGACCCCTCTCCAAACATAGCGCTTATGGCTGTACACATAAAGCTCTATTTTGGTCTCGTCACTCCAAACTACAGTGTGCCAGAAGCTGTGAGGCGTGTCAAGGTGTTGTCGGGCATATTGTTACCGGGCTTTTTTGTGGCATTGGCTTCTTTCTGGCAACTCGACCATTCAGCTCATTTTTGTTCAAGTATCGTCGTATTGTGCTCCTTGAAACAACCACACCATCTTTTTCCAGAGCAACCTGTATTTCTCCTGAGGTTACCTTTGGGTTTTTCTTTGTATCCCGAACAATTCATCTGGCAGTTGTGGCTGGAATCTTTCTTGGTCTACCTGACCTTGGCTTGGTATCAAGAGAGCCCTGAATTTTCCACTTCTTAATAAGTGATTGAACAGTACTGACTGGCATTTTCAAGGCTTTGGATATCTTTTTATATCCTTTTCCATCTTTATAAAGTTCCATTACCTTGTTACGCAGGTCTTTTGACAGTTCTTTTCTGCTCCCCATGGCTCAGTATCTAGCCTGCTCATTGCATCCACGTGAGAGCTAACAAACTCATTGACTATTTATACACAGACACTAATTGCAATTTAAAAAGCCACAGGTGTGGGAAATTAACCTTTAATTGCCATTTAAACCTGTGTGTGTCACCTTGTGTGTCTGTAACAAGGCCAAACATTCAAGGGTATGTAAACTTTTGATCAGGGCTATTTGGGTGATTTCTGTTATCATTATGATTTAAAAAGGAGCCAAACAACTATGTGATAATAAATGGCTTCATATGATCACTATCCTTAAATAAAAGACAGTTTTTTCAAAATCAATGCCAAAATTTCACAATTTCTGCCAGGGTATGCAAACGTTTGAGCACAACTGTACCAGTACATTTGAGTTAGTTATTTGCTGTGTGAATGAAAGTGTGGTTTCTGTGCACAGATGTATGTTTATGTGCTATACCGGTCCAGGGCTGATCTATCATTCTGGTGCCAGGTCTCTAAGCTGGACACACACCACCAGCATGCATTAATCATGGATTCACTCAAGCCATTACACGTCATATAGGTTTTGTTTTTGTATATGTTTACATGAAGGAATGGCACATTATGCATTGGTTACATATTTATGTGTTCATCCACTCATATTTGTGTGTGTATAAGTGCATGTTTGTATGTGTTTGCATGTGTCAAAATCTAATGCAAAACAGAGTGCAGTAAATCCAAGTGTGGTGTTTAGTTCCATAATACAATCCACAATTTGGATTAGAAAGAAGCAGTTGTCAATCAGGGACAAACTGCATGAACAGAAATACATAAGCAGAAATCTAGATGGCAAGGACACAGATTAGACATGTACTGTAGTAAACATACAGAAAAAAGAAAGAACACTCCATAAAGACATAACAGTGTTCGTTATATGCTGAACTAACTGTAGACTAAATGTTTTGTTCTGTTTTTTGCAGGAATTTAAAAAATTGAGTGTGATTCGGAGGTTGTATTTTTTCCCTCTAACATTAAATTGTTTCTCCACTGATGGTTAGGTTTAGGTTTGGGGTTTGAGTTGGGGAGTACAGTTTATCAAATATGTATTTCTCTTCACTGTATTACAGCTTGTACAGCTCAAAACAACTAGCATTTGGTGCCCCTCCGTGGAGATTTTAACCCAAAAATGGAGCTCACATGTGCCCATATGTCCAACAACACTTACCACTTTGGCCACTGGGGGCAATGTTTTGAATTTTGGTAAACACAGACCGATTTTACCTAAAAGTCAACCTATTGTTTTCGATTTCACTGTGAGATCTGTCTGAGGGTGTGAAATATCAGTTGCAGTGTTGCCAGATCTTGTGAGATAAACAAGCTACCAAGTCTGGGTCCTCTGTTCTCATTCATCCACACGCCTTTCCACTGCTGTCTTTACCTCTTTTCCCACACAAAACTTATTTTCCACCCTGGATGTAAACACTGCCACTGACACACTAATCTCTACTTTAACAACCTGTCTAGACAGCATCTGTCCTCTCACCTCTAGGCCAGCATGTATGACACCTCCCACCCCCTGTCTCTCTGACATTCTTCGTGAACATCAGACTGACCTCAGGGCTGCTGAGAGGAGATGGAAGAAATCTAAAGATCCAGCAGATCTTGGTAAGTAACAGTCTCTGCTTGCATCCTTTTCAGATAATGTTAAATCTGCAAAAAATTCCTATTACCAGGACAAGATCAGCAGCACCACAGACACTCACTGCTTTTTTAGAACATTCAACACACTTCTCAGTCCTCCACCTCCGCCGCCTGACACCTGAGAATCATGTTGACAGAGCCCTAATAATTGGTGATTCTATTGTAAGGAACGTGGAAATAGAGACTCCAGCCAACATTGTTAAATGCATTTTGGGGGTTCGGGCATCTAACATCAGATCAAATTTAGAAGTGCTGGCTAATTCTAAACATAGATTTTATAAAATTGTTATTCATATCGGCACTAATGATGTCTGACTTCGCCAGTTGACTGACTTCGCCAGTAGGAGATCACTAGAGATAATGTTAAAGAGGTGTGTGAACTTGCAAAAATTATGTCAGACACTGTAATATGCTCGGGCCCACTCCCTACCCATCGTGGGGATGAGGTCTATAGTAGATTAGTGTCACTGCATGGCTGGATGTCTGAGTTGTGTCTGGAGAATAGTATAGGATTTATAGACAATTGGTAGAGTTTTTGGGGTAGACCTGACCTGCTAAAGATAGAGCTCTCGTCTCTAGTAATTTGGCTCATAGTCTTAATAATGATAGTATTTGACCAACTAGGGCCCAGGTCAGGAAGCAGACAAACTGGTTAATCCGAATGTCTACTAGCTACCTTAAGATCTCACATAGGTCACATAAACTACAACACATAGAGATGTATCACCTAGATATCATATAGAGACTGTCAGTTCCCTGAACTACCAAACACAAAACTCTCACTAAATCATTTAGAACTGGGTTAAAATATTAGTTTAAATTAGTCTACTCCCTCAGGGTATTGTTATAAACATGAGCCTCATCTGAAGGGTCAAGGAGGAGGTGTTGCTACAATTTCAGTGAAGTTTTTGGTATTACTCAGAGGACAGGATATAAGTTTAAGTCTTTTGAACTAATAATGCTTATTATGGCACCATCAGTTATAAATAAAAAAATCTCCGTCGTCTTTTGCCCTTGCTACATACTTGTATATAGATCACCCGGACCTTACTCTGGTTTCCTTGGTGAATCTGCAAATTTTCTATCTGATCTAGTAGTTAATGTAGATAGAGCTTTAATTGTTGGTGACTTCAACATTCACATAGATAATGAAAATGACACATTGGGATTAGCATTTATTGATATTCTCAACTCTCTTGGAGTCAGACAAAATGTGGCAGGACCAACTCATCGCCATAATCAAACGCTAGATTTAATTCTGTTATATGCAGTTGATGTTGATACAATAGAAATTCTACCACAGAGCGATGACATCTCAGATAATTACCTCGTCTTTTGTTTGTTGCGATCAGTTAATGTCACTCAATCTACACCACGCTATCATTCAGGTAGAACTATTATTTCAATCACTAAAGATAGCTTCACTAATAATCTTCCAGAATTGTCTCACATATTCAGTAAGCCAAAAAGTCTAGAAGAACTTGATGAAATAACAGAAAATATAAATACAGTCTTCTCTAGCACTCTTGATAGTGTCGGCCCCCTTCATTTAAAGAAAATTAAAGAAAAAAGCCTCGCACCATGGTACAATGATCACACTCATGCACTCAAGAGAGCAGCTCGGAAAATGGAGCGCAAGTGGAAGAATACAAAGTAGAGGTATTCCGTGGTGCATGGAAGGATAGTGTCTCTAGCTACAAACAGGCACTAAAAGCTGCCAGGTCAGCATATTTGAGCAAACTCCGAAAATAACCACAACAATCCTAGGTGTTTATTCAGTACTGTGGCTAAATTGGTTAGGAATAAAGCATCGACTGAACCAGATATTCCATCGCAGCACAATAGTAATGACTTCATGAATTTCATTACTGATAAAATTAAAATAATCCGAAATAAAATTGGAACTATGCAATCAACTGTCACAGCACCTCAGAAAACAGTGTCTAATAATTTTGCTCATGAGAAACTTCAGTCATTTGCTGTTACAGCTCATGAAGAGCTAACAAAACATATCAAAAAATCAAAAGCCAAAACATGTATGTTAGATCCAATACCAACTAAGCTCTTAAAAGAGGTATCCCCAATAATCTCAGAACCTCTTCTTATTATTATCTCCTCGCTATCCTTAGGACATGTCCCAAGAAACTTTAAAATGGCAGTTATCAAACCACTTATTAAGAAGCCACAGCTTTATCCTAGAGAATTGGCTAATTATAGACCAATTTTAAATCTACCATTTATGTCAAAAATACTAGAAAATGTAGTGTCCTCCCAACTATGTTCATTTCTACAGAGAAATGGAATATATGAACAATTTAAGTCAGGATTTAGACCTCATCACATTACAGAGACTGTACTTATCAGAGTTACAAATTACTTGCTCTTATCATCTGATCGTGGCTGCATTTCTCGTCTAGTGCTTTTAGATCTTAGTGCTGCCTTCGACATGATAGATCATGACATTCTCTTGAATAGGCTGGAGAATTATGTTGGCATTAGTGGACTTACATTAGCATGGTTTAGGTCCTATTCATCAGACTGCTACCTCTTTGTATGTGTAAATGAGGAATTGTCAAATCAAACAAAAGTTACGTATGGAGTGCCACTGGGATCAGTGTTAGGACCTCTGCTTTTCTCCTTATATATGCTTCCCCTGGGAAATATTATCAGGAATCATGGAATAAGTTTCCTTTTTTATGCCAACGATACCCAACTTTATATTTCTTCTAAACCCAATGAAAATTCACAATTTTCCAAACTAGCAGACTGTATCAATGAAATCAAAGATTGGATGGCCAGAAATTTCCTTCTACCCAATTCCGACAAAATAGAGGCACGAATGATTGGACCAAAAACCTTTAAAAATAAGCTGCAAAAATATAATTTGTCTCTCGATGGATGTACTGTTACGTCTTCTTCTTCTGCAAAGAACTTAGGTATTATATTTGATACCAATCTGTCCTTTGAAAATCAAATTTCCAATGTTTGTAGAACAGCATTCTTCCACCTGAGAAATATTGCTAAATTACGACACATGCTCTTTGTTGCTGATGCTGAAAAAAGAATTCATGCGTTCATGACCTCAAGACTAGATTATTGTAATGCATTACTGGGAGGATGTCCAGCAAGTTCAATAAATACACTTCAATTGGTTCAAAATGCAGCTGCCAGAGTGCTGACTAGAACTAAGGAATATTATCAAATTAGCCCAATTTTATTTTCATTACATTGGCTTCCTGTTAAATTTCGTATTAATTTTAAAATTCTGTTAACTACATACAAAGCTTTAAATGGTCTAGCTCCACAGTAATTATGTGACCTTCTGACATGCTATATTCCGTCACATTCAATACGATCACAAAATTCTGGCTTGTGAATAATTCCAAGAATATCTAAATCAACAAAAGGAGGTAGATCCTTTTCAAACTTGGCTCCTAAACTATGGAATAGTCTCCCTAACATTGTTCGGGATGCAGTTACACTCACTCAGTTTAAGTCTAGACTAAAAACTAATCTATTTAACCAGGCATACACCAAATGTATCCTTCAACTCATAATTAGGCTGCTTTAGTTAGGTCTGCCAGAACCAGAACAATCCATCATGATCTATAACTCTGCATCAAATTGAATGGCATCTATGCTAATATTATTCTATTTGTTTCCATGTCGGGATTCATATCCCGAGGTTACCAGAGCCTGCCAGATCCAGCTCCATTCCTGATTGGTGTCGGACTCCACTGCTATGTGTCGCTGAGAGATGACGACAAACTACAGCCGGTGCTAGCCACATATCACTTCAGTTTTTTGACTTCAAGTCAAGTCATTTTTAATTGTATAGTGCCTTTCACAACACACATTGTTCTAAATACAATTATTATTTAATTGTTTAATTTCTATACACATTTTACAATCATATTTAATCAAACTACACAATGATCACTGTAAGACGTTATAGATATTACAATTTCATTTTTTGTTTTTGTTTTTTGTTAATGCATGATTTCCGGTAAAGCTGCTTTGAAATGATGTGCGTTGTGAAAAGCATTATACAAATAAAAACGACTTTACTTGACACCTTACTGACAGCAGATGTCTTCGCCACATTTTTTACTAATAAGTTTACAGCCTTCAGAAATACATTCTCAGCACCACACCCTCTCAAACACCCGCTTCCTGTATGCAGCTCTTCTGTCTCTATATTCTCTCCTCTGACTGACACTGGGGTCTCTAAACTCCTCCTCTCCAACCACCCCACCACCTTTTCCCTTGACCCCATTCCTTCCCACATTCTCCAAGCCATCTCTCCGTCCATCCTACCTGCAATTACACAAAATTAACACATCTCTACTTACAGGCATTTTTCCCACTACATTTAAGCAGGCTCGAGTAACCCCGCTGCTTAAAAAACCTGCACTTAACCCCACACAAGTAGAACAAATCTCTGCCTATCTCTCACAGAACAAGCTGCTGGATGACAATCAGTCAGGCTTCAAAAGTGGACACTCCACCAAGACAGCCCTGCTGTCTGCCCTGAGTCACTGAGACAGGTGAGAGCTGGATTCAGAACATCCATCCTGATTCTACTAGACCTGTCTGCAGCCTTTGACACAGTCAACCATCAGATTCTACTCTCCACCCTCTCCACTTTGGGCATCACAGGAACTGTGCTTGACTGGTTTAATTCTTATCTCTCAGGTAGGTCCTTCAAGGTAGCCTGGAGAGGTGAGGTGTCCAAGTCACATCAGCTACTTATTGGGGTACCTCAGGGCTCAGTGCTTGGGCCACCTCTCTTCTCTATATACACAACATCACTGGGACCCATCATTCAGGCACATGGTTTCTCTTACCACTGCTATGCCGATGACACACAGCTCTATCTTTTCTTTAGTCTTTCCAGCCCAACGACACCATGGTGACTGCTCGAATCTCGGACTGTTTGGCAGACATCTCAGCCTGGATGAAGGAACACCACCTGCAACTTAACCCAGTGAAGACTGAGCTTCTCGTCTTTCCAGCCAACCCTGCTGTTGAACAAAACATCACATCTCAAAGACAGCATGATCATGTAGATTTACACTCTACAATATCAGTAAAATAAGACCTTTCCTCTCCGAACATGCCACACAACTTCTTGTTCAGTCACTTGTCATAACTAGACTGGACTACTGTAATGCTCTCATTGCAGGCCTCCCTGCATGCACAATTAGGCCCCTGAAAATGATCCAGAATGCTGCAGCATGCCTGGTCTTTAATGAACCAAACAGAGTGCATGTTACACCACTCCTTGTCTCTCTTCACTGGCTGCTGGTTGATGCACGTATCAAATTCAAGGCTCTGATGCTGGCATAGAGAACAGTCACTGGGTCTGCTCCAGCATACCTAAAATCATTTCTGCAGAGCTACGTTCCCATCAGAAGCCTGCAGTCGGCTAATGAGTGGCGCCTTGTTGTACCAACACAAAGAAGCACCAAAACACTTTCCCGGACTTTCGGTTTTACTGTACCACATTGGTGGCATGAACTTCCCAACTCCATCCGTGAAGCAGACTCACTCTCTGTCTTCAAAATATGGCTAAAAACACATCTTTTTCATAAAGCACTTAACCATTAACTCATAAAAAATATATATATATATATTATATATATATTCTTGTTGCACTCTAATCTGTCTTGGATACTACTATTCTGATGCTAGTGAAACGTTGTAATGCAGCACTTTTTGTACCACTCCTTACGTACTCATACTCGCCACCTTAAGATAAATTGCTTATGATGTATTATTCCTCTTTTGTAAGTCACTTTGGATAAAAGCGTCTGCCAAATGAATAAATGTAAATGCATTATAGAAGTCTAAATAAAAATGATATCTTTTCAATAAATGTATCCATAATATTACATTTATACCCAAACATATTTTAAATATTTCAAATATACAACTGGGCATCTAAAATCCATTAATAAATCTGCACACACACACACACACACACACACACACACACACACACACACACACACACACACACACAATAATATTATTTTATTTTTATTTATTTTTTGCATTCCCTCGCAATAGTTTTGTGTTCCCTTCCTATACATTTACCATGTTTTTACTACAGTAACCATAATTTAACCATGATGTTTGGAGTGAAAACATATTGATAATACAGGAAAATGCTATTGTAATAAAAATAATAATTTTGTGGTTATTATGGGCTTACAAATACCATACTTTAACTATGGGTTTACTATAGTAATATTGTAGAATGTAGTAACCAGTTTTGCCAGAAATCATGGCTTTACTGTAGTAATATTGTAGTAACCATGACTGTTGTAGGCTAACCATGCTAACCAATTTTTATTTTTTTTATTCTTTTTTTTTTTTTGGCAGAAACAATGGTTCTACTATAGTAATATTTTAGTAACTTGTGAGGGAACAAAAACCTATTGTGAGGACACACAAAACTTATTACGAGGGCACACAAACTATTGTGAGGGAATGCAAAACTTATTGCGAGGTTAATGCAAACTATTGTAAGGGAATGCAAAAATCATTGTGAGGGAACACAAACTATTTTGAGGACATGAAAACTTATTGTGAGGGAACGCAAAACTTATTGCAAGGGCAAGCAAACTATTGCGAGGGAATGCAAAACTTATTGCGAGGTTAATGCAAACTATTGTAAGGGAAAGCAAAAATCATTGTGAGGGAACACAAACTATTTTGAGGACATGAAAACTTATTGTGAGGGAATGCAAAACTTATTGCAAGGGCAAGCAAACTATTGCGAGGGAACGCAAAACTTATTGTGAGGTTAATGCAAACTATTGTAAGGGAAAGCAAAAATCATTGTGAGGGAACACAAACTATTGTGAGGACACGCAAAACTTATTGTGAGGGAATGCAAAACTATTGCAAGCGCACATAAAACGTATTGCAAGGGAATACAAAACTTATAGCGAGGGAAAGTATTGTGATGGAATGCAATTTTTTTGCGAGGGAATGCAAAACTTATTGCAAGGGAATGCAAACTGTTGCAAGGGGATGCAAAACTTATTGCGAGGGAATGCAAAACTATTGCGAGGTAGCACAAAACTTATTGAGAGGGAATGCAAAACTATTGCGAAGGCACGCAAAACTTATTGTGAGGGCACGCAAAACTTATTGCAAGGGAATGCAAAACCATTGTGAAGGCACGCAAAACTTATTGCGAGGGAACGCAAATTGTTGCGAGGGGATGCAAAACTTATTGCGAAGGAATGCAAAACTATTGCGAAGGCACGAAAAACGTATTGAGAGAGCACGCAAACTACTGTGAGGGAATGTAAAACTTATTGTGAGGGAATGTAAAACTTATTGCGAGGGCACGCAAAACTTATTGTGAGGGCACGCAAAATGTATTGCAAGGGAATGCAAAACTATTGCGAAGGCATGCAAAACTTATTGCAAGGGCACACAAATTATTGTGAGGGAATGCAAACTTATTGTAAGGGAATGCAAAACTTACTGTGAGGGCATGCAAACTATTGCGAGGGAACGCAAAACTTTCATCTAATTCAAAACTAATTTCATCACAGCCCCCCTAAAAATCTATGAATTTGCAATCAGCACATAAATGTGTAATTGCCCGTTGTGATCTCTTTAAACTGTAGCAGCAGTGAACTACATTCAAGTGTGAGAGTGCTTTGGTGGTTTTCCCACCTGTAAAGACTGACTATGGCACGAGTCAATAGCATTCAAGTGTGGGCTGTGATGGAGCATATCATTGGTTTCACACACTATACATCCCTTCACTGAATTAGTCAGTCACTTGAGTTCCAATGAGACAATTCGATACCAAGCGAGGATCAGTGTCTGTTGACTGACTGAAGGAGAGCAGGAATGTTGTTCATTTAGTTCAGTAATCTCATTTAATAAGGAAAGGGGCTGAATAAATTATGAGTAAAAGTGACATTATTATGACATCAGTACGTAATTCTTTTTTTAATAATATGTCTTTTTATAGCTTTATAGCATGCACAGCAGTTTACAAAATTATAGATTTGCTTTGTTGTCATTTGTGGGGAAAACAGTCTTAACAGTCTTAGAAATCAATTTGTAGACATGCACATTTAAAAAAAGTATAGTTAGACTTGGACTTGTTTCGGTCATGCATCACTCTGTGCTTCATCAATGGTTTAATGACTCACTCAAAACACATAAAATACATTAATTTGTTGCCAGTTGGTGTAAAAAGTGTTCCCTATCTGTCACTCACTCGACATTGTGTCGATGAAGTGACACTAGGGGTCACTCTTGGGAGCCCGAGACACCTCTGGTCTTTGATAAAAGGCCAATGAAAATTGGTGAGTGGTATTTGCATGCCACTCCCCTGGACATACGGGTATAAAAGGAGCTCATTGCGAGGACATGTCCATGGCAACGATGCGGTCACGGCTTGCCTTCATAAGAAAGCAAGCCAACCCAGAGGCTCCCCACCTCGGTCCTTTTACCCACGGGTATGAGGCCAGTGCGGCTAGCACTGGGGGCGATTTGGGGACCCCAATGGGACTGCCTCCGCCGGGTATCCCCCCGCAGACCTCCCATTCCCCAGCACACTCCTCTGCCCCGATCGGGCTTTCGGACATGTTGTGTGCACACAGAGACTTGGTGCTCTCACACCTCAGCCAACTAGGGCTTCAGGCCAACTGGGAAAAGAGCAAGCTCCTCCCGGTTCAGAGCATCTCTTTCCTTGGTTTGGAGTTGGACTCAATCTCTTTGACAGCGTGCCTCATGAATGAGCGCGCCCAGTCAGTGCTGGCCTGTTTGAAGGCATTCAAACAGAAAACAGCGGTTCCACTGAAATTCTTTCAGAGGCTCCTGGGGCATATGGCGTCCTCAGCGGTGGCCACACCACTCAGGTTGATGCAAATGAGACCGCTTCAGCACTGGCTTCAGACTCGAGTCCCGAGATGGGCATGGCACCGCGGGACACATCGCGTGGTCATCACGCCGGTCTGTCACCGTCTTTTCAGCCCTTGGACCGACCTCTCGTTTCTATTTGGCAAGTGTTCCCCTAGAACTGGTCTCCAGGCGCATCGTGGTCACGACGGACACCTCCAAAACAGGCTGGGGCGCTGTTTGCAAGGGGCATGCTGCCGCCGACTTGTGGATGGGCCCGCAACTGCATTGGCACATCAACTGCTTCGAGTTGTTGGCAATTCTGCTCGCCCTGTGGAGGTTTCGGCCGTTGATCCAGGGCAAGCACGTGTTAGTTCAGACAGACAACACAGCAACAGTAGCATATGTCAACCGCCAAGGTGGTCTGCGCTCTCGTTGTATGTCACAACTCGCCCGCCATCTCCTCCTCTGGAGTCAGCAGCACTTCAAGTTGCTGCGAGCCACTCACATCCTGGGCAACCTCAACACTACAGCGGACACCCTGTCACGGCAGGTTACCCTCAGGGGAGAGTGGAGACTCCACCCTCAGGTGGTCCAGCTGATTTGAAGTCGATTCGGAAAGGCACAGGTGCACCTGTTCGCCTCCCAAGAATCCTCCCACTGCCCGCTCTGGCACGCCCTGACCGAGACCCCCCTCGGCATAGACATGCTGGCACACAGCTGGCCCCCTGGCCTGCGCAAATATGTGTTTCCCCCAGTGAGCCTACTTGCACAGACTCTGTGCAAGGTCAGGGAGGACGAGGAGCATGTTGTCCTTTTAGCACCCTACTGGCCCACCCAGACGTGGTTCTCGGACCTCACGCTCCTCGCGACGGCCCCCCCCGGCAAATTCCCCTGAGGAAGGACCTTCTTTCTCAGGGACAGGGTACCACTTGGCACCCGTGACCAGACCTCTGGAATCTCCATGTCTGGCCCCTGGATGGGACGTGGAAGACCTAAGCAGTCAACCACCTGTGGTGGTATACACGATCACTCAGGCTAGGGCCCCCTCTATGAGCTGAAGACGTGCGCCATTAATTCCCAGTAGTGTTCACAATCTATGTTCCCTGGCTGACTTCCTCTGAGCCCTGCCGGCCCAGTACATGTGCTAACTAAGAGCCCTGTTCTGGGGTAGGTGCTCTGCATGTGGTGGTTCCATGTAAGGTAAAACCCCATGTGATGTATATCTTCCACTAATTCATTTCCCTGTTGGCAAACTGCGTCTTCCTTGGGCAGAGCCCCTCTGCCCCAGTCTCCATGTTTGTAGTAACTCCTCCCCCGTTGGGTAGGATCTACCTTGAAGACTCTCCACATGGTCAGCAAGACCATGTGACATATTTTTCCACTTAAATATCCCCCCCTCTCTTTGGGCGAGGTGTGATCTCCGCAGTGTCCTCCCCTTGGGAGGGACACCCCCCGAATAGACCTGGTGGCCCAGTCAGATAACTCCCCTTCTTTTTTAAGGAGTGGAAAAAAAGAAGGGGAAAAGAGGCCACAACTGGGTTAGCCTGTCTCTATCTTTTGGGTAGTCGACTTGTCCCCAAAGGGCCGTTCGACACTCATAACTATGTTGGGGGAGGTTACGTGTCGACCTGGTGTGCTGGCTACGAGGCACACTGTGGTCTGCCTATCACACACCGCCAGTTCACGTAACACAGTTCAGCCAGTTGTGGCGTTTCGTATAGGGACCCTTAGTGTCACTTCATCGACATAACGTCAAGTGAGTGACAGATAGGGAACGTCATGGTTACTTGCGTAACCTCTGTTCCCTGATGGAGGGAATGAGACGTTGTGTCCCTCCTGCCATAATGCTGAACTACCCGCTGAAATGGCCGGACCTTGTCTTGGCTCTTCAGCATAAAACCTGAATGAGTGGTTGCATACCAGCTCCTTTTATACCCGTATGTCCAGGGGAGTGGCATGCAAATACCACTCGCCAAATTTCATTGGCCTTTTATCAAAGACCAGAGGTGTCTCGGGCTCCCAAGAGTGACCCCTAGTGTCACTTCATCGACACAACGTCTCGTTCCCTCCATCAGGGAATGGAGGTTATGCAAGTAACCATGACGTTTTTTTCTAAAAGTTACTAGTTACTGAACGAATTATGCCAAAAAGAACAAATGGGAACTAATATTTTAAACGGATTCAAAAGACTTTAGTCACGTGATAAGGACAAACAGAGAAACATATCTGGAGTTAATTCACTCCACTAAATAATGACTAAGCTACAGTAAATGTGACATTTATTGTAATAAAATGTTTTTGCAGTGTTTGATATAACTTTAGAAGTTGCGAAATTGATTCATGTTCTATCATTTTTGTTAATTAATGGACAACAAACAAAGGAAGTATTAGGACAGACAAAACATGTTGCCAATAATTAGACAATTACGATAATATATTCTTTGCCTATGGTTCTTCATGCAGTTTCAATTATTTTTTATAATTTTATGTGTGTTTATTATATAAAAAAAATACAACATTCTGAATGAATTTAAGCTGGCTAGATTGAATGATGTAAACACAGTTTAAAAAAACAAAACACTATTCAGTAACAGAGTGGAATACATAAAATGTGCAAATATTATAGTGTAATTTGGGGCTGAGACCCCCTAAGATTGAAATCCTAGAATTGCCTCTGTTGCAAGGGCACGCAAACTATTGGGAGGGAATGCAAAACGTATTGCGAGAGCACGCAAACTATTGGGAGGGAATGCAAAACTTGTTTCGAGGGAATACAAACTATTGCGAGGGAACGCAAAACTTATTGCGAGGGAATGCAAAACTATTTCAGAAAAAGAAATTCCTGCCCTGTCCTCTAACGGGCTCCATACAATAATGTATTGGTGGAGTGATTCCAAAAAGAAAAAAAATGTGATAAACGCTTTGGTCTGTATTAACATGCTGCTGCGCAGATAGACATTGCAAACAATCCAAAATCATTTAGCAAAAATGTTGGTATAGAAATGTGATTCTATGAGACCAGGTTGCAGCCTGGTCTGACTGCAGAAGTTAAGAAAGCCTGATTAAAAATATATTTGACAAATATTGAGCCAACCAGCTACAGCAAGAACAAGTTCATTCTATTCTTGTTTAGGCTGCGCTTGTAAAGTCTAATCAGAACTGTCTAATTTGTAAAGGTGTGTAAAAATAATCCACTTTTAAAAACAGAAAAATAAACAAAAGGAAAAAGCAAGAAGAGGGCAAAGAAATGTGTTGACGTCCTTCAAAATGGCCAGCAAGACAAATGAACACAATTTTAAGAGGAACTTCGAAGAAGTTATAACAAGATTAAATGTGTAATTGATGTACGCTGAAACTTTTGTTATGACTAGGAGCAAAGCATATACATAGGTAAAATTGTTAGTTTTTGCCCAAATATGCCAGAAAATTTCATATACTTTCACCTTGTATGCCTTTAGCAAACTCGGATTACATTAGAACAGGAGGGAAGTTGCCGAGGAATCTACTTATGCTGCAAAAACTAGTTTTGTCATGTGAACAAGCCAACCATGCATTAATCTGTGGGCCAGTCATACCACTCGTTGTTCTTTCATTAGACCGAACGCATTTACCGGAAGGTCACGTAGGCTATTATTTGTCTGAGTTGTTTGTCATCAAGAGTCTCATTGTTCTCCAATTAGGTGTGCCGGGAAGGCTGAGCTGATGGACGGGGAGTATGATGTGGGGTATTTTCAGTAGGGTGAGAGAACTGAAGCAGAGCATCGTAATGGACCCTGAAGACAGAGGGTAGCGAACAGGTGCCTCTCATTAACGAAGAAAAGAATAAGATGGAAACGATTGAGGGGCCAAACAAAAAGTGCTTTATTAGTGATTGCTTGTCTGGTGTGTGGTCAGCACATACCTGCTGTAATTTGTTTATTAAAAAAATAAAAATAAATAAATAACACAGGGCATTATGTTTACAGTGTGTATGCATAAGATACCATGATTCTTTAATCCCATTTCTTCAAAACATGATCCTAAGGTATATATACTCGATATCAATTTATTTATCATGACAATTATTGCTTCATAAGATTCAAAATGGAAAAAAATGTAAATAGTTCCATACGACTGGATCAATTTCTCCTTCTGCTCATTTTAACACACAGGAATACTGAACCAAACAAGCACTTGCGAAACTTACAGCGCTCGTTTGTTATAAATTTATTCAAACTAAAATCTGTTAAAAGAATATTCCATGTTCAATACAAGTTTAGCTTATTTGACAGCATTTGTGGCATGATGTTGATTACTGCAAAACTAAATTTGACTCGTCCTTCCTTTCTTTAAAAAAAAAACAAAAATCTGGGTTACATTGAAGAAATTACAGGGGAACTGAATAGGGGCCAGTCTGTAAACGTTAAAATACTCACTGTTTCAAAAGTATAGCCACAAGATGTAAACAATGTGTATGTGTTAACATGATTTTAGTGTGATAAAATCGCTTTCTAACCTTTTATGTGAAAAGTTATATCCAAGTTTACAACTTTGTTGGCATGACAACTTTATGGCGTAAACCCTAAAACCCTCAAATGACCTAAAAAATTACAATTTCAACAACTTTACAGCTCAAATAATATACAGATTTTAACCAAAAAAATTGAATGTTTATTTGTATTTTTTTATTATAAGCTTCACAGTTCTGCCTTTAAACCCTCCAAAGATTGGCCCCCATTCACTTTCATTGTAAATGCCTCACTGTATCCTCGATTTTTGCTTTTTTTATAGAAAAGGAGGGACAAGTGGGAATAATTTTTTGTTGCAATCGACATTATGCCACAAATGCTGTCAACTGAGCTTAACTTGTATTAAACCCGGATTATTCCTTTAAAAGTTTGAAAATGTTCTCTTGTTGTTAATAAACGATAAACAAAAACTGATGTCTGTTAAAAAAAAAAAAAAAGAAGTCTGGTTTGCCTATACATTAAAATAAAGGCTAAATTTAGGCCTATAAATAATAATAATAAAAATAATATTACTTTTAAATATAACATGAAGTTAAATGACTAAAATTACCCATTTTATCCTCAGAAATCGCCCCCAAAAATATATTTAATAGAGATATCGGTATTGATATGGGCAATACTGGTCTTCATAGTATGTGGTAGGAGTGTACAGTGAAGCCGTTATCTGTATCTGTATCTGTTGTAATGACAAAAGTTTCCGTGTCTGTATTCAGATATATCCGGATGTGGGCGGGGCTTAATCCAGAAATGTCAATTTTTTACATAACTCCATACAGCAAATATGCCTTGTATAATTCATAAAATAATTTCTTTTTTTATTATTATTTTTTATGATTATGATTATTATTATTATTATTATTAATTGCCAGAAAAATCATTGTGATGATATCCCAGCCCTATGCAGCCTTACACAACAGTCCATCTATGTTATTTGCAGGTGACCTGTGTTTGCTTTGTTTAAGAATGAAATCACTTCACCCCTTCCTCACCTCACACACTGCATGCTGTCTGCTTGAAGAGCGAGTAAGATACAGATGCATGTTCTCATATATCTTGCTCAAAAGGTTTTAAATATTAAATTGGACATTTCATGGACAAGTGTAAAATGTGTATGATATAGTATCTTAGGTACTGTTACTCTTGACAAGCTCAGGTTTCTGAGACATGCACAGTAAACGGAGACTGCAACACGGACATCTGATTTAAACTTGAGTTCACACCAAGTGCATTTTCAGTCATGAAATTTACATTTTATTCATATTAAATTCACAGACTCATCATTGCATTGTACATTTAGATATGTTTATTTAAAATATCATTCTATCCTTGTGATTGTTGCTGGATACTTAGTCTAACTTATTTTTTTTCTATTATTCTATTATTTATATTATACATTCCTCTTCACTGTATTACTGCCTGTACAGCTAAAAACAGCTCACTTCACAAATCACATTTGGGGCCCATCCGAGGACATTACACCCAAAAAAACTTCTCAGTTACTGATGTAACCTCCGTTCCCTGATGGAGGGAACAAGACGTTGTGTCGATGTAGTGACACTAGGGGTTCACTCTTGAGAGCCCAAATCACCTTTGATTTATTCAGAAAAGGCCAATGAGAATTGGCGAGTGGAATTTGCATGCCGCTCTCCGCCCCGGACATAATGGTATTAAATCAGATGGTGTGCACCACTCATTCAGATTTGTGCTGAGGAGCCGAGAGAGAGTCCTGGCCATGTCAGCGGTCAGTTCAGCACTGTGGCAGGAGGGACACAACGTCTCGTTCCCTCCATCAGGGAACGGAGGTTACATCAGTAACTGAGTCGTTCCCTGTCTGACGTTGTGTCAATGTAGTGACACTAGGGGTCCCAATAATAAACGCCACAGGTGCTGAATCGTGTCACAAGGTACGGTGGAGCGGACATGGGCAAGCTGTTGCATTCCTCACAGCGAGCGCTCGACCACGTCGTGACCTTCCAGCGTGTCGGGTAAGGTGCCTCCCTTGTCTCGTTAAGTGTGGGAGGAGAGCACTTACCAGAGGAGGCTACAGGCGGTGGCCTTTCCTGATTTCTGTATTAAGCAATTTCCCGCTGAGCACCTAAAAGAATAGCGCTGGGGAAGTGCTCTTCCCTCTCCAGGAGGGAAAGCACTATGGAGACCACATCCTACCGGAGGGAGATTAACATGTGGAGAATATCTCACATGGATTTATCGACCGGGAAGTTCGCATATGGAATGAAAACCCTGGGGAGGACCCTATCTATGGAGAGGGTAAACAGCCACAGTGGCTGAGGCAGAGCGAAGCTCTGCCGAGGGGAAGACACAGGGTTCAGGGAAACCAAACAGTGGAGATACATCATACGGGATTACTGAGGGGTTAATCACCACGTATGGAGCACTAAGCCCAAGTATATGGGCTCACCTGAAAAGGGCCATATCACGAGTACCGGGCCTGGTGGCGTTACTCCTCCAATGAGTTTGTCACCGGACAGTGCTTAAGAAATCGAGAAGGCATCCAGTGTTCACCAGTGGGGAACTCTAATGGACAAGACAGCACACATTATCACCTCGAGAGGGGAAAGGCGCTAATGCAAGTCATACACCCAACCGGCTGCCTGACCTTTACCTGTTGGTACCCAGTAGAGCCAAAACCGGTTCTATGTTGAGGTTGTAGAACCTTGCAAAGGTATTGGGTGTAGCCCAACCTGCTGCTCTGCATATGTCTGTTAGAGAGGCGCCATTTGCCAGTGCCCAGGAGGACGCAACACCTCTGGTGGAGTGCGCCCAGACTCCCAAGGGGCACGGGAGGTCTTGCGATTGGTAAGCCAAAGATATGGCATCCAAAATCCAATGGGCCAGCCTCTGTTTGGAGACAGCCTTCCCCTTCTGCTGTCCTCCAAAACAGACAAAGAGCTGCTCCGAGCATCTAAAGCTCTGTGTGCAGTCCACATAGATGTGCAGGGCACGAACTAGACACAACAATAATAAGGTCGGGTCTTCCTCCTCTGAAGGGAGCACTTGCAGGTTCATCACCTGATTCTGAAAGGGAGTGGTGTGAATTTTGGGCACGTAACTGAGCCGGGATCTCAAGAACATGTGAGAGTGTCCCGGTCCGAACTCCAGGCATTCGCTGGTGACAGAGAGCACCTGCAGGTCCCTAACCCTCTTGATAGAGGTGAGCGCTACCAGGAGGGCCATCTTCTGCGACAGAGTGCTGAGTTCGGCCTGCTCCAGGGGCTCAAATGGGGCTCTCTATAAGGCCGATAGGACCACAGAGAGCTCTCAAGAGGGAATTAGGTGCGGTCTAGGAGGATTCAACCTCCTCGTGCCCTTGAGGAACCTGATGATCAGGTCGTGCTGCCGCGAGGATCTTCCATCCAGTGTATCGTGATATGCTGCTATAGCAGCCACGTACACTTTGAGGGTGGAGGGAGACAGCCGTCTCTTCAGCCCCTCCTGTAAGAAGGACAACACAGACCCGACTGCGCACCTTTGTGCCAGTTCACAAAAAGACGCCACTTCAGAGTGTACAGCCACCTCATGGAGGGGGCTCTGGCCTGAGTGATCGTGTCTATCACCGCTGGCAAAAGGCCTGTTAGGTCTTCCGTGTCCTGTCCAGGAGCCAGACGTGGAGGTTCCAGAGGTCTGGCCATGGGTGCCGGAGCGTGCCCTGCCCTTGAGTGAGAAGGTCCCGCCTCGGGAATATGCCAGGGAGGGGCTACTGCCAGGAGCATCAGATCTGAGAACCAATTCCGGTTGGGCCAGTATGGCAAATGGTGGAATAACCGGAGTAGAACCTCAGAATTAAATTGCACTTGACCCAGCCCATTAGCGCTTTGCGTGTGTAATTTCACCAAACCCAATTGCGCCTAGACTTAGTGTATGCTTGTACGAAAATACCAAAACTTCATGACCAGTGGTGGGGCAGTGGTGGCTCAGCGGTTAAGGCTCTGGGTTACTGATCAGAAGGTCAGGGGTTCAAGTCCCAGCACTGCTAAGATGCCACTGTTGGACCCTTGAGCAAGGCCCTTGACCCTATCTGCTCCAGGGGCGCTGTATCATGGCTGACCCTGCACTCTGACCCCAGCTTGGCTGGGATATGTGAAAAAAAAGAATTTCACTGTATATGTGCAAATGTATAACATGTGATAAATAAATACAATTGTAAAATTATGACCATGCCCATTGACTTTGCACTTATGACTTAAAATGTAGCACTAGCGCTCTTAAAATAGGCCCCATCGACACAAATACCTGATAAAAAAAGATAATTTTACCTGACTCAACCTTAATTAGTCAAATTGATTTATATTTTGCCAAGTCGATTGAATCTCATTAACCCTCTATTCCCCCATTTTCTTCACTTGCTGCTGTCAGTGCAGTAACTTGAACTGCGCCAATGCAGGTGGGAGGGGTAGAGCTGGTTAAACACATTAGTCGCGGAATCAATTTTAGTGATGTATTGATCTGTCTCAAAGGGATGTGGAAGCCGCAGAGAGTCACCAAGGTCTTTAATCCATGTGCTGTGGTCTTACTCGGAACAGATTTGTATCAAAATGTTTCTCTCTGTGGGAAAGAGGGCACAGAAGCTTTAATAAAGGAGACATCTTAATGTCTTAACAGCTTCTAATTTTGTCCTGAATGGTCACTATAAAGATATCTATCTTTAGATCTCTATTGTAGGGTAATTGTAGGGTAATGACTCTTAAAAAAAATGGTTAAAGAAATGAATTCATGAACATGTCTGTGCCTTGCAGTCAATTTTAGCTCATGGATTGCCCAAGTGTGTGCTTTAACTTCTGTGCCCTCACTAGTCACCAAGTGAGTTAAAATGCTGCATTTAGTAGGAATCAATGTACTTCATCCGGCTGTGTGACTTGAATGGCAAAGTGAAATGGTGACCAAACATGGTTGGCCAGCTTTCTTCCTTTATAAAGGTGTCATCAGGAGTACACTTATTACAAGAACCAGCCATTCCTTTTCTTTCTTTCTTTCTTTCTTTCTTTCTTTCTTTCTATCTATTTATCTATCTATCCATTGTTCTGTGATTCTGTCTATATGGATGGATCCATCCATCCATCCATCCATTGTTCTGTGATTGTGTCTATTTTTCACTCCATCCATCCATCCATCCATCCATCTTTCTGTGATTCAGTCTATTTGTTATTCCATCCATCCACCCATCCATCCATCCATCCACCCATTGTTCTTTAATTCTGTCTATTTGTCGTTCCATCCAACCATCCGTCCATCCATCCACCCATTGTTCTTTAATTCTGTCTATTTGTCTTTCTATCCATCCATCCATCCATTGTTTTGTGATTCTTTCTATTTGTCTTTCCATCCATCATTCCATCCATCCATCATCCATCATCCATCCATCCATCCATCCATCCAATTTAATTCAATAAATAATAATAAATGATATCTGACTGTTAAATGTTTAAAAATATTTTCTTTTTTAAATAGCTTTAATGTAGTTAGCTATGTTTTGTTAGTAGCTTTTAGTGTAGCATACTACTTTTTAAAAATGGTAGCTTGTCTGTAGTTTAACTACTTTAAGTTAAGAATAAGCATGGGAAGCTACAGTTTCAAAGTAGCTTCCTCAACACTGCTAGTGCTGCAGAAAACACACAATTCACCTTTAACTATATAGTCTAGGCTTATAAAGATTAATAAGGTGTCCTGAGTTGAATTGAATTGCGATTTGCAAAACAAAGAGGTTGTCTTGAGAGGTTTGTATCATTAATACAAGTTTTCTGACCATAAGCAGACATTTATCCTGAGACTCTAATGAGCATGCTTTTCCCATGGTCTCTGATTGGATGAGTGGTAGGCCAGGGACAATCACAAACATGCTGACTTCAGGTACATGCATAACATAAGCATGTAACAATGAGAGAGCAGAGGCTTTGTGTTTGTTAAAACAACATTTTCCCTCCATCTTTTTATGTTCTTTATTATCTTGTGGTTAAGATGATGTCAGGCTGTGTTAAAAGGAAGAATTTAGAGGATTCTTGCTTATTTAAAAAAAAAAAATAAAAACATTGATTTTCACCATGCCCTAAATGAGAAACCTCAAAGGACCACAGAATTCCTGCCTTTTTCAGCACTACACCCAGTAATTGACAATTAAGCCCTCTCACTCTCTCATTCTTGGGATTCTCATGTGTAGAAACAGCCTCCAGCTTCATCAAGATCCACTGCAGCGACACCTTTTTCTTCTTTACCAGCATGACCTCCTGGACCAATCAAAGAATCGCCCTGGGACCAGTTGGTTAGAGGAGTGCATGCACGAGCAATGTGCACGGTGTTGGTGAGTAACTAACTTAAAGGCGTGGTAACATTTAACTTTGCACAGCAAAATTTTGCGAACAAAGAAGGCATGAGCAGATGTTAAGCAAAAATGACTTGTCAAGTAGCCTCTTTTTTAGTTAAGTTATAAAGAAACTCACAGCTCAAATGATTACCTAGTCCTTTGTTAATATGCAGGGGCGAATTCACTAAACAGTTTTGTCCATGGTATTTCTATGCAAAAACCTGCATCTTATTCACTAACCAGCCGCAATCTAGTTTCAGAAAGCTCAATCACGCTGAAATTGCGCTACGTCTTGAGTATTTAAATCAAGTTATTGTCATAGCTTTCTGTGCAAACACGCCTACTTTCTATGTAAATAAGGTTCATTATAGATTGCGCTTCATTTAAAAAAAATCTGCCTGGCACAATTTACATCACGTTGTTACCGCCAGATGAAAGCAGGCAGTCAAATTAATTTTATATAAAAGTTTGTTTAAATTTTTATTGATTATATCAGCAGTAATTCATCAAGAAATGGTCAAATGATGAAAAAGATTGTTATAACCTGGCATATATCCACATGTGCAGTGTAGTCAAGCGCACTTTCGGCATGTTAGAGATGATTCAGGCGTTTGGATCACAGTAGTCAGTGATGCTGTTCAGTCCTGCAAAAGTGTGTCAGATAATGATACGGTCTGCTGCATAATATCATATAATTATAGAATTAAATGTTTATAGGAATGGGATTTCTACATCTGGAACCTGACTGTTGCTCTCTATTGATATTTTTAGCTCTTGATTTGGGGTTTTTGGAAAAACTCTGAACCAATTTTGTAGAGTAACAGTATGTTAGCTTTGTCAAGCCAATGTAAGCGCAGTGTAGTTCTAGCGGGGAAACTAGCAGCTGTACATCATCGTACTGTGTGAGGGAATGAGGTCACTGGGACAGGAAGGTTCAGGTCTCAGGTGAGCTTTTAGTCACAAACTTAGGGATAACACAGTCACAACTGGCACAGTAACGTCTTCAGCTTCACAAACTCGTTAGCATCACAGGCTCCTAGTCACAGCCTCTTAATCATCACAAAGTCTTTATCACAACTCTGTAGCGCCACGAACTCAGTAGCTTCACCGTGAGACTCTCGTGCCTGACTCTCACTCTCTCTCTCTCTTCTGGCGGTGGCGTGGCTGTTTATATGCCGCTCTCCCCAAGCTCACTGGAATTAGAGACAGGTGTTAGACATAATTTAGCTCAGGTGTAAGCACCCTTACCACTTTCTCTCTCTCCGGATGGGTGCTCGACCACGCCCCCGCTGCCACACACCATTAGCTAGGTAACTCCTAGCCAATCACATGTAAGCGATTGCTTCATAAGTCTGCTCACATTCTATCACATTGCTGTTTCAGTTATGCTAACACGGCAACCTCCACCACCCCACCACCACCAGGGGTAGGCTCCTCACCCCTGCCTCCTATCTCTGGCAGGATATGATGGTTCCGAGTACAACTTCTTCGGACTGCCAGACGGGACTTACGCCAAAGAGAGACATTACATTTTCTGTTTTATATTCATCAAATAAATATCATCTTGAATTTCACTCAAGTCTGCAATTCCTGATAGAATTATAATTATGTGCAGCTTTTATCTTATCAAGTTACAGTTTCAAAGTAGCTTCCTCAATACTGGTCAAGCGTGGGCGAAGCCCTGTAGCTAATTCGATTAGACACATTTGGAGCATCGACTGGGCAGGTGAGAAGGTTAAATGATCAACAATGTGTTTGAGCCTCATAATAAGCAGAGAAGATAAAAAGATTCATCCTGGTTGGATTGACAGTCATCAATTGTATGTTTGTGTCTCACCAAATTCAATAACTCGCCTCATCATGTCATGAAATCTCATTATCTGCCACTGAACAATATCTCTAGATATTGATTTTTTTTGACTGCTGTCTTCTGTCTTTCTCTTGCATCCTGCCTTGCTTTCTCATTTGTTCCCTGGTTCTTTGTGAGCTGTATGGTTAGATAGTAAGTATGTTAATGTTGATGAAGAAGGACCAGGCAAAGCACTTTACTGTGAGGTTCACATCGACAGAATAAAATCGAGACTCATTCTTCAATGCTGATAGAAACAAAGTGAAGTAATTTGCAATATGAGTGGGCCCAGGGAGTCAGAGTGTAGCTGGTTAGCTTTGGAAATTAGCTCCTGTGTAGATGATGTAGATGATGTAACTACACTATTATGTGAGGGAAAAGCATGTTTCTCCATAGACCATTCAAGTATTGTATATATTAATTCTCTCCTCTGTAACGGTCCCCTTATACTATCCTTCCCTCTCTATTCCTCGCACCTTTTCCAACTCTACCCCTGCTCTGTTTCTCTCTTACTAGAGCAAATGTTCCCAGCTGTTATTGCGGCTGTGCTTTGATCCAGGGCATACAGTATTAAGGATTGATAATGTCTTCAGAGAAAGAATATCTGCACCAGACCACAGAATTTTTTTTTTTTTTTCTGTCATGGTTTGATCTCTTTGGAAAAAATAAGTACTAAAAAAATCCAGATAAAAGAAAAAAAGAAAACAGGCACTGTGGTTAAAAGCTGTTGTAAAACTTAAAATGAACTTCCTCTGAACTTACAATTGACACTTAAAAAAAAACAAACAAAAAAGGTCAAATAGGCAACTTCCAGAGGGGTGGTTAAAAAAAAAAAAAAGAAAAAAAGAAAAGCGGTGCCGCTTTTTAATTTGTATCGTGAAACCTGTGTTTACCCTCAGTTCAGCAAGTTGAGTGAAAAAACACCAGTGAGAGCCAGTAGGAAGTTC